>NC_080420.1:86767274-87110397 GCF_029873635.1 Malania oleifera
AGGGAATTTATATTCATTCAATTTCTCTTCCATACATTTTGTCGTGCTATTACATTACTTTTATAGAAACATTCTAGAGCTAACAACTTTCCACACAATCAGGATCAATCAACACTTATCCTACCAAAAATGATCTTTTGCTTCTAAAAGAATCTTAGTTAATCCTTTGTAGTGCCTTGCTTTTTGCATGCCTTGGTGATGGTACGTGGAAAGTTTTTCTGATATTGGCAAGTGATGATCTAGCTTGGTATTATCCTTAACAACCCCCCTCGATGCAAGTGGCACTTGCGAAATAGTGAGACTTGATCAAAGGAGTAAGAACCATGTTGTTGACAATGGTTTAGTGAGTATATCCGCCGCTTAATCTTTACTGGGCACAAAGGAGACATTGAGTGTCTTGGCTGCTACACGATCCCGTATAAAATAATAACCAAGTTCTACATCTTTTGTTCTAGTATGTAGAATTGGATTTACTAATAAATATGTAGCGCCCAATTTGTCACACCACAAAGTTGGTGGATCTTTCAAAAATTCCTACTTCCATCAAAAGAGATTGAATCCATAGGATTTCATAAGTTGTATTGGAAACTGCCTTATACTTAACCTCAGTGGATAATCTAGAAATTGTGGGTTTTTTTTTTTTTTTTTTTTTGAACCCCAAGAAATAAGATGTGACCAAAAGAAGATACAAAACCCACCTCTAGATTTTCTATCATCAAGGTCGCTAACCCAGTCAACATTGGAGAATGCGGAGAGTACGGGCTTGGAATTTTTGGAAAAGAAAAGGCCAAAATGGGGAGTTTTTCTCAGATACCTAAGAATTCTTTTGATAGCTTGACAATGTGGAATTCTAGGGTTATGCATGTATTGGCACACTTTATTAACAACAAATGATATGACCGGATGAGTAAAAGATAATATTGCAAGCTGCCAACTGTACTAGGATATAAATGAGGATCCTCAAAAGAATTTCACTCAAGGGTCGAGAGTTTAAAGTAGGTTGACATGGGGGATGAAACTAGTTTTGCATGATGCATATTTTCATGATGAAGATTATCCGAAATGTATTTATATTGACTTAAGAACAACCCTTTATCATTTCAAATAATTTCAATTCCTAAAAAAAAAAAAAAAAATACAATGGACCTAAGTCTTTGACAAGAAAAGACACGTCTAAGGCAGCAATGAAATCATAAATAAATTTAGAATCAGACCCGATGACTATAATTTCATCCATTTATATAAGAATGAACATAATATGAGATGCATTATGATATAAAAATAAGGAAGTGTCAGTCTTTGATTCTTGGAAAGCAAGCAAAAAAAGCTTGGTATTGAGCTTTGAAAATAGGCCTAAGGAGCCTATTTGAGGCCATAAATGGCTTTTTTCATCCTACGCGCATGATGAGGAAATTCCAAATGTACGAAACTAGGAGGTTGCCGCATGTATACTACTTCTTCCAAGTCACGGTGCAAAAAGGCATTATGTATGTCTAACTATTTGAGAGGCCATTTAAAGATGACAGTCGGATGGTAGTATGTTTAATCACTGGTGAAAAAGTTTCTGTGTAGTAAATGCCTGCTTGTTGATGAAAGGCTTCGGCTACATGACATGCTTTTCTTAATTCTAAAGTGCCATCAAATTTCCTTTTTGTTTTGATCATCCACTTGGGACCCAAAACATTGAAAGAAACTGATGGAGGGACCAGGTCCCATGTGTGATTGTGTAATAGTACTTGAAATTCCAATTTCATAACCTCTCACCATTCAGGGAATTTAGAGACCTCAGTGTAGGAAGTAGGTTCTTCTGGAACAGTGTGTGAAGTGGTGATGAGTGAAAGTGAAGGTGATGGCTTTCGAGTGGGCCAAAGAATTGTACCATCAATGCATTTGAGAGGGCAAGAAGTGTTTACCTTAGCACAAGTGATCATAGGACGAGCATTAAAAGATAGCACAAGAGGAGACAAAGTTGGTGGAATAGTTGGAACCGATTAGAAGAAATATGAGTTTTCTGAATTTAGGGATTGTGACGATCTTAATGAGGAATAAAGGTCTTGTATTGTATTAGGTGAGGAGTCCGAGAGTCTTAGTGGGATGAGAGAAGAGTTAAATGAGTTAAATTGGTCTAAAGGTGATGCAAGCCCAGTGGGTAGTGAGGGCGTGTGGGTCACTGAGAGAGGGATGGGTTGGGAGGCATGTGAGTGTGGGCTGGACTGAGATGCAGTGGGTGAGGTATATAAGTGTATAGGACAAACAAAAGTAAATAAAATAAGCATGGGACGTGATGTGTTACATGTAACGTCCCGACCCGTTATACAGCCCTAGAGTGCTACTACACCTATATAATACACCCGCCCTTAATAGGGACATACAGGTATTTCATACTAATCTGAAATCACATGCACAAAAGAAAACATAAACATCCACATGGAAACTCTAAAAGACATACCAGAGCTTCTAGCTGTATCCTCAAATACATAAGATCGTACTTTAAAACATAACATGTTCTCATAATCTTCAAAAGATGTTCTAGACTAAGTCTATTACATATACAGAACCCTTACATAAGCTAAAATCAAAATGAACATTCAAGTCCCTCTAGCAACCAGGATCGACGTCTTGTAGGACCTCAAACAAAGATTGTATGTTGGGGTGAGACACTTCTCAGTAAGGTAAAAGATATTACATCAGTGTGTGACCACATGTGTTTATTTCAATTGAAAGCAGATTTATATAAGGCATATTCTTAATACTGTAATATAGGAGATATATAGACATAATTCCTATGATTGATGGTTTAGCATCATAACAAGTGAGAGTTCCCGAGGTTAGAGTAAGGTATAGGCCCATACACTATATGATCTCTCCGCCCGGTACTTAAACTTGTGAATTTGCTCATTTTAGTTTTCAAATCATAAATTTGCATATTTAGAACACTGTCCAACTTAGATACAATAATAACAAATGCCAACACATTAAACCCCTTGGCTTCGAGTTACACGATTTACTATAGTCCAACTAGAACCACTTGGTCCATTAATCCACTAGTGGCCACTCCAATATCCAGCCAACTATCTCAATACCCACACTAAAAATCATATGTGTGGTTGCACTGTATCTAATATATATAAAGCAACGAAACCGTGCTTAACATTGAGCTTTTTAAAGCTCTCTTATAACGGTGAGCTTTTTAGGGCTCTTATATAACGGTGAGCTTTTTAAGGCTTTAATATAGCAGTCAGCTTTTTAAGGCTCTAATAGTAACAAGCTGGGGTTTCCAAATATCATATATATAATTTATGGTAAAACGAATTAACTTGTTTCACATTCAAAAATCACGTGTATAGTTCTAGTATTTTCACAAACTCATACAATCATAATGTGGCATAAACCGGCACACAACCTCTCAGTTTAACACTTTTTACGTTTATAGCTCGGTTTATAATCGACACCGATTTTTCACATTTTTCACATAGCAAAATAGAACTCCAGTTCCCATAGTTCATATACATATTTAAACAAATTCACATATTCCATTTCATATCATATGTCACACTAGTTTGATCAAAAATCCGCTATATACTATATAACTCGATAAATATCATTTGAATGGAAAATAAAGGGTTCAAGCATCTCCTACGTTAAGATTAATGCAAAGAAAGATGTTTTTGAAAATTTTGGAGATCATACAATAAAACCCTCATTTTTACCAGAATTGTAAAATCGTAAAACCGGCATTTTTACCTAGTGAAACTTCAAAAATAAGCAGTTATACTATACATATAAACATAAGCTAACTTTTTTAGCAGTTTAGTTTTATGAAAATACTGATGTAAACAAATCCCCTTACGTATTTCTAAATTTCAAAACATGAACTATACGGCTCCCAAAATAGCGAACCGGGTTCTCAAAACCTATAAACTGAAGAGCAATACTTCAATATTATTCAATCTACTACAGATCTACCAAAACAAAAACAAATTCAGATCCTTACCTCGATTTTAGGGACAATCCCAAAAATCTTGAAAACGACGATCTGATCCACTATAACTGTAGAGTTTCCTCCCCTAATCCACGCAGAAACTTCCGATCGTAGAAACAAACGACAAACGATGAAGGATCGTAGAGAGAGAGAGAGAGAGAGAGAGAGAGAGAGAGAGAGAGAGAGAGAGCTTTTGGGTTTTCTTACCCCTTAAGCAACCAAAAATGATATTTATAAAGCCTTTGACCTATTCAAATTGGTCGATGAAGCGGCACCTTCATTGACGAACCAGCCATTCAATTCATGGACGAAGCTCTACCTTCGTTGATGAACCCCATCCGGATATTTTTCTTGGTTCACCTGGTATTTCTTTGTCGACAATGCTCTAAATTTCGGTGGCAAAGAACTGAAGGTAATTCGGTGACGAATATACTGGCTTTGTCGACGAACCCTACTAAAATTCCCTTTTTACCCTTTTCTTATTTATTTTCCTTATTTATGGGTTTGGGTCTCTACAATCTCCCCTCCTTATAAAAATTTCTTCCTCAAAATTTATTAACCGTTTCTAAGCATAACCATATCTTATAACTTCGTTCTACAAAAGAGTTGGCAGCCACCCACATAGCGGCTCCGACCCAAGTTGATTACATACCCTCACATATGGCGGAGGAATACCATGGTTACAACATAATGTTTTAGAAGTTTACATACACATACAAAACTCTCCCAAAGACCATATTATTTAATCTGAACCACCTATACTACTATACATACTTACGTACCATAAAATAATTGCGGGTACTTCTAACGTATTTCTGACTCTAGTTCCCATGAAGCTTCCTCCACTGCATGGTTACGCCATAATACCTTCACTAACGGTATTTTCTTAGTCTGTAACTACTGAACTTTCTGATCTAATACCTGTACTAGTACCTCCTCATATGATAAAGCATCACTGATCTCTAGAGGTTCATAACTTAGCACGTGTGATGGATCTGAATGTACTTCCTCGGCACTGATACGTGAAACATGTCGTGAACTCTGGATAATGTTAGGGGTAATGCCACTCGATAAGCGACCGGACCTACCCTTTCTAGAATCTCAAATGGCCCAAGCTATTGAGGGCTTAGCTTCCTTTTCTTCCCAAACCTCATTACTTCCTTCATCGGAGCAATCTTCAGGAATACTATATCTCTTGCCTCGAACTCTAGCTTTCATCAACGATTATCAGCATAACTCTTCTACCAAATCTAGGCTGCCCTAATTCTTTCTTTAATCAGCTCGACCTTTACAGATGCCTGCTAAATTAGTTCTGGTGCCGCTCGCCTACTTGATCTCAGTACGATAGAGATCGACACCGACAACCATACAATGCCTCATATGGTGCCATTTCTATACTAGCCTGGTAGCTATTATTATACATGAATTCCACAAGCGGTAGATACCGTATCCAACTGTCCCTAAAATCTAATACGCATGCCCATAGCATATCCTCTAACATATGAATAGTCCTCTCAGACTATCCATCCATCTACAGGTGAAATGACGTGTTGCATGTAAGCTGCAATCCCAAGGCATCCTGTAGACTTTTCCAAAATCAAGAAGTAAAACGTGGGTCTCGATTTGAAAAGATAGAAACTGGGATACCATGGAGTCGTACAATTTCCTACACATATAGCTTTTCCAGCTTATTTAAAGAGTAACTAACTCTGATTGGAATGAAATGCGCAGTCTTCATCAGCCGATAAACACCAACCCATATCACATTTTGCCCATGCACCGCCGCAAGTAACCACGTCACAAAATCCATCGAGATCTGCTCCCACTTCCACTTGGGGATGTCAAGTGGCTGAAGTGGTCCTACTGGCCTTTGCTACTCTACCTTGACCTATTGACATGTCAGGCACTACTCTACGAAGCGGGTGATCTCTCTTTTCATGTTCAAGCACCAGAAATATTCCCTCATATTTCGGTACATCTTCGTACTGCTAGGATGTACGGTGTAAAGCAAATGGTGTGCCTCCTCCAGAATGACCTGTTTAATCCCAGTGTCATCTGGTACACATACCCTGTTATGGGATCTCAAAATTCCATTACCAAAAATACTGAAATCCAGGTTTAACCCACTCTAAACTCCTTCCATAACCTCAACCAGCTCTGGATCCTCCTTCTGAGTTATTCGGATCTTCTCCTGTAAGGTTGGTTGTACCACCAAGGTAGCAAGAATAGCCTGGTGATTTCCTTCCACCGCTTTTAAACACAACCTTTCCAGGTCCATATAGATCGGATGCTGAACTCCCACTACAGAAACTGACGCATCCACAGACTTTCGACTTAGAGCATCAGCTACCACATTTTTTTTTTCCTAGGTGGTAGCTAATAGTACAGTTGTAGTCCTTTATCAACTTAAGCCACCTACGCTGTCTCATGTTCAACTATTTTTGGGTGAAAATGTACTTAATACTTTTATGATCAGTAAAAATCTCGCACCTTTCACCACACAGGTAGTGCCTCTAGATTTTCAATGCAAACATTACAACTGCCAATCATACCTCACGTTCTTCCTCGTGAGTCACATCAATGGATCCGCTAAACTGGAGAACCTTTCAACAAAATGATGGTAGTAACCTACAAGACCTAGAAAACTTCTAAGCTCCTGAACATTGTTCAGTCTCTCCCAATCCACTGCTGCCTCTATCTTACTCGGATCTGCTAATACTTCTTTGGACACTACGTGCCCTAGAAATGCAATATGTTCCAGCTAGAACTCGCACTTCTTCAGTTTAGCAAGAAACTTCTTCTCCCTAAGGATTTGCAGTACCAGTATCAAATGAACTTCATGTTCTGCAGCACTCATAGAATACACCAGGATATCATCGATAAATACCACAACGAACCGGTCTAAGTATTCATGAAAAAACCTGTTCATCATATCCATAAATGTCATAGGTGCAATAGTCAAACCAAAAGGCATCACCATAAATTCATAATGGCCATACCAGGTTTGAAATGCTGTCTTCGGAACGTCCTCTGCTTTCACCTTCAGCTAGTGATACCCAGATTGTAGGTCGATCTTAGAGAAGATCCATGTGCCCTGTAGCTAGTCAAAAAAATCATAAATCCTAGGTAGCGAGTATTTGTTCTTTACCATCACCTTATTAAACTCTCTGTAGTTGATGCACATCCTTATCGATCCATCCTTCTTCTTTACAAATAACACTGGTGCTCCCCAGGGTGAAACACTCGGTCGAATATACCCCTTGTCTAGTAACCCCTTTAACTCTCTCAATTTTGTTGGAGTCATACGGTATAGAGCTTTGATATAGGCACCGTACCTGGAACCAACTCTATAACAAACTCCACCTCGCGATCTAGAGGTAATCCCGACAAGTCCTCTGGAAATAAGTTTGGGAACTTGCATACCATAGGAATCCCCTCTAGTTTACACTCCTCTTCTGGCGTGTCTTTCACAAATGCCAGATACCCTCAGCATCCTTCCAAGAATAATCTCCTAGCTTGCATAGCTGAAAGGATCCATGGTGCAGAACGCGCACATGACCCTAGGAACTTGAACTCTTGCTCCCCTGACGGTCTAAACATCACCTCCCTCCTATGGGAATCGATACTGGAATAACTTGCAGATAACCAGTCCATCCCTAGGATGATATCAAAGTAATACATGTCAAACACAATAAGGCTAACTCATAATACCCTCTCCTAAATTTCTAGTAGGAAATCACGGACTACTTTGCTACATATGACTATAGACTCAAATGGCGTAGCCACTACGAGTTCATAATCTAACTATTGCACATCTAATCCACACAATTTAATGAATCCCCAAGAGATAAAGGAATGTGTTGTCCTAGAATTGAATAATATAATAACTATATGAGAAAGCATGTAAAAGATACCTGTGACTACATCACCAGCATTCTCTGCATCGCCTGGAGTCAGGGAATACACCCTAGCCTGGGTTGTACCCCCTATTGACCACCATGTTGCGCCTGTGTATCTCCTTTGTATGGTTTTTGTGGAGCTCCGCTGTTTCCCTGCATGCGATAATCTTTCGCCTGATGTTCCAGCGTACCACACCACATACAAGCCCTTATAGTCCTCCAACACTGCCCAAAGTGCCTCTAACCACACGTACGGCAACCACGATAGGATGTGGTGCTCTAGGATGTACCACTACTGTTCTTCTTCCAGTTACCCTGCCCTACCCCAGAAGAAGAACTAGGAGGCGCTGGCTTCTTCTTCGGAACCTGGACCTCTGCGTCCTCCAGTAGACTCTCCTCAGCTACAGCGACTTTGTCTACCAGTGTAGCAAAGCCCTGTAACTGAAAGATTGCTATTTGTCTCCGAAGCTCCGTCCTTAGACTCCTATGAAACTTGCAAACCTTCATCGCCTTATCTGGTATCATCATCCTTAGACCCCTCTGAAAGCTCCTGGAATCTGGCAGCGTACTGTTGCACTGTCAGCGACTCCTGCATCAGGCTTATGAATTCCTCCATCTTCGCATTTCTGACCGTGGCTAAAAAGTACTGTTCAAAGAACAATTCTCTGAAATGGTCCCACATCATCGCTATTGGTATCGTTCGGTGCTCCCCCATCTTCTTTACCGACACCCACCATCTCTCTGCCCTCCTTGACAACTTGAACGTTGCAAAAGTTACCTTCTGCTTCTCTGTGCAGTTCAGAACATCCAGGATCTTCTCGATCTCCTGGATCCAATTCTCATATCGAATCGGATCTACACTTCTTATGAAATCCCAAGGCTTCAGTCTAGTAAACTGATTAATGGAGCATCTCACCTCAGTTGTGGGACGGTCTTGCCCCCTATTAGTTCGAACCACCTCAGCCATAAGTTGCTGTGTGAAATTCTGCAATACACTCGTAGACTCACTGCCAACCTCATGGCCGGCACCCTCACTACTACTACTTCCCACATTGGCAGTATTGTCCTTGGATTCCATCCTGAAAAGCAATTGTGAACATCCATTAAAAGAGTAATAGCCTAAGTATCAGCTAATACTACAATGCTACAGACTCAGTTCCCTAAATCAATATTCTTAATATTGACATACTCCATCAATTTAACATCCTCATTCTAATTCAAGTTCCGCCCTTCCACTTAGAAACAAAACCGTCAATGGATTGCCGTGATTTTTTGAACCTTTTGATTGATCCAGAAAAACATAGAAGTCTGTTAATGCATTTCTATTTCTAGGTATACAAAGCAAAAATCAAATGTTTTATACATATCCTAAACTCTGGTAAAGTCTAATCTACATAACCTTGCAACCTAAGTTCCTAGAATTTCCATAACCAGGCAATATGAACCATATCACACTTCCAGCTGATAAATGCTTTGATACCAACTGTAATTCCTTGGCCCATTATACGGCCCTAGAGTGCAACTACACCTGTATAATACACCTATCTCTAATAAACGTACATATACAACCCACCCTAAATAGGGACATACGGGTATTTCATACTAATCTGACATCTCATGCACAGCGGAAAACATAAACATCCATATGGAAATTCTAAAAGGCATACCAGAGCTTCAAGCTGTATCCTCAAATACATAAGATCGTACTTTAAAACATCACATGTTCTCAAAATCTCCAAAAGATATTCTAGACTAAATCTATTACATATACAGAACACTTACTAAGCTAAAATCAAAATAACCCTTCAAGTCCCCCTAGCAACTAGGATCGACGTCCTGTAGGACCTGAAACAAAGGTTGTATGTTGGGGTGAGGCACTTCTCAGTAAGGTGGAAGATATTACATCAGTGTGTGAACACATGCGTTTATTTCAATTAAAAGCAGATACATATAAGGCATATTCTCAATACTATAATATTGGAGATATATAGATATAATTCCTATGATAAATGGTTTAGCATCACAACAAGTGAGAGTTCTCGAGGTTAGAGTAGGGTACAGGCCCATACACTATATGATCTCTATGCCCGATACTCAAATTTGAGCACCTTTTATTTTAAAATTGAATCCCAAATATTTTTAAATTAAGTCCTGGATATTTTTAAATTTTAATCCCTTTTATTTTAAAATTGAGTCCTAGATATTTTTAAAATTTGAGTCCCGAATTATTTTTTAAGTCCTAGATATTTTTAAATTTGAGTCCCTTTTTAAAATTGTGTCCTAGATATTTTAAATTGAGTCCCGATTATTTTTAAATTGAGTCCATTTTATTTTAAATTTGAGTCCCTAATATTTTTAAATTAAGTCCTATTTATTTTAAAATTTGAGTCCTTTTATTTTTAAATTAAGTCTTGGATATTTTTAAAATAAGTTCTGGATATTTTAAAATCGAACCTCGGTTATTTTAAAATTGGGTCTTTTTATTTCCAGGAATTAAATAGGGCCCCACAAGACAATCAAGTTTTCATATTTTATATGAGAATACAAATATAGGAGAATATGCTAGAATATCCAATGCCAAAGGGAATATGCCAAAATATACAAATTTGAATTAATCGAGGAATCTGCAGATTAAGAAATGAAATTCAAAATCCTATGCCTATAAAAGGGCATGCAAACAAATGCGTTAGACACCAAGGTCAGTCATAGCCCCATTCCTCTCTCTCTCTCTCTCTCTCTCTCTCTCTCTCTCTCTCTCTCTCTCTCTCTCTCTCTCTCTCTCTTTCTCTCTCTCTCTTGTAGTTTCTCCCTCTCTTCCAGAATAGCTCAGCGATGGCAGCGGAACACCTCCCGACCTACCCAGTCAAATTGATGAAGACGAACGGAAGTTGATTTCTTATCCGATGAAACTAAAACTTTACTAGGTTATTTTTTACCCTTTATTCTTTATTTTTACCAGTTGAATTATTTTTTTGAGTTTTATAAATTTATTTTTGTGTCCAGGATAGTAGCCTCATCAAAGCAGCAGTGGAGTCACCAATGCTTGCACAATCAAATTGATGAAGACAATCGGATAGTGATTTCTTATAAAGAGGGAGATTGCCAAGTTTCTGCAGCAGTGCTTGATGTGCCAGCAGGTTAAGGCTAAGCTCCAAAGAGTGGCGAGATAGTTGTAGCCACTTCACATCCCTCAGTGGAAGTGGGATCATATTTCTATCTTCTTTACCGACACCCACCATCTCTCTGCCTCCCCTGATAACTTGAACATTGCAAAGGTTACCTTCTGCTTCTCTGTGCAGTTCAGAACATCCAGGATCTTCTCGATCTCCTGAATCCAATCCTCATTTCGAATCAGATCTGCACTTCCTATGAAATCCCAAGGCTTCAATCTAGTGAACTGATCAATGGAGCATCCCATCTCAGTTGTGGGACGGTCTTGCCCTCCATTCGTTCGCACCACCTCAGCCATAAGTTGCTATGTGAAATCTCGCAATACACTCATAGAGTCACTGCCAGCCTCATGGCCGGTGCCCTCACTACTACTACCTCCCACATTGGCAATATTGTCCTTGAATTCCATCCTGAAAAGCAATTGTGAACATCCATTAAAAAAGTAATAGCCTAAGTATCAGCTAATACTACAATACCACAGACTCAATTCCCTAAATCCATATTCTTAATATTGACATACTCCATCAATTTAACATCCTCATTCTAACTCAAGTTCCGCCCTTCCACTTAGAAACAAAACCATTAATGGATTGCCCTAATTTTTTGAACCATTCGATTGATCTAGAAAAACACCGAAGTTTGTTAATGCATTTCTATTTCCAGGTATACAAAGCAAAACTCAAATGTTTTATCCATATCCTAAACTCTGGTAAAGTCCAATCTACATAACCTAGCAACCTAAGTTCCTAGAATTTCCATAACCAGGCAATGTGAACCATAACACCCTTCCGGCTGATTAATGCTCTAATACCAATTGTAATGCCTTGGCCCATTATACGGCCCCAGAGTGCTTCTACACCTGTATAATACACCTATCTCTGATAAACAAACATATACAACTCGCCCTAAATAGGGACATATGAGTATTTCATACTAATCTGACATCTCACACAGAGCGGAAAACATAAACATCCATACAAAAAATCTAAAAGACATACCAGAGCTTCTAGTTGTATCCTCAAATACATAAGATTGTACTTTAAAACATAACATGTTCTCAAAATCTCCAAAAGATATTCTAGGCTGAGTCTATTACATATACAGAACACTTACTAAGCTAAGATCAAAACGACCCTTCATGTCCCTCTAGCAACTAGGATTGACGTCCTGTAGGACTTGAAACAAAGGTTGTATATTGGGGCGAGGCACTTCTCAGTAAGGTGGAAGATATTACATCAGTGTGTGACCACATGCATTTATTTTAATTGAAGGCAGATACATATAAGGCATAGTCTCAATACTTTAATATTGGAGATATATAGACATAATTCCTATGATAAATGGTTTAGCGTCATAACAAGTGAGAGTTCCCGAGGTTAGAGTAGGGTACAGGCATATAGGACCTCTCCGCCCGATACTCAAACCTGTGACTTTGCCCATTTTAGTTTTCAAATCATAAATATGCATATTTAGAACACTCTCCATTTTAGAAACAATAATAACAAATGCCAACACATTAAACCCCTTGGCTTCGGGTTACACGATTTACTATAGTCCAACTAGTACCACTTGGTCCATTAATCCACCAATGGCCACTCCAATGTCTAGCCAACTATCTTGATACCCACACTGAAAATCATATGTGTGCTTGCGCTGTATCTAATATATATAAAGCAACGGAACTGCGCTTAACATTGAGCTTTTTAAGGCTCTTTTATAATGGTGAGCTTTCTAGGGCTCTCATATAACGGTGAGCTTTTTTAGGGCTCTCATACAGTTCCAGTATTTTCACAAACTCATACAATTGTACTGTGGCATAAACTAGCACACAACCTCTCGGTTTAACCCATTTTACACTTATAGCTCGGTTTATAACCAGCACCGATTTTCAACATTTTTCACATAGCAAAATGGAACTCCAATTCCCACAGTTCATATACGTATTTAAAGAGATTCACATATTCCATTTCATATCATATGTCACACTAGTTTGATCAAAAATCCGTTATATACTATATAACTCGATAAATATCATTTAAATGGAAAATAAAGGGTTCAAGTATTCCTATGTTAAGATTAATGCAAATAAAGAGGTTTTTGAAAAGTTTGAAGATCACACGTCAAAATCCTCATTTTTACCAAAATTGTAAAATTGTAAAATCGGCATTTTTACTCGGTGAAATTTTGCAAATAAGCAGTCATATCATGCATATAAACATAAGCTAACTTTTAATGGTTTAGTTTTATAAAAAGACTGATGTTAACAAATCCCCTTACCTATTTCTGAATTTCAAAACACGAACTATACGGCTCCCAAAACAGCGAACCGGGTTCTCAAAACCTATATATTGAAGAACAATACTTCAATATTATTCAATCTACTACAGATCTACCAAAATGAAAATGAATTCATATCCTTACCTCAATTTTAGGGACAATCCCAAAAATCTTTAAAATGACGATCTGATCTGCTATAACTATAGAGTTTCCTCCCCCCCCCCCTATCCACGCAAAAACTTCCGATCGTAGAAACAGATGATGAAATGCAAAGGATCGTAGAGAGAGATAGAACTCGCAAGTTCTAGAGAGAGAGAGAGAACTCGCTAGTTCTAGAGAGAGAGAGAGAGAGAGGGAGCATTTGGGTTTTCTTACCCCTTAAGAAACCAAAAATGATATTTATAGACTCTTTAACTGAGTCAAATTCGTCAACGAAGTGGCACCTTCATCAACGAACCATCCATGCAGTTTGTAGACAATGCTCTACCTTCATCAACGAACCCCATCCGGATATTTTTCTTGGTTTGCTTGGTATTTCTTCGTCGACGATGCTTTGAATTTTGGCGATGAACAACTGAAGGGACTTCATCAACCAATATATGGCTTCATCGACGAACCCTACTAAAATTCCCTTTTTACCCTTTTCTTATTTATTTTCCTTATTTACGGGTTCGGGTATCCACATTACACACATGTTGGACAAATTGCTGAAATGGAATATGGTTTTCACTGAAAATTACATCCCTAGAGATGTGGACTCATCCCAAAGGAAGATGAAGACATTGATATCCCTTATGATCTGGAATGTATCCCATAAACACACAAAGTGTGGATCTAAGGTCTAATTTATTATGATTGTATGGATGCAAATTTGGCTAACATGCTACCCCAAAGATCTAAAGAAAATTGTAATGAGGTATTTTTTTATAAAGCAGTTGAAAAAGAAATTATTTTCTAAAATTGATGTAGGCATTTTATTTATGATAAAAACCAAAGTTTGAAATGCCTTGGACTAGTATTTTGTTGGCATACATGCTTGAGTTAAAAGAGATAGTCCAGTTTCAACAATATAATGGTGATGATGCTCAACTGTCCCATTTTAAGCATGGGAATATAGACATGTGAGGTGATGAACCAAATTATTGAACAATTTTCCTGGTTAGTCTAAGTTCACCATCCCTGTCTGTTTGCACAATTTTAATTTTTGAGGAAAATTAATTATAGACATAATTTAAAAGGCAATAAAATTTAAAGAAACATCTTATTTAGATTGGATCAAAAAACATCAAATATATTTAGAGAAATCATCAATGATAGACAAGTAAAATTTACAACCATTCAAGGATAAAATAGGGTCTGGACCCCACACATCTAGGAAGAGTAACTCAAATGGATGTAAGGACCTAGAGGGTGATGAATAATGAGGAAGTGCATGTTCTTTTCCTTGATAACATGTTGAGCAATGTGAAATAGGTTTGTGAGAATTTATTGGAAGCTTAAACTTACTAATGATGAAAGAGGTAGTTTTTAGGGATGCATATCCAAGTCTGAGATGCCATAGGTATGAAGAAGTGTGTTTGCCAATGTATACTTGAGGAGAGGATGAAACTGACACTATAGTGGTGCTATCTGTAGGTAAGACACACAAGCCATTTTCAATGTTTCCCTAAAGTATAACCCTCGGAGTTTGTAAATCCTCCACTAGAAAATAGTTGGAATGAAACTCAAAGTAAACGAAATTGTCATAGCAAAATTAACAAATGTACAACAAATTTTTTTTGTAATTCAAGGAACATGGAGAAGTTGATAAAGATTAAATTTTCTAGTGGGAGTGTGCAGATGAGCAGAACATGTATGATGTATAGGCATCGTAGAACCATCTTCAACGCCTATTTGATTCGAGCCCTGATATGAAGAAGAATCCAAGTTTAGGTTGCTAAACTCATAAGTGAAATATGATGGGTTGCAATAGTGTCAGGATACCAAGAATGAATATTCTATGGGGTGGAAGGAAGAGTGGTGATATTTTCCAATAATGGGGGAGATGGAGCTATTTGAAAGCTATGATCAAATTTGTGCTAACAGACCAAGGCTGAGTAGTCGGGTTTGTGACACACTTGACACAGGAGCCAATTATCAGTGTAGACACCCTAATTTTAACCAGACCTTTTTGAAGAGACCTTACGTAATAAGAAATCAACCTTTTATCCCAGGAATTGGAGGATCTGTATTGAAAAATCTGGTTGAGTCTTGAATCTTTGAAATTGAGTCCTTTAATTTAAAATTTAAGTTTTCTTTTTTTAAAAAAAAAATTGAGTTTTTCTTATTTTAAATTGTGTTATTTAATTTCAAAATTGAGCTTTTAATATTGAGTCCAATATATTTTAAAATTTGAGTCTCTTTTATTTTAAAATTGAGTCCCAAATATTTTTAATTTGAGTCGATGATATTTTTAAATTTGAGTCCCTTTTATTTTAAAATTAAGTCCCAAATATTTTTAAATTAAGTCCCGGATATCTTTAAATTTTAGTCCCTTTTATTTTAAAATTGAGTCCTAGATATTTTTAAAATTTGAGTCCCGAATTATTTTTAAGTCCTCAATATTTTTAAATTTGAGTCCCTTTCTAAAATTTTGTCCTAGATATTTTAAATTGAGTCCCGACTATTTTTAAATTGAGTCCATTTTATTTTAAATTTGAGTCCCTAATAGTTTTAAATAAGTCCTATTTATTTTAAAATTTAAGTCCTTTTATTTTTAAATTAAGTCTTGGAGATTTTTAAAATAAGTTCTAGATATTTTCAAATCGAACCTCACTTATTTTAAAATTTGGTCTTTTTATTTCCAGGAATTAAATAAGGCCCCACAAGACAATCAAGTTTTCATATTTTATATGAGAATACAAATACAAGAGAATATGCCAGAATATCCAATGCCAAAGGGAATATTCCAGAATATCCAATGCCAAAGGGAATATGCCAAAATATCCAAATTTGTATTAATCAAGGAATCTACAGATTAAGAAATGAAATTCAAAATCCAATGCCTATAAAGGGCATGCAAACAAATGGGTTAGACACCAAGGGCGGTCATAGCTCCCTTCCTCTCTCTCTCTCTCTCTCTCTCTCTCTCTCTCTCTCTCTCTCTCTCTCTCTCTCTCTCTCTTGTAGTTTCTCCCTCTCTTCCATAGCGGCAACGCCAGAATAGCTCAGCGATGGCAGCGGAACACCTCAAGACCTACCCAGTCAAATTGATGAAGATGAACGGAAGTTGATTTCTTATACGATCAAACTAAAACTTTACTAGGTTATTTTTTACCCTTTATTCTTTATTTTTACCAGTTGAATTATTTTTTTGAGTTTTATAACTTTATTTTTGTGCCCAGGATAGTAGCCTCATCATAGCAGCAGTGGAGTCATCGATGCCTACATAATCAACTTGATGAAAACGATCAGATAGTGATTTCTTATAAAGAGGGAGATTGCCGAGTTTGTGCAACAGTGCTTGATGTGCCAGCAGGTTAAGGCTGAGCTCCAAAGAATGGTGAGATAGTTGTAGCAACTTCACATCCCTGAGTGGAAGTGGGATCATATTTCTATCTTCTTTACCGACACCCACCATCTCTCTGCCTCCCCTGACAACTTGAACATTGCAAAGGTTACCTTCTGCTTCTCTATGCAGTTCAGAACATCTAGAATCTTCTCGATCTATTCGATCCAATTCTCATATCGAATCGGATCTGCACTTCCTATAAAATCCCAAGGTTTCAGTCTAGTAAACAAATCAATGGAGCATCCAATCTTAGTTGTAGGACGTTCTTGCCCCCTATTCGTTCACACCACCTCAGCCATAAGTTGTTGTGTGAAATCCTGCAATACATTCGTAGTGTCACTGCCAGCCTTATGGCTGGAACCCTCACTACTACTGCCTCCCACATTGGCAGTATTGTCCTTGGATTCCATCCTGAAAAACAATTGTGAAAATCGATTAAAAGAGTAATAGCCTAAGTATCAGCTAATACTACAATACTACAGACTCAGTTCCCTAAATCCATATTCTTAATATTGACATACTCCATCAATTTAACATCCTCATTCTAACTCAAGTTCCGCCCTTCCACTTAGAAACAAAACCGTCAATGGATTGCCATGATTTTTTGAACCTTTCGATTCATCCAAAAAAACATAGAAGTCTGTCAATGCATTTCTATTTCCAGGTATACAAAGCGAAACTCAAATGTAATGCCTTGGCCCATTATACAGCTCCAGAGTGCTACTACACCTGTATAATACACCTATCTCTGATAAACATACATACACAACTTGCCCTAAATAGGGACATACGGGTATTTCATACTAATCTGACATCTCATTCATAGCGGAAAACATAAACATCCATATGGAAAATCTAAAAGACATACCAGAGCTTCTAGTTGTATCCTCAAATACATAAGATCGTACTTTAAAACATAACCTGTTCTCAAAATCTCCAAAAGATATTCTAGACTGAGTCTATTACATATACAGAACACTTACTAAGCTAAAATCAAAACGACCCTTCAAGTCCCTCTAGCAACAAGGATTGATGTCCTATAGGACCTAAAACAAAGGTTGTACGTTGGGGTGAGGCACTTCTTAGTAAGGTGGACGATATTACATCAGTGTGTGACTACATGCGTTTATTTCAATTGAAAGTAGATACATATAAGGCATATTCTCAATGCTGTAATATTGGA
This sequence comes from Malania oleifera, assembly GCF_029873635.1. Classification (NCBI taxonomy): domain Eukaryota; kingdom Viridiplantae; phylum Streptophyta; class Magnoliopsida; order Santalales; family Ximeniaceae; genus Malania; species Malania oleifera. The sequence continues at coordinate 86,785,337 of NC_080420.1, forward strand.
GAGTTCCCGAGGTTAGAGTTGGGTACAGGCCCATACACTATACGATCTCTATGCCCCGTACTCAAACCTATGACTTTGCCCATTTTAGTTTTCAAATCATAAATATGCATATTTAGAACACTATCCATTTTCGATACAATAATAACAAATGCCAACACATTAAATCCCTTGGCTTCGAGTTAGGTGATTTACTATAGTCCGACTAGTACCACCTAGTCCATTAATCCACCAGTGGCAACTCCAATATCCAACCAACTATCTCGATACCCACACTGAAAATCATATGTGTGCTTGCACTGTATCTAATATATATAAAGCAACAGAACCGCGCTTAACATTGAGCTTTTTAAGGCTCTCTTATAACGGTGAGCTTTTTAGGGCTCTCATATAACGGTGAGCTTTTTAGGGCTCTCATACAATTACAGTATTTTCACAAACTCATACAATTGTACTGTGGCATAAACTAGCACAAAACCTCTTGGTTTAACCCATTTTACGTTTATAGCTCGGTTTATAACCGGCACTAATTTTCCACATTTTTCACATTGCAAAATGGAACTCCAATTCCCACAATTCAGATATGCATTTAAAAAGATTCACATATTCCATTTCATATCATATGTCACACTAGTTTGATCAAAAATCCTATATACTATATAACTCGATAAATATCATTTAAATGAAAAATAAAGGGTTCAAGCATTCCTCTATTAAGATTAATGCAAATAAAGAGGTTTTTGAAAAGTTTGGAGATCACACGTCAAAACCCTCTTTTTGACCAACATTGTAAAATTGTAAAACCGGCATTTTTACTCGGTGAAACTCCGCATCGCAAATGAGCAGTCATATCATGCATATAAACATAAGCTAACTTTTTAATGGTTTAGTTTTATTAAAAAACTTATGTAAACAAATCCACTTACCCTTTTCTTATTTATTTTCCTTATTTACGAGTTCGGGTCTCTACATTACACACATGTTGGACAAATTGCTGAAATGGAATATGGTTTTCACTGAAAATTACATCCCTAGAGATGTAGACCCAGCTGAATGGAAGATGAAGACCTTGATATCCCTTATGATCTGGAATGTATCCCATAAACACACAAAGTGTGGATCTAAGGTCTAATTTATTATGATTGTATGGATGCAAATTTGGCTAACATGCTACGCCAAAGATCTGAAGAAAATTGTAATGAGGTTTTTTTTTTTTTTTTTATAAAGTAGCTGAAAAAGAAATTATTTTTTAAAATTGGTGTGGACATTTTATTTATAAGAAAAACCAAAGTTTGAAATGCCTCGGACTAGTATTTTGTTGGCATACATGCCTAAGTTAAAAGAGATAGTCTAGTTTCAACAATATAATGGTGATGACGCTCAACTGTCCCATTTTGAGCATGGGAATATAGACATGTGAGGTGATGAACCAAATTATTGAAGAATTTGCCTAGTTGTTCTAAGTTCACCACCCCTGTCTGTTTGCACAATTTTAATTTTTGAGGAAAATTAATTATAGATATAATTTTAAAAGGCAATAAAATTTGAAGAAACATCAAATTTAGATTGAATCAAAAAACATCAAATATATTTAGAGAAATCATCAATGATAGACAAGTAAAATCTACAACCATTCAAGGATAAAATAGGGTCTGGACCCCACACATCTAGGAAGAGTAACTCAAATGGATGTAAGGACCTAGAGCGTGATGAATAATGAGGAAGTGCATGTGCTTTTCCTTGATAACATGTTGAGCAATGTGAAAAAGGTTTGTGAGAATTTATTGGAAGCTTAAGCTTACTAATGATGAAAGAGGTAGTTTTTGGGGATGCATGTCCAAGTCTGAGATGCCATAGGTATAAAGAAGTGGGTTCGCCAATGTATACTTGAGGAGAGGTTGAAACTGAAGCTGTAGTGGTGCTATCCATAGGTAAGACACACAAGCCATTTTCAATGTTTCCCTAAAGTATAACCCTTGGAGTTTGTAAATCCTTCACAAGAAAATAATTGGAATGAAACTCAAAGTAAACGAAATTGTCATAGCAAAATTAACGAACATACAACAAATTTTTTTTGTAATTCAAGGAACAAGGGGAAGTTGATAAAGATGAAATTTTCTAGTGGGAGTGTGCAAATGAGCAAAACATGTATGATGTATAGGCATCATAGAACCATCTTCGATGCTTATTTGATTTGAGCCCTGATATGAAGAAGAATCCAAGTTTAGGTTGCTAAACACATAAGTGAAATATGATGGGTTGTGGTAGTGTCAGGAAACCAAGAATGAATATTCTGTGGGGTGGAAGGAAGAGTGGTGATATTTGCCGATAATGAGGGAGGTGGAGCTATTTGAAAGCTATGATCAAATTCGTGCAAACAGACCAAGGCTGAGTAGCCGGGTTTGTGACACACTTGACACAGGGGCCAGACACCCTAATTTTAACCAGTCCTTTTTAAAGAGACCCTGCGTAATAAGAAGTCGACCCTGTATCCCGGGAATTGGAGGATCTATTTTGAAAAATCTGGTTGAGTCCTGAATCTTTGAAATTGTGTCCTTTAATTTAAAAATTAATATTTCTTTTTTTAAAAAAATTGAGTTTTTCTTATTTTTAATTGTGTTCTTTAATTTCAAAATTGAGCTTTTAATATTGAGTCCCATATATTTTTAAATTTGAGTCCCTTTTATTTTAAAATTGAGTCCCAAATATTTTTAAATTGAGTCCATGATATTTTTAAATTTGAGTCCCTTTTATTTTAAAATTGTGTCCCAAATATTTTTAAATTAAGTCCCGGATATTTTTTAATTTTAGTCCCTTTTATTTTAAAATTGAGTCCTAGGTATTTTTAAACTTTGAGTCCCGAATTATTTTTAAGTCCTGGATATTTTTAAATTTGAGTCCCTTTTTAAAATTGTGTCTTAGATATTTTAAATTGAGTCCCGACTATTTTTAAATTGAGTCCATTTTATTTTAAATTTGAGTCCCTGTTATTTTTAAATTAAGTCCTATTTATTTTAAAATTTGAGTCCCTTTAATTTTTAAATTAAGTCTTGGATATTTTTAAAATAAGTTATGGATATTTTAAAATCGAACCTCAGATATTTTGAAATTGGGTCTTTTTATTTTCAGGAATTAAATAATGCCCCACAATACAATCAAGTTTTCATATTTTATATGAGAATACAAATACAGGAGAATATGCCCGAATATCCAATGCCAAAGGGAATATTCCATAATATCCAATGCCAAAGGGAATATGCCAAAATATCCAAATTTGTATTAATTGAGGAATCTGCAGATTAAGAAATGAATTTCAAAATCATATGCCTATAAAAGGGCATCCAAACAAATGGGTTAGACACCAAGGGTGGTCGTAGCCCCCTTCCTCTCTCTCTCTCTCTCTCTTGTAGTTTCTCCCTCTCTTCCATAGCAGCAGCACCAGAATAGCTCAGCGATGGCAGCGGAACACCTCACGACCCACCTAGTCAAATTGATGAAGACGAACGGAAGTTGATTTCTCATCCGATCAAACTAAAACTTTACTATGTTATTTTTGACCCCCTATTCTTTATTTTTACCAGTTGAATTATTTTTTTGACTTTTATAACTTTATTTTTGTGCCCAGGATAGTAGCCTCATCATAGCAGCAGTGGAGTCATCGATGCCTACATAATCAACTTGATGAAAACGATCAGATAGTGATTTCTTATAAAGAGGGAGATTGCCGAGTTTGTGCAACAGTGCTTGATGTGCCAGCAGGTTAAGGCTGAGCTCCAAAGAATGGTGAGATAGTTGTAGCAACTTCACATCCCTGAGTGGAAGTGGGATCATATTTCTATGGATTTCATGACGAGTTTACCGTCAGTGCAGCACGGACAGAATGCTATTTGGGTGGTCATAAATTGACTGACAAACACCACTCACTTTATTGCTATCAAAGTCAACTACTCCATGGATAGACTGGCTTAACTATATATTCAAGAGATAGTACGATCACATGGTGTGCCAGTGTCTATAGTATCAAACCAAGACCCACGTTTCACGTCACATTTTTGGAGGAGCTTGCGGGAAGCTCTGAGGTCTCAGTTATTATTTAGCATGACGTTTCATCTTCATACTGACGGGCAATCAGAGAGGACGATTCAAATATTAGAGGATATTCTACGAGCATGCATGCTAGATTTTGGGTGTAGTTGGACCCAGTTTATGCCGCTGGTAAAGTTTGCATATAATAACAGCTATCAAGCCAACATCGGCATGGCACCTTACGAGGCATTATATGGTAGGAGGTATCGTTCTCTATTATACTGGGATGAGATAGGTGAAAGGCAAGTTTTGGGACCAAAGTTAGTGTAGCCGGCATACGAAAAATTCCAACTTATTAAAGAAAGAATCAGTGCAGCTCAGAGTCAACAGAAAGGCTACGCAGATACTCGCCGCCGGAAGTTGGAATTTGAAGTGGAAAACCATGTATATCTTAAAATAGCATCACTAAAAGGAACTATGAGGTTTGGGAGGAAGGGTAAGTGGAGCCCTAGGTTTATTGGCCCTTTCGAGATACTTGAAAGAGTGGGGTTAGTTGCCTATCATCTAGTTTTACCAATTTTATCTAGAATACATGAAGTACTTCATGTTTCCATGCTGAAAAAATACATCTCAGATCCCTTCCATATGGTCAAGTTTTCAGAGATACAACTCAGAGATTCACTAGTTTGTGAGGAGATACCAGTACAGATCTGAGACAGCAAATGAACAGGAATTGCACTGTAAGAAAATTTCATTGCTAAAAGTCTTGTGAAAAAATCACACAGTGGAAGAAGCTTCTTAGGAGCTTGAAGAAGAAATACGATAGAATACCCGCACCTATTTAGTGGGGACCAGCAGTAATCAGGAAAAATGTAGATAAGTATGTTAAATTTCTTTTATGCAGGATAATCAATACATGTAATAATTTTTTGTTAGTAGGTAGTGTTTTGGTTTTGGGAGAATTTTTCTTTTATGTATTTGTAATCTTCCAGAACTCTAAATGTAACCATGGTATTCCTCTACCATAAATGAGGGTAAGTAATAAAATAAGTAGCCTATTTTCCTCAAAATATGGTGTTTAATGCAGATAGTAAATTTCAAGGATGAAATTTTTTGAGTAGGGGAAAATGTAGAGACCTAAAAATTTATAGTCATTAAATAATAAAGAGAGAGAAAAATAGGTGGAAGGAAAAGAAATTCAAAAAGGGGACAAAGCAGGGTTCGTCGATGAACTCTCTAGTCTAGTCGACGAACTCCTTCACCGGTTCATCGTACGCCATGTGTCTCATTAACGAAAATATACCGAGAGTGGTGATGTCAGGCCTGAAGTTCATCGACAAAGGTTATGAGCTCATCGACGAACTCCCTTCTTGGTCTCGTCAACGAGGTAACGTGTCTCGTCGATGAATCCAGGTGTATAAATATACCTACCTCAAGTTTTCAACGAGAAATTTTCATGCAAAACTCTCTCTCTCACACACACTAGATTTCGTCTCTCCCACCTTTTTTTTAGGTTTCTAGCTTCATTCCTTGCCGGTTCGATGATCAGAAGCCACCACGCTACTCTTGTGAAGATTCTCTTCAAATCTGCTGGAGAAGATCGTTGGTTAGGCCTACTTGGGCACCATCCCAAAATTTGGGTAATTTGGTTAATTTAAGTTTTATACAGTATTTGGTATTTCTAGACTGACGAAAGTGTTGTAGATGGAATAATACTGAAGTTTTTTTAGGAAAAATGTAAATTTCTGGGTGTTAAACTGGGAATACTACAAGCATAGTTTTAGGTTAGATTGTGGGCTTCTCAATAAGTTAGGTAAGGGGTAAATTAAGTCAAGATTTTCATGAAATTATTAATTATTATACAGCATTTATTTTCAAAAATTACACACGATATAATACAGTGTTTGGGAATATTGTTCTTGAACAGGGAAATGCATTTTATACATTTTAGCAGAAAACATGGTTTCAGTTCAGATTTTATATTCAAAATAATATTCACATTTGTGTGGCATGAGTATGATTTTCCATGTAAATTATGTTATACCGAAATATTATTATTTCCCAAACTAAGCATGTTATAATAGTTTTCAAAAAAACCATAAAAATAGTACAAGAACTATGGTTTTTACATAATATGTTAATAGTACAGAAGTATCGAGATTCAATCTATTATGTTATGTTATATGCTAGCGCAAATGCCATGATTTATACGATACGATATGCCAGCACAAATGCCTTGATTTATACAATATGATATGTCGGCACAGATGTCGTGATTTACATGTTATGTTATGCCAGTGCAAATGTCGTGATTTATGTTGGCATAAATGTCATAATCATGTATGTTATGTCAGAATTTATAAAAATATGATCATGTTAAATATTTCTATGAAATATGAAACATTATGTATTAGTATCATGAAATGTATTATATGTTATCAAAACCTGAATGGCTTAGTTTAGTTTCACAAAGCACGGTACCATAGCTATATGTTCAAGATTATGTTTATGTTAGTGCTACCACACATCTCAGATAGAGTGTAGGAGATTGCAGTCAATGTGGCTTCATGGTAGTGCAGGTGTCCCACTGGCAGTTCGAACCAGGTGGTGCAAGCCCATCGTACTTACAGACTTAGGTTGACTTAGCATGGTCGGCCAACCATTGCTAGGTTCTACCTTCGGGCCGCACAACCCTGTCATGTGGCGGGTAAGACATGACACTAACTAACTATCTATTTTAGGTATTATTTCAATATTGTATAGTTATATAAGACAATTCACATGTACAGAAATTTAGTATGTTATATTACAATATGTCAAATCATGTTTTATTCAGAAACTATACAAGTAGTTTTACATGTTATATAATTAAGTACAGTTCACCATTATGAAACGATAATACTCATGTTGCCACACACTGATATTAGTTTCTCCCTTACTAAGAGATGTCTCACCCTAGGATTATAAACATTTTAGTAAATCCAAGTAGGAGGCCAGATAGAGCCCCGCAGCAGTAGTTGACCGAACTATCCTATCAAAAGGGTAAGTAGTTGAGATAGGGTCAGATGGGTTTTTGGTTTGAGACCCTAAGATACTTTTTGGTCTTCTTGTGGATGATTGTATATATATGTAACGACCTGAAAAATTAAAATAAATAAAATAATTAGGAAAAAATTAATAAATGAAATAACAAATATAATTAATTAATTAATTAAAATTATTAATCAATTAGTTAGTTAAGTATTATTAAATTGATGTATTAAATAAATAAATAAAAAGAAATAGTATGAAATAAAAAAATAAAAAAATTTAAAATTAAATTAAATAATTAACTAAGTTGAATACTTAATTAAATAGTAATTAAAATATACAATATAACATATTAATATATGTTAATATAATATAATATATTATTATAATATATATAAATATATATATATATATATATATATATATATATGTAATGATCTTGAAGCTTCCCAGCTTCAGGATCAATGCAATTACAAAGAGGAGGCCGCCCCCTGTGAAATTCTCCTGGCCGTCTAGCTCTCTCCGTCTCCATCTCTCTCTCTCTGTCTCTCTCTCACAAGATTTTGATGAATATTCGACCGATCGGGAAACGGAAGGTGTCGTTGGATTCCTAACTCCGCCACCGACATTTCTACTAGAGCAGATTTGTCGTAAGAGTGGCATAGGCACCATTCCTGGGGTAAGGTAATCTTCCCCTAATTTCCCAATTTCTCATTAAATCTGATGTTGAATCGACGATCAGGCACCACCATGAGATTCTAGTTGTGATCGTCGTCATTTTGAGATGAGTAAATTCCAATTGGGGTTTTCTAGGCTCCACTCCAAAGTGAGAGTGAAATATAGGAAATTTGGTATTTTGGCTATATTTAAGGATATAATTATTTATTTAGAATTTATCGTCCTAAGAAATATTAAAATAATATTTTATTTAGGATTAATTTAATGGAATTAGGATTTTTGATTCAGGGTTCGAGTGAGCGCCGCAGACATATTTTTGGGGTCCCTGTTGGCGTAGTTCAAGAAATTAGGTAAGGGAAAATTATATATTAAATCAGAATTTATGAAATTAAAACTAATAATTTACGTTATATTATATGAATGTTTTGGTGTGAATTATTAAAATGAAGACCATGTAAAACAATGATTTTTGAGTCTAGGACCACTTATTTAGTTATGTATTTGTGAAAATGAACTCATGAAAGTGCAAAAATATTTTCATTACAATTATGTAAGAAATGAAAGGTATTTTCAGCATATAAACGTTAAATGTTGGTTGGCTTATTTTACAGACAATGCATGAATTTTATTGCTAAACTGTGTGGCATGAGATTCTGTGCAAATATATGTTAAATATATGAGATGCAGGCTAAGTAAGAAATGAATTGTGAATAAAACATGATATGGACTATGTTGCTTGTGTGTGTTAATGCAATCATGTAAACAGCTGAAAAATGTTGGGTAAAATAGTTGAAAGATGTTGGGTAAAACAGTTGAGAGATGTTGAGTAAATGTGTAATAGCTGAAAAATGTTGGGTAAAACATTTGAAAGATGCTGGATAAATTTATGACAGTTGAAAAATGTTAGGTAAAACAGCTGAATGATGTTGGGTATGAAACGAAATGAAATGAAAAGGGAAATGAATGAAATGAAAATGAAATGTGAAATGTGAACAATATAAAATGGGAAAGAGTCATTTAAAGTGAAATGAAGTGAAATGTTAAAGTTATGAACATGAACGTAGGTGAATGGTTGAACAATAACAGAAAGAATAATATATTATGGTATTAGCAGTATTTATGCTAGTAGAACATGTTACGTTTGGGGCGAGGCAAACTTTTCGAACGTATCATATGGTGCACGCACACAACACATGAAGTGAAGACTTGAAGACCCTGTTTATGTTGTATTGTAATTTAATCATTATTTGGGTCTGTAGTAGTAATTAGGAGAATATGGTATGTGATAAGTAATGTCTTACCTGCATGGTAGGATCGATAAGCTCAATACCATAGATGGACCTTAGGGAACACCGGTCAACCGACACCGGATTTTATCGGTGTTTTAAAAAAGGCTTAGAAGAGACCCTAGGACACTCACTCATGCATACATATGATTGATTATTTTACTCGGGTGATTGCTTAGGGAAAAAGGACCGAAATGCACACATTGTGCACTTTCGGTCGACTGGCCAAGGCAGTTCATTTTGCCCTGGTCGACCGAATCTGGCCTAGGTCAACAATTTGAGTTCAGTCTAGTCGGCCGAACTAGATAATTCATTTATAGCCCGATTGACCGAACCCAGGTCCAAGTCAACGATTGACCATGTCCCGGTCGACTAAACCATTATAGTTCAAATACCCATGGTCGACCGAAACCTCCTAGAGTCAAACATTTGACAATCTGGTCGACCGAGCCAAAATTGCATACCAACTACCTGGTCAACCAAGGGTCCTCAGGAGAAATCCTAACTGTCTGGTCGACCGAAAGATTCAGTTCATTTTCCCCTGGTCGACCGAACCGCGCGAAATAAAAAATTCGCCTTCCCATGGTCGACCGACCGAATAGTTCAAAAATGGCCCGGTCGACCAAACCATATGAACTTTGGTCGACTGAAACCTTCCTTGTCAACCGGACCTCTCGGATTGCCCCTCATTTTTTACCGCAATTAATATTTTTAAACGGGGTTAACTTGGTTAAAATGTATTAAAACTTTCCTAATAATTCCATATGTCCTTAACGGTTATATTTTAAGGGTTGTCTATATATACCCCCTCATTTGGTATAATTAGTAATCAGATTAACAAAACAATTAGCAAATATCCTCTAATTCTCAAAAGCTCTATTTCTCACATCCAAGCTATATTTCTTCATTCTTACTTATCCTCATTGCAAATCTTGTTAAGTAAGAGTGCTATTGTGAGTATCTAGTTAAGCTTACACTCTTATTTGTTCTAGTTGATTGATATATATTTTTATCCGAGAGTAAGCTTGAAGTTTTTCTAGGAGACTTCATTAATAAGTCTTCCATAAGAAAACTTCGTAGAGCTTGTGAGTTTTGCATCATCATTGCAATACTCAAGAGTTCGTATTGCTTTTTGTTTGTGAAATAAATTGTTGCAAATCGATTTCAAATATCTCGTGTGATTTACTTTGAGAAATATTTTGTTGAGATATTTGTGCATATGCAAAAAAATCTTTGTTGAAATATCCTTTGATTGATTTTATCTTCTTGAAGACAAAGATCAAATTATTGATAAACTATATCTGAATATCTCTTGTGGTTTATATTGAGAAATATTATCTATTGAGATATTTGAAGTGTGCTTAGATCTTCGTCTGTGCATTGTGATTGAAATATTATTTTGACACAAAGAACCTATCACTTACACTCTCACGCACTGATTGCTATATTTGCATAAATATTTGAGAGTAGACACTCAGACTACACCGAGCTATCAAATCCTATCTCTTGGTAGTGTATTAATTACATTGTGCTTAGTGGTACGTAATCAGCTTAGTGTAAGAAGCATTTCCTTATACGCAAAATTATATACACATTTTTTGTATTTCCAGGAACGGGTCTGAAAAGGGAGACTAGCCCTGGAATAGTCTCAGATTGGCTTAGACCCAGTTAGGAAAGCTAGGTGCGTCATCCTGATAAGGCGTGTTGGTTGTGGTCAACCCCTTTAATTGACCTAGTTGTAAAGGTTGAGGTCAGCCCTATGCTAATTAACCTACTTGTTTAGGTGCCGCTCCACCAGTTAAGTGAGTCTATAGTGGTAATCCTTGTGCTTGTTGGCCAAGGCGGGGATGTAGGCAATTTGGCTGAACCTCGATAACATTTCTGGGTGTCGTCTCATTTACTACTTTATTGTGTATGCTTGGTTAATCGTTTATTGCAGCTTAAATTCCATTATATATTTACATTGATTCATTTTGCATGCACTAGATTGACCTTAGACTTGTGTAATACTGTTGTTAGAGGATTGACCTAAGGAATAAATTTTTAAATACCAATTCACACCCCCCCCCCTATTGGGATTGCACCAAAACTAACAATTGGTATCAGAGCCTCGTAACTTAGATTTAAACATTATTTTGTAAAAGATCATAATGGCTCATGTTAGTGCATCCCATGCATGTGAGGGTAGGTTAGTCACAAACCCACCATTATTCTATGGTGATAATTTTGTTGTATGGAAATTCAGAATGACTGTGTATGTGAAAGCTTTAAATTGGAAATTTTGGAATGTCATTGATCAGGGTGATGGTGTGCCTGTTAAATTCATTGGTTGTACTAGTGTTCCTAAATCTGAGTGTGAACTCAATGATCATGATAGGAACTTAATGCAAATAAATTTTGATGACATGAATACCTTACTGCATGCTTTAGATTCTAATGTTTTATGTGAGGTTATAGCGTGTAGTAATGCTAAGCAGATCTGGGATGAACTTGAGAGGAGATATGGAGTACCTATGCAAAACAATGTGATCTCTCCGTGTGACTCAAGCCCTTCTAATCTTGAAGGAGGTAACCAGTGCTTTGTTGCCTTAATAGATAATGAGGTTATCTTTGTTCCTTCTGCTTTAGTAGATAAATCTGATACTGAATCATGTGATAATACTGATAGTGAAAGCATGCCTACTTATGAGGAATTGCAAGTTGAATATGTTAGAACTCATAAGTCACTTGTTAAAGCTAATAAAAGATATACTACTTTGAAAAACAAGTATGAGGCATGTGAGAAAGAATGTGACTCAAAAGAAAAGGGTATATATCTATGTTAATTTTGGGGTGTATAAAATTTATGTTTTATGTCTTTATGCTTTAAGTTAGTTATGAAAGGAATGATTGTGAAAATACTGGAATGTGTGGAGAGGTAAGTATTTATGGTAATGCAGGTGTTGGATGGATAGTAAGGATGTTATATAGGGGTAGTAAACTCTGGTATTATTGATTATGGTCTTTATGTTATATGGAGATTATGTTTATGTTTTCCGCTACGTATATGTTGATTATGGATTATTAGAGATTTTATCAGGTAAAACGCGTCGGACCCGGGTTTAAGGGTTTGGGGTGTTACATTGTGGTATCAGAGCAATGTCCAACCGGAAGTGTGATTAATTTCGCATCGCCTGGATATGGAAATGTTAGAGTATTAGGTTAGAGATGATTTATACTGAGTATAGGAAACAACTAGGATAAGGATGATAGATGGATAGGTTAGCTAGGTTAGGTGTTGAGAAGTAGGTATGGTGTAGGGAAGTATGGAAGTATAGGATTTTGTCTTATAGCTTGGAGGCAGAAATCCCTTGCCGGACTTTTGTGATTTTCTGATTCAGTGGACGGTTTCAGAAAACCACGGTAAATCCATCGATGGTGATGTTTCTTAGTAGTGGGACTGGTCCTTATATGGAGAACTTGGATGTGTATTGGATTTAAAGTATATAATTGTGTTGTTGGGATTATGGTGTGAAATATAGTAAATCGTAGAATTATGGAAATGAAAGATTAAAATTAAATTAAACTAAATTAAATAATTAACTAAATTGAATACTTAATTAAATAGTAATAATCATTAATTAAAATATACAATATAACACATTAATATATGTTAACATACTATAATATATTATTATAATATACATAAATATATATATATATATAAATATATATATGCAAAGATCGTGAAGCTTCCCAGCCTTAGGAACAACGCAATTACAAAGAGGAGGCCGCCCCCTGTGAAATTCTCCTAGCCGTTCAGCTCTCTCTCTCTCTCAAGTTTTTGATGGATATTTATCCGATCAGGGAAACGAAAGGTGCCGTTGGATTCCTAACTCCACCACCGACATTTCTACTGGAGCAGATTTGTCGTAACAATAGCGTAGACATCATTCTTGGGGTAAGGTAACATTCCCCTAATTTCTCAATTTCTTAATAATCGGTTGTTGAATCGACGATCAGGCACCACCATGGGTTTCTAGTCGCGATCGTCGTCATTTTGACATAAGTAAATTGCAATTGAGGTTTTCTAGGCCCCACTCCAAAGCGAGAGTGAGATTTGGCAAATTTGGTAATTTGTCTATATTTAAGGGTATAATTATTTATTTAGAATTTATTACCCTAAGAAATATTAAAATAATATTTTTTTTAGGGTGAATTTAATGGAATTAGGATTTTTTATTCAAGGTCTGGGTGAGCATCGCGGGCATATTTTTGTGGTCCCTCTTGGCATAGTTCAAGAAATCAAGTAAGAGCAAATTATATATTAAATAAGAATTTATGAAATTAAAGCTAATAATTTACGTTATATTATACGTAAATTTATGTGTGGATTATTAAAATACTGACCATGTAAAACTATGATTTCTGAGCCTATGACCACTTATTTAGTTATGTATTTGTGAAAATGAACTGATAAAAGTCAAAAAATATTTTCAGGATAATTATGTAAAAAATGAAAGATATTTTCAGTATATAAACGTTAATGTTGGTTGGCTAAGTTTACAGGCAATGTATGAATTTTATTGCTAAACTGTATGACATGAGATTCTGTACAAATATATGTTAAATGTATGAGATGCAAGTTAAGTTAGTAATGCATTGAGAATATAACATGATATGGACTATGCTGCTTGTGTTTGTTAATGCAACCATGTAAATAGCTGAAAAATGCTGAGTAAACAGCTGAAAAATGATGGGTAAAACAGCTGAAAGATGCTGGGTAAATGTGTAAACAGCTGAAAAATGCTGGGTAAATAGCTAAAAAATGTTGGGTAAAACAGCTAAAAGATGTTGGGTAAAACAGTTGAAAGATGCTTGGTAAATGTGTAATAACTGAAAAATGCTGGGTAAAATAGCTAAAAGATACTGAGTAAATGTATGACAGTTGAAAAATGTTGGGTAAAACAGCTGAAAGATACTGGGTATGAAATGAAATGAAATGAAAAGGGAAATGAATGAAATGAAAATGAAATGTGAACAATGTAAAATAGGAAAGAGTCACTTAAAGTGAAATGAAGTGAAATGTTAAAGTTATGAACATGAACATAGGTGAATGGTTGAACAATGACAGAAAGAATAATATATTATGATTTTAGTAGTATTTATGCTAGTAGAACATGTTACATTTGGGCGAGGCAAACTTTTCGCCCAAGGCTTGCTGAGAAAAACGAGTGCCCTGGTTGTATCAGGTGTAGCAATAGGCTGCATAATGTGCTAGGGCGGAGGAAAACTACTTGTATAGGCAGGTAGATTTCCATATTCTTGGGAGCTTTCGCCGGTAAACTTTTGTATGAACTGTATGAGTACAAGATCAATTTATCACTTGAGGGCTTACTCAGTAAGGTGAGTGCCCTGGTATGCTTTAACTGTAACCTTTGGGTTGCCTAGGTATCAGAGCAGAAGGGTGCTACTTGTATGGGTGGGTAATCACCCTTATCCTTGGGTAATCTCGTAGGTTAAATCTTTGCATATGATTGATTAGGTTTAGAAAATGATTTCAGTGTTTATAATAATGTTTTGAAAATGTTATTAAAATGATATTTATAAACTCATGTGAGTCACACACTATTTTAATATATTGTTTATTCCCTTACTGAGATGTGTCTCACCCCAATATGAATTTATCTTTTTTACGATTTCCTCGAGATCGAGCTTAAAGAGCTTGAGGGTTTTTAGACTTTTTGAGAGGTATTAAAAGAAAAGGGTATATTTATATGTTAATTTTAGGGTGTATAAAATTTATGTTTTATGTCTTTATATTTTAAGTCAATTATGAAAGAAATGATTATGAAAATACTGGAATGTGTGGAGAGGTATGTATTTATGGTAATGCAGGTGTTAGATGGATAGTAAGGATGTTATATAGGGGTAGTAAACTCTAGTATTATTGATTATGGTCTTTATATTATATGGAGATTATGTTTATGTTTTCCGCTACGTATATGTTGATTATGGATTATTAGGGATTTTATCAAGTATAACGTGCCGGACCCAGATTTAAGGGTTTGGGGTATTATAATATATATGACAGACTCAGCAGAACTCTGATATTGTGTTTGGTGTTGTATATGGCTTGTATATAATTTATATTTTCCGCTGCTTAGGTATTAGAGATGTATGATAGGCTTATCAACGGCACCATTTGGTCCGAGTTGATCATAACTATTGCAGTTTAGCAGGATATCAAGATTATTATGTATGTTATAATATATATATATATATATATATATATATATATATTTGGAAAAATAGGCAGGTCGTTACAACCTGGTTAAACATAAATGAATGAATGGCAAATAGTATGAGTTGGTCACGCAAGACCCACTGAGTATAATCGGGATTAGGGGCATCATTGACCATGGGAGAAGGCATAGGAGAATAGCCATCCACATGACCAAAGAGTTGATGGCCCATATATAAGAAAGGGTACCGTCTGTGCCTTCCAAAGAAGGAAATTGTCGATGGTGAGCTTTATAGTGATGAAGTGGCTAGCGGTACATGACTTTGCAAGTCTACTACTCTCTTTTTGCTAGCCTAGAATAAATTTTTTCTACACATCCATATAAAAAATGTTCCGTGATTTTAGCATTAACAACATCATACCAAACACAAATGTAGAAACAACACAAGGATGTCTCAATAACTTCCTTACATATCCACAAGACTCAAATCCCAAAGGCTATTTATACCCATAATTGGTTTATACCCATATATTCATGCGAAAGGCCACGAAGAAGTTCATTTGTAGAAAACTAATGAGGCTTACCTTCCATCCCGAAATCATGCATATTTACATGTCTTTACAGGTCTACTATTCTCTTTTTACTCGCTTAGTATAAATTTTTGCTACACATCCACATAAAAAGTGTTCCGTGACTGTAGCATTAACAACTTCATACTAGACAAAAAGGTAGAAACAACACATGGATGTTTCAATAACTTCCTTACATATCCACACGACTCAAAACCCAAAGGCTATTTATACCCATAATTGGTTTATACCCATATATTCATGAGAAAGGCCATGAATAAGTTCATTTGTAGCAGTATTTTGCCACTTTTAATGCTTTCGGGCATGTTCATTGTGGAAGCAGCTCCATGGGGGTCTCAGATCACATGCCTCCCTGGCTTCAATGGCACTTTCCCCTCCAAACACTACTCTGGGTAAGCCTTGTTATCCTTGCATTTACAAACAAAAAATATTTTTTACTCGTCCTCCTCTTCTCCTCCTATTCTTCTTCTTCCTTTTCTCTATCCATAGGTGTACATTTGTGTTTGTTTATGTATATATATGTAATGATAATAAAATAAAAATAGTAAAAATAATAACAATAATTATAGTAAAGTAATAATAAAAAATAAATAATAAGAATGATAAAAATAATAAAAATAATAATAATAGTAAAATAATAATAGTAACAATAAAAATAATAATAATGATAAAAAATACTAATAATAATAATAATAATAATAATAATAATAATAATGATGATAAATTTTGGTCCAGGAAAAATAGGATGTCTACACTATGTGCGTACGTGCGCACACACACAGACACACACATATACATATATATTACATTTTATCACATGCCATGGATTCTTTAATACAAATATGAGGTTCTTAAATTACTTTTTATTTTATTACTCATGTAATGTCGCCCAAAGAAGAAAATTTAAAATAAAAATTGGTATTGCAAACTAATGAGGCTTACCTTCCTCTCGAAATCACGCATATTTACACGACTTTGCACGTCTACTGTTCTCTTTTTGCTAGCCTAGAATAAATTTTTTCTACACATCCATATAAAAAGTGTTCCGTGACTTTAGCACTAACAACTTCATACCAAACACAAATGTAGAAACAACACATGGATGTCTAAATAACTTCCTTACAAATCCACAAGACTCAAATCCCAAAGGCTATTTATACCCATAATTGGTTTATACCCATATAATCATGCGAAAGGCCATAAATAAGTTCATTTGTAGCAAACTAAAGAGGCTTACCTTCCATCCCGAAATCACGCATATTTACACGACTTTGCAAGTGTGCTATTCTCTTTTTGCTAGCCTAGAATAAATTTTTGCTACACATCCACATAAAAAGTGTTCCCGTGACTTCAGCATTAACAACTTCATACTAGACAAAAAGGTAGAAACAACACATGGATGTTTCAATAACTTCCTTACATATCCACAAGACTCAAAACCCAAAGGCTATTTATACCCATAATTGGTTTATACCCATATATTCATGAGAAAGGCCATGAATAAGTTCATTTGTAGCAGTATTTTGCCACTTTTAATGCTTTCGGGCTTGTTCATTGTGGAAACAGTTCCGTGGGGGTCTCAGATCACATGCCTCCCTGGCTTCAATGGCACTTTCCCCTCCAAACACTACTCTAGGTAAGCCTTGTTATCCTCGCATTTACAAACAAAAAATATTTTATACTCCTCCTCCTCTTCTCCTCCTCCTATTCTTCTTCCTTTTCTCTATTTATAGGTGTACATTTGTGTTTGTTTATGTATATATATGTAATGATATTAAATGGGATTTCGTTTGAAGGTATGTGACCATTCAAGGGAATCCTACGAAATATCTTTTCTACTATTTTGTTGTGTCAGAGCAGAATCCACGTAAAGATCCTCTTGTTCTGTGGCTTAACGGAGGACCTGGTTGTTCCAGTTTCGATGGGTTTGTTTATGAACATGGTATTGCTTCTTAACATGTATGATATAGAAATGTTTGTATTTAGTCCACCATATATTTGATATTTGCAAATTGTCCAAGTTAATAATCTTTCAATTTTTTTCTTTAAATTTCATTCTACTGAACTAATCATTTTAAATTTTTTTATATTTTAATTTCTTTATGAATTATCATATTTCCATGTAGAATAAATTATTTTAAATGCTTAATATATAAGAAATCTTTGGCTTCAGAGTTCCAACAGTATTTTTTTTTTAAATTGTTTAGCTATTTCACCATTGCTTCAAGTAAAAATGACACTTAGAATTTGAGAAATGAAATTAAGAATTATAAATAAAAATATCGATAAATGGGTTTATTTGAAATAATAGCTATTTATTGGAAGATTTTTTTTTTTTTTTTTTTTGGTTCAAAAATATTCATGTAGTTATTGGTCACATTACTTATAGCTTGATCTGCTTGCTTAGTTTTCATCACCACCTTCCAACCAAACTCTCTACATAGAAAAGTTGTTCGGTAAAATTTTGCGCAGGACCATTCAACTTCGAAGATGGAAAGGCTGGAGGCAGCCTGCCTTCATTACAACTCAATCCGTACAGTTGGTCTAAGGTTCAAAAATTCTATTTCTTAAGATACCATTTAAATACCTGTTGGAGAGCAATCAATTCATATCAGTGATTCCAGTAACTTAACGTGGATTATTTCATGCCTTTCATTAAGGTTTCCAGCATTATTTATTTGGATTCTCCCGCTGGTGTCGGCTTCTCCTACGCGACAAATGAAAGAGCTTACGCTACTGGAGATTCGCAGACAGCTC
Organism: Malania oleifera; assembly: GCF_029873635.1. Taxonomy (NCBI): domain Eukaryota; kingdom Viridiplantae; phylum Streptophyta; class Magnoliopsida; order Santalales; family Ximeniaceae; genus Malania; species Malania oleifera. Next base: position 86,803,925 of record NC_080420.1, read on the forward strand.
TAGACACACACGTGTTTCTCCTTGAGGTAAAAGCTTATGTCAGGACTCGGCCCACGCGTAGCCTTCCCCCGGGAAAAAAAAAAAAGAAATGCAAGTCGAGTAAGAGGAGAAGTAGTAAACTTGAAAACCATTATTGGGTCTGGGTGGATTCAAAACCTGAAATTAACTTTGAGAAGCTTTGCAGACTTGGATTTAACATGTCTCAATGTTGACTATTGAGTTTGTGAGAAAAATATGTTTATTAGAATTTGCAATTTTGAAAACAGTGGCTCAAGCAATTCCCAGAGTTCCAAGCAAATCCATTTTATATAGCAGGAGAGTCTTATGCAGGAATTTACGTGCCAACTCTCGCTTCTGAAGTAGTGAAAGGTTCGACGATGCTCACACCGATAAGTTATGTGTGTGTGGGGATAACCTATAGTGCCTAACTTTCTCTTGTCATGTAGGAAATCAAATTGGTGCAAAGCCTACCATCAATTTGAAGGTATAACATTCCATGTCCCGTGTATGCGTATTGTATTGAGTTTGAAATCCAACCCATATGATGCAGGGTTACATCGTAGGAAATGGAGTTACAGATAACTATTTTGATGGCAATGCTCTTATCCCCTTTGCACATGGGATGGGCCTCATTTCAGATGCTATTTTCAAGGTGAGTAACTAGAAAATTTTTCAACATCTATTTACTTTATATATATATATATATATATATATATATATATATATATATATATATATATATTATATAGGTAGTATGGTTCTCTTATGATAGCATAGGTTTTAATTTGCAATGGAGCCTTGTCTTTAAGTGCTCCATTTCAAAACATGGTTTCCTAATTTTTAGACACGACAAACTTGTGCGCAGCTTCATTACAAAAGTACTATTTTCAAACAAACAATTTTGAAGAAATGTAGACATGAAAAACTAGATTATGTTTCAAATTGAATTCTTAACTCTATTTAACTAGAACAATATGCACATTTATCGGTTCAGGATGCTACTGATGCTTGCAGAGCAAACTACAATGACAATAAGAGGAGTTGCCAGAAACAAGTAAAAAGAGTTGATGATGTTAGATACTTTTTTCCGTACACTTAAATTTTATTATTCAAAAGAATAGAATTATTTGCTTCGCTTGATGGAAATAATTTTCTTGAATAATTTCTAATTGCTAACTAAACATTTTTGTAACTATTAAATATATTTCCCCTTTCAAAATTTATTTTCCTTGGATACAACTAAGCAGATTCTTGACGGATTAAACATCTACAACATCCTTGAACCTTGCTACCATGACCCAGATGCAGATACAAATTCAAGCTTACCATTAAGCTTTAAGCGGCTAGGGATAACTACTAGGCCTCTTAAAGTGAGAAAAAGAATGTTTGGTCGTGCATGGCCTCTTCGAGCACTAGTACCACGCGGCATTGTCACACTGTGGCCTCAGCTAGCTAGCAACCACGATGTCGAAGTTCCGTGCATAGTAAGCTCTTCAATTCTATACTTCATCAACCCATTTTTATTTTTGGCTTCGGTACATTAACATTAACGTTGGACCAAGTTCATATTTGTGTGTTTAGTTTTAATTTTTAATTTTACCCTATCACGTTTTACTCTTTTATCTTTTATGATCTTTAAGTACGTGATCTTGCTAATGTTTTCCCTAATTTTAGAATGATGAGATTGCTACCAAATGGTTGAATAATGCAGGAGTCAAGAGAGCAATCCATGCAAAGGTAAATGTCTATTTAGTGTTTTTGCATTACTACTAACATCATATTTGATTTACCAATTGAAGGGGGTGGAAAAGGAATGGAATTAAACTTTTTTGAATGGAGAGTATGGTGGAATCAAGTGATAAATTTAATTCTTTTCCATCAATTCCATTCTATTGGTATGCCCTCAATCAAAAATGAAAATTTTAAATTACACTTTCGACGTTGTTGGATTCTTACAATTAAAAAATATATATATATGTATGTGTGTGTGTGTAGGATAACATACATTGGATGTTATGCACGGATAAATTAACTTACATCCATGACATTGAAAGTATGATTCCTTACCATAAAAACCTCACCACCAAAGGATATAAAGCTCTTATATTCAGGTATTTACCATAAAATTCTCCACTTTTCGAGACTTTTGTTGCTTATTGGAAACAAAATCATATATTGCAAACCAACTAATATCATTTTACTCTTGAGGATATATATGACACTGACACCAAAATGGAATGACAATAACTATTATGTATGCATTGTAAGGTTCATGGGATGTTCAAAGCTCCTCCATCATTTTATTAACATACATACATACATATAGGCCTTGACCATTACTATTTTCCTTTTATTTTTGCTCTCCCTTTCGGCTTGTTGGATTCAATGGCAGTGGTGACCATGATATGTGTGTGCCCTTTACGGGAACTCAAGCATGGACTGAATCACTTGGATTCAAGGTTGTGGATCAATGGAGATCATGGCTGTCAAATAAGCAAGTTGCAGGGTATAGCATATGTCCCTACTTAACAAAGTCCCATATATCACAAAGAATATTGTACTCATGGGAGTAATTTATATTTTAATTTTGCAGTTATACGCAAGGATATGACCACAACCTTACCTTTCTTACTATCAAGGTCTTTTCTTGAAAATCATTTTTTTTTTCTTTTTTTCCTTGTTTACCAGTCTACTGTTGTTTCATTTGATATTTTGTGCTAGTGTTAGAGTATAATCAATATCCCTATCATAAATTAATGACTACACATAGTTGCTAAATTTCTTCGTCAAAGTACACAACACCTAAGGAGTAGGCCTTCTACTCACCGCTTCAATCTCGATGAGGGTAGCCATCGCCACCATTTCAATGTTGTCACCCTGTTGAAATTCTATTGATGATTAAGGATAAAGGAAACCAAACAAAAGTAATGAAAAAGATAAATTTGGGTTGGAAGTTGAAAAGTGGTGGGAAGTTGAATAGTGCATAGTAAAAGAAAGAAAAAATTACCGTCAAACATATATCCACACCTTGGTGCAAGCATGGTTTAATGAAGCATTCCATTTTTTCCACATCTAATAAAACTCCCCATTCTTCTATTCCATCTATCTCTGCAAAACTACATACATACCATAATCTATGAAATTGAACAAACAAACATATTGATAGGAAAATATATAATTTAAGTGATATGTAATATAAATTTAGAAAGTAGTAAAAATTAACTTAGACTAAAACTAAGAATTGATTGGAGCGCAAAAAATCTGTAGACATGACTTTTAAAATACACCAATGGGATGTGTAATTTTCCAATTTAATTGAAAATTAGTATAATATTTTTTTTAATGACTTCTCAAGATTAACAATCATGATTTTTCTTTTCTGTGTTGTCATCCCAAATAAATGTCTGTAAAAAAAAAAAATCAATTTTTCTTCATTTTTAACAAAAATATTATAATTGAATACCCAATCACTTAAAAAAATAGAGAGAGAGAGAGAGAGAGAGAGAGAGAGAGAGAGAGAGAGAGAGAGAGAGAAGTGAGTGATTGGGAAGAGATAGACATAGAGGATTGATTCTGGAGAGAGAAAGAGAGAGAATTGGAGATGATCAAACATCTTATTAGTATTAGCATCATTTAAGAATTGTTTAATTGGTAGTGTGTAGGTCAAAGGGTATGAAGAAAATTAAGGCAATAGTAGATAAGAACATTAAAAATAAACTTATCGAAACATTAGCGATCAAATAAAAAAGTTCAAAATTATAGAAAAATAAAGATAAGCATTTGGTGGCCTATTATAGAATAGATGGGTGCGTGTGCACACGCGTGTGTGTTTATGTGTATATATAGACAGACATTTTAATTACTAATAAATTTCAAGTTCTTGGTTTCCACCACTGCAGGGGGCAGGGCATACGGTTCCAGAGTACAAGCCACGTGAGGCATTGGACTTCTATAGTCGTTGGCTAAACGGAACTCCAATTTAACAGCAGTCACGGTTCATCTAATTAGTCGTGACACTTCGTCTTCATCATTTTATCATATTTTATGTGGACTACTTAATTTGCTTCTATGTACCAAGATGAAATAAAATATCTTAGTAATATTACTAACTATGGCCACCTCTACGTATACAGACCAAATTTATCTTTTTTTTAGCAAACAAATTTGTTATTTCTATCTTGGAAATTTTTCTTTAAATGACACATTTTTTTTTTTTCAAAGATTGGAAAATTAATCAACATCTAGTCTCAATGTGAATTACACTAGGGATTATTCAAAACTTAATAAAACAATTATCATCAATGTAGTGAGCTAATTTGATCAAATCCAAGGCATTCTTCCATTGATTTGTAATGTATCGTTCAAGGGATTGATGAAATTCTAACGAAGAAAAGAAGTGATATAGACGAATTCTTTAAAATGGTCTTGCAAAAGGCATTCCCAGTATCCGTTTAAACGACTGCCTGTCGATGGACATCAAATAAAGCAAGTTTGGCATGAATTAATGCAATCTTAGAATTGAGCAATTGTTGCCTTGTAGTTAATGTCATGCTCTTGTTTATATCCTTAAGGTACCAATGTAGCCCTACACTGATCATATCTAGTTATCAGGCCTTGCCAAAAAACCAATTTATCCATAAGCTTGGGCTTAATATATGAGGCCCAACAATATTAAATTAGGCCCTTACATCTAAAATCTTACTGGGTTTGACAAGTAAATGAAGCATAGGCAAACCCTAACTCAAGTCCTACATTAAAATTCAAGGTTTCTTTGCCGCACGTTAGAATAGTAACCAAAATTCCATACGTGTCAGACACAAGTAAGGAATTCAATAGCATCACCGTCTTGTCATTTTCCTTGAATGTCACATCAATCTGAATTAAATCACTTACAATCTGCTTGAATGCATTGATGTGTTGGTTCAAATCCGAACCTTCTACCATCTTAAGCCAATACAACTTTTGCTTACGAATTAATTTATTCATAAGTGACTTAGACATATACCGATTCTCAAGTTTCTGCCAAACAGCCACAGGAGAAACCTCTTCCAAGACATGATACAGCACCTCATCGGCCAAATAAATCCTGATGGTAGCCACAACCTTCGCTTCCAATTCTTTCTAACTTATTTCATCCATGCCTTCTAGTTGAGTTCTGTATAAAGCCTTCACCATACCTTACTGCACTAACTGATCCTTAACCCTTCTGAAAGTCAAGGTGTAGTCCCAAGAGGAGGGGTGAATTGGGTTTATAAAATTCTTTTAAGTGTTTTTACAAATTTACAACCATTTGTATACTTGAGCAAACACACAAGAATGTTTTGATTTTATATACTCAATTTAAACCAACCACAACCAATCACTTCAATATCAATCACAAACCAAATAACAATCAATCAACCAATCACATAATACTTAACCAAATTGCAAGAGTTGTTGCACTTTCATATTTTAGTGCTTGCAAAATTTCAATTTATGGCCCTATATGAATGAATATTTTTGCTCTTCTTTTAATCAAGATTTTTGCAAGCGATTAATCAACGTACTCCCTTTAAGGTTTCCAAAAAAGATTAACCAACGTACTTTCTTAAATTAAAAGGTCTTATCAATCTCATTTTCAACTACTTGAACTCAAACACAATTTATAGATGCTGAAAATTTAAATAGAGAAGGGTAGAGAATGAGACCGAGATTTTTTATGAGGTTCAGCTTATCCCCATCCAACGTCCTCACCTTAGGCAAGGCCACCTAAGGATTTCACTAACACGTTACTTTTTCGGCAGAACAAATTGTTTACAAACCCTCCTTTAGGGTCGAGCCCCCTCTCCAAGCGATACCCCACGCTCGGATACAACAATCCAATGACCTAAACCGTCAAAGAAACAAAAAAACAAGAAAGGATTTCTTTTGTACAAAGAGATGCTCTTAGATAGAGTTGGTTAGTACAATTGAAAGCACTAATATACTTCAAAACAAATATCAAAATAAATTGAATTCAAGCTCAAGAATTAATTCGCCAAAATACTTCTCTAATAATCAACAATTCAGAGGTTTTAGCTCTGAGAAGATTGATCAGAGACTCAAAGAAACTCAACAATTCTCAGTTTGAAAGAGTGAGCAAGAGAGCTTTGAGAGAGCAAGAGCAATTTTTGCTTGAGAGCATATTTTCAATGCTTGGTGTAAATTTGATTAGAGAAATCATGTATTTATAGGCTCAAAAAGGTTTAATTCATATTTCCCAAGTTACTTGGAGTGTTTCCCAAGTTTATACAAAATTTGGAGCACAAAAAACATAAATTTGAATTTTAAAACTTTTAAAAAATATAGTCGTTAATAGTGTTCAGGCGCTTGAGGTCTCGAGGTCAATCGTCTGAGGTTCTTTAAAACTGTGTATTTTTAGCTATAAAACAGGGTCAGACACCTGAGGTTACAAGGGTCATTCGCTTGAGCCTACACTGCCTCTTCAAAATTACTTCAAGAAAATCTTTTGGCACCTGAGGTTTAATTTTCAGTCGCCTAAATAGTTATAATTTTTATTTTTCAGGCTATTTTTAAAAAACACTCAGTCATCTTACTTTGTTACTTTAAAAATCATTATCCGGGGTTTTAAAATAAGGTCTCCAAGTCCATGACAACCCTTAATGAGCTTCAAAACATTTCAACATGATATTTAATGTGAAGTACTTACATAATTCATCATAAAGCCTTAAGCACTCTAACCTTGAAGTCTTTATATGTGTCTTGTCTTTGAATCCACTTTAACTTGAGCTTGAGTCATCTTTAGGCTTTCATATGCTTTGATCTTTTTGTCCATTTGAGAATTCTTTGGATTACTTTGAAGATGAGTGTGCTTTATAGTGCTTAGTGAACTTGAACTTGCATTTCTTTTGATCTTCTGAACTTTGGCATTCAAGCTTTCCTGAAATATCAGCACTTAAACACAACAAGTTAAATCAACATTTATTTTGTTATCATCAAAACCAGATTAGAAAGTCATGTTTAGGCCAACAATCTCCCCCTCTTTGATGATGAAATATAAGGAACAAAGATGAGAGAACCTTTGATAAGGCTCCTCTTTACAATAAACATGCTTCTTAACAAATATGAAAAAATGATGATTTCATATATAAGTAAGTTAAAAAAAAATCACAATCAAGTAAATTGCATTATATGTAACGACCTGCTTTTTCATGCCATTTTTTTCCACTTAAACATACATAGCAAGTCTCCCTATATTATCTGCTGAACACATCTCAAGCCCAATGGAGCATTGACGAAACTTTGTACACAATACATTCCTATGCAGCGGTAAACATAAAACTATATACTATAATTACAATACCAAAAATCTAGAAAGTCCCAAAATATACATCACAAAATACCCAGTGACGTCAATAAAAAATCCTGGGATCTATCTCAAACAACCAACACCCAAGACACACTCACTCTTCCAAAAATGGCAGCGCATGAACTTCTCTATTAGCGAGGCTGGTCTGCTCACCTGAAAAAATGTTAAGCCACTAAAATGAGACAACGCCCAGTAAGAAGAAATATACTATTACTAGTGGGTGGCAACTGAGTTACACATGTGATATATTGATATAATAAAAAAAATGTAAAACTGATAGTCTAGTATATCGTGCAGATTATATTTATTATAATTTAAAATACAATTGTATATCTGAATTTTCTAGTTACACATAATTCTAGTATCATAGTAATATGTTGTTGTACTGTAAATCTTTATATATATAAACAACTATGATAATACCCTGGAATCTGAAAGTCATGATTTAACCACTCATAACAGTGTTTTAAAACTATAGTCGTTAACAGTGTTCAGGCGCCTGAGGTCTCAAGGTCAGTCGTGTGAGGTTCTTTAAAACTGTACATTTTTAGTTATAAAATAGGGTCAGACGCCTGAGGTGACCAAGGTTAGTCGTTTGAGCCTACACTACCTCTTCAGAATTACTTCAAGAAAAGTTTCACGTGCTTGAGGTTTAATCTTCAGTCGCCTAAACTGTTATAATTTCTATTTTTCAGGCTATTTTTCGAAAACACTCAGTCATCTTGCTTTGTTACTTTAAAAATCATTTTCTGGGGTTTTAAAATAAGGTCTTCGTTGTGATATTAATTGAGTATAGGATACACACACACTCAAAGGAAGATGTAAACTTGCAACAAATCACCAAGTCTCAACAACACACAACCAATATGGATGAGAAACAACAATTTATCACATAAGAATAAAGCGAATGGCACTCAATATTCACTATAATGTATAGAACAATAATACACTAATATTACAAAGTTCTCTATAAACAAAATACATTTAGAAATGCATAAATAGAAGTTTCTCGGAGGTTTCCCTCCAAATACCCAACTACCATAACGTCCAAATTCAAATTTTGAATTTCTCTTCGCGGCCAAAGCCACACTCATCAACGAGTACAAGGATTCGTCGACGATACGAAGAAGAAAACTCGTCAATGTGTCCAAACTCTTATTTATGAGTCTTCAATTCTAAGAAATTCTGATTCTTGGTATCTGCTCGTCGACGAGCTCAGAGCACTCGTCGACGAGTGCCTGCTGCGCAACCCCTCCATGTTCTTCTTCCTTCCCTTGTTTATGAAACTCCAAGTACAAGAGCCACACCATAAACAACAATCTCCACCTTGGCGATTATATGCCCCCTTAGAATACTGAAAAGCATATGAACTGCTCCACCTTGAACTTGAATCGCTCGGTTGGGTTATGTCTCCTTTCTAGCACTTGGAGACAAATACCAAGTCCAAACAATATCGCTTGAACTTACCAATGGCAGATTCAGCTTCTACCATCAACCCTGATGCAGTTGTAGATTCATCCTAGGCTTCCAACAAAGCCTTCCAACAATAGTAAACAAACACTGCTACAAGCCTTATATCACCAAAGCCCCCTGCATAGTCTTCAACAAATCTCACAACTGACGGTCCACTCTGTTGCCTACTGAAACACCCCATTTACACAATCATCGAGGACCTTAGACATATCCCGGACATCACATCCCATCCTTGGGTACCGAGCGGTATACATTTCATGACGATTCTCCATAGAACCCCCTTGATATGGCAAACGAAGTCTCCTTACGGTTTCGTCCACAAAGCCACCATGAGATAATACCAATCTCCTTACAGGTTTGTCCATGTGAATCAACAAACCAAGACTCATCTTGGACGTACCCAAATACATTCATGTCAAAACCTTCCAACAGAGTTTCCAACTGATTAAAGCCTCAGTTAAAGCATTTTCAGCCAATAACATGTCATTTATACACAACAGACATATCACTCCACTGCATCTTATCACCCTCTTCCAAATTGGAAGCCTCGCCACCTCACACACCTGAGTAGTGGTCTGATAGTGCACATGAGCTTACCGTGATTCTGTGGGTCTCTTGAGCTGAAACTCCCTACAATATGACCAATGTCATTTCTGCCCTGAGTCTATTGCTCCACCTGCATCACAAGCCCATTTAATCCATTAAATTGAGTTCGAACTCCCCTCATTTCTGCCTTAAGTCTCTAACTCCACCTAAATAAAGTGACTGTTGGTGCTGCAATTTTCTAATATTTTTGTTTCTTTTCCTTTACCTAAGTATGCTGCCCCATGACTTCATCAACAAAAAGTCATGTCCTCAATCACCCCTTTATTTCCCACAAGATCACCCAGCTTGCACTCTACTTTCTTAGTGAATAAAGAAAGAGGTACTGTCTGGAAAAAACACCAAGCCTAGATCCTCCATCACTAGAATAGTGCACCAGTGGACATTTACTCACAACTAAGTAGTCTACCGCAAAAAAAATGCCCACAATTCACTTGCAACTTTCCCATTTAGCGATACTTTTGGCGATCGAACATACGAGAAATGCACCATACTCTTACTTCATCAAGCAGTACCCTACAAGCTCTGTATATAACCTGCCCTGCTCACAAAAATTCTTAAGCAAAACCAACGTACTCACTCCCCAATGTCTAACATAAGGATTTCTCTCCCGGTCTCGTTCTCCACCTCAGCCACTGCATAAATTACACCAAGACCCTTCGTGATAAACTCACAAAATACATATGTCACTCCTTTGATGCTATCATCATCAATTCCCAAACATCTGAATATATGTAGTCACCCATATGCTTCAACTACATATACCGTGAAGTAACTGATTCAGATTCAACGGCTGCATCTCCACCTACAATCATAACACCCTGCAGTACATAGATATTTCCTTCTATCTTTTCTCCTTTCATAACTATCGAATCACCTTCACACACCTTTATTTATCCTTTTTCAGACTCGTAACTATACTCGTTATAGTCTAAAATACCCAATGAAATAACACTCTTTCCTAGACCCTCCACATGCCTTACATCATATATAGATCTTACAACACCATCATACATTTTTATTTTTACATCTCCAATACCAAGTATTTTGCATTAAATATTATTTCCCATCAAAACACAACCAGCATTGACTGACCTATAGGTGTCAAACCATTTTCTGTTTGCTGTCATATGATAAGAGCATCTGATATCTAGAATCCAAGAGTCTTTTGTGAGGCACTTCATACCCGATGAAATACACTCTGAATCTCTTTCAACTACACTTGCAGATTTTGACGAACCTTCCTAATTTTTAGAATTCCCTTTCTCTCACTCCAGACATTCCATCCTTATGTGCCTAATTCCACTTAAAATTTTCAGAATTCCCTTTATTTTCCATCCTTCTTCTTCTTCTCGGACTGAAACCGAGATTTTCCTTAGGACTTATATCTCCCATATTCTTGATTACCTTTTACAACAAGTCCTTCACAATGTGAAGCTTCATTGCTAATCACCATTCTTTGATGAAAACCAAGCAATGTACTTGTCACTTCTTCCAATATCAGATTATCTTTGCCCCATGTAAGAGTTGTAACCAAATTTTCATAAGTTTGAGAGGTAGGATGTCACGCCCCGAATCCCGAAATGGGACCCAAGAGTGAAAATATAATCTAACATGTCCCTGTATCCGATCAAACATCCAAAGATACAATACAATGGATGAGGGTCCTACCCTGTGGGGTTCCCAGGCACCCTAAACACATCCAATCACAAACATATACGCAGCGGAAAAAGTCATCTATATACACATATGCAGTAACATACCGGAGTCTATACAAGAGCAGAACATAGCCCTATCAATCGTACGAACCGGGTGCCCAAATACATCTCAAAATGGCAACCCACCAAAAATACAGTCCTAGCACTTACCTAAGCGCTAAATGCAGTACACTGACCACTACGCTCCCTACACCAGGACGCTAGTTCCGGTTACTCGAAGGACCTATAAAAATGTATGTACAGCAGGGGTGAGACACCTCTCAGTAAGGAAGAACACATGTTATATCGGTGTGTGGCATTTGAGTGTTATCATGATACACTAACATGCATGGATCAATAGTCAAAACAATCAAAACAGTTCCAGTATTTTCACAAACTAAGCAATACAATCTAGTGTCGTCACACCTTCGGCTCGAAGACGAACTGTCTAGTGGTATTTCACACCCTTCGATAAAAATCGGTGATCTGGTGGTATTTCACACCCTTCGGCCAATGCCGGCAGTCTCGTGATATTTCACGCCCTTCGACAAACGCTGGTGATCTAGTGGTATTTCACACCCTTCGACAAACGCCGGTGCCCCCGGTAACCTGCATAACATTAGCGTTGAACCAATGCAGATCTGGTGCTCGCACACCCTTTGGCTCGAAAGCTGGCCAATCTAGTGGTATTGCGCACTCTTCGGCAAAAGCTGGATTTTCAAACTTGGAACAATTTGGAACCCCGTTCCTATTTCACAAAGATACAACATATGCATGCTCATATAACCAAATAAACCACACCCATTTGGTAATCTAAATCATGGTTTTTCCAAACAAATACAGTTTAAACAAGTCAAGGCACGATCATCCCAATATCACAATATAAATCAACATATAACCACAGTTTTCAACAAAAACAGGGATGCAGTCTGTTGCCCCCTTTTTCCCAAAACTGTAATAATGAAAAACCCATAGTTTTCTCTGTTAGATCCCCCCAAATGAGTAGCCAAAGCACACACAGGATCGTGGACCACAGTTCCACCAAGTTTGATTTCAAAAATAACCAATATAAACATAGTTCCCCTTACCTTTTCCCCGAATAACAAATCCCAAACTCCAAGGTCCCTAAACAGCGAACCGAGTTCCAAAACCTACAAATCACAGTACAGAATATGCTCACAAGACCGTTTCCTACAAAACTACCGAATCAAAAATGAAAACCAAACCTTACCTCGATTTTTTGCCAAAACCCAAAAATCTCCAAAACGAGATTCCGATCCATAGAAATTGTAGAGAATCCTTTCACGATCCTTGTGGTAACTTCAGATTTCCGATTCCATCAACGATCGGTGAAGAAATCTAGAGAGAGAGAGAGCAGGGAGAGGTTTCGAGAGAAAGAGAGATGGGATTGAAGTTTCTTAGCTTGGAAGTAAGGAATATTCTATTTATAGCCCTTTTTACCTGGCCTAATTTGTCGACAAAATGTGTTCTCGTCAACGAATTTTTCACTACCTACCTTCATCGGCAAATTGGTGGCCTCTTCGACGAATCTGGGATCTCTAGTTTTTCCGAGACTCATCGGCTTCTCGTCGACGAGTCTTTGAATTTCGTCGACGAGAAATGCATAGCCTTCGTCGACGAAATCTGGTTTCGTCGACAAAATCTGCCAAATTTCCAATTTTTCCCTCTCTTATTTATTTAAACCCATTTATCACGATTCGGGTTCTTACAATCTCCCCTCCTTACAAAAGTTTCGTCCTCAAAATTTTCCATCTCTCATTCATAATGTCATATCCAGAATACACATATACGAACCACCAACAAGAAACCTGCGACTACTACAACGCAGTCCCATCGTACACATGCACCTACATACCCTCACTTATGGCGGAGGAATACTGTGATTACATATACAACGGGCTCAGAAGTTCACAATACACACACACTCCCGATGACTAACCATCTATCCCAACCCACAGTAGGATCATGTACAAGTGCTCAAAATAACTGTGGATACTTCCGGCGTATTTCCATTTCCAGTTCCCAAGAAGCTTCCTCAATCTCTTTGTTCCGCCACAATACCTTCACTAATGGTATCTCTTTGGTACGAAACTTCTGAACTTTACGGTCCAGAACCTAAACAAATATCTCCTCATACGCTAAAGTATCCCCAATTTCCAACTCATCATAACTAATAACATGTAAAGGATCCAACACGTACCTCCTCAACATGGATACGTGAAACACATCATGGACCCTCGAAAGTACTTGAGGTAATGCAATCCTGTAGGCTACCGAACCCACTCGCTCAAGTACCTCGAATGGTCCGATATACCTCGGGGCTCAGCTTGCCCTTCCTTCCAAATCTCATCACCCATTTTATCGGAGCAATACGTAAAAATACCTTACCTTCCACTTTGAACTCTAAATCACGGCGGCGAACATCTGCATAACTCTTCTGCTGACTCTGAACTGATCTAATCCTCTCTCAGATCAAACCCACATTCTCAGACGCCTGCTGCACGAGTTCAGGTCCTAACACCTGACATTCACCCACCTCATCCCAATACAAAGGAGATCGACACCTCCGACCATACAAAGCCTCGAACGGTGCCATCCCAATACTAGACTGGAAGCTATTATTATAAGCGAACTCTACAAGTGGCATAAACTGTATCCAGCTACCACCGAAGTCCAACACACACGCTCGCAACATATCTTCCAATATCTGTATCATCCTCTCCGACTGTCCATCCGTTTGGGGGTGGAATGTTGTACTAAAAGTAAGCTTCATCCCCAGTGCCTCCTGCAAGCTCATCCAGAATCGAGAAGTAAACCTCGGATCCCGATCTGATACTATGGACACCGGTACCCTGTGCATTCTCACAATCTCATGCACATACAAATCTGCTAGCCTACTCAAAGGATAGCCAACTTTCATCGATATGAAATGAGCAGATTTCATCCATCTATCCATGATCACTTAAATAGCATTCTGCCTGTGAAGCGCTGGAGGCAAACCGGTCACAAAATTCATGGAAATATGCTCCCATTTCCACACCGGAATAGGCAAAGGCTGCAACGGCCCTACCGGCCTCTGATGTTCAGCTTTCACCTGCTGATACGTCAGACACTGCTCCCCGAACTGAGCAATCTACCCCTTCATACCAGACCACCAGAAGGTCTCGCGCAAATCCTAATACATCTTTGTACTACCAAGATGTACCGTATACATAGTACGGTGCGCCTCCTCTAGAATCGTCCTTCTGATCTCATCATTGTTCGGAACACATAGTCTGGTCCCAAGCCTCAACACACCTCTCTCAAAGATGTTAAACTCTATAGTCAGTCCCTGCTGTACCTTTTCCCTAACCTCTGATAACTCTGCATCACTAACCTGCGCGGCTTTTATATGCTCAAACAAGGTCGGTTGGACCACCAAATCAGCAAGATAAGCCTGATGATCACCAACCACCAACTCTATACCTGAGCTCTCCAAATCCCGTCTGATGTGACACTGAGTTACAATCGCAGATACAGCCGTAGGCCTTGAGTTCCAACTCAACGCATCAACTACCACATTAGCTTTCCCCAGGTGATAACTGATCATGTAATCGTAGTCCTTAATCAACTCAAGCCACCGCCTCTGCCTCATACTCAACTCCTTCTGTGTGAAGAAATACTTGAGACTCGTATGGTCAGTGAAGATCTCACACTACACCTCGTACAGATAGTGTCACCAAATCTTCAGTGCATATACCACAGCAGCCAATTCCAGATCATGCGTAGGGTAATTCCTCTCATATTCTTTCAATTGTCGATAAGCATACGCCACTACTTTACTTTGCTACATCAGCACACATTCCTGGCCTTTCAAAGATGCATCGCTATAAATCACAAACCCACCATTCCCCAAAGGAATGGTCAACACTGGAGCAGTAACCAGTCAGTACTTCAACTCCTGAAAGCACTGCTCGTAATCACTAGTCTACTCAAACTGAACCCCTTTCCTAGTCAGTCATGTTAGAGGTCCAGACAGTTTAGAGAAACCCTCTATGAACCAACGATAGTTACCCACCAGTCCTAGAAAACTTTGAACCTCCTGCATATTCTTCGGCCTTACCCAGTCAACCATAGCTTCAATCTTGCTAGGATCAACTGATATACCATCCCCAGTAACCACATGGCCTAAGAAGACAATCTGACTCAACCAGAATTCACATTTCTTCAGTTTAGCATACAACTTCTTCTCCCACAGAATCTGTAACACTAACCTCAAATGTTCCACGTGCTCTTCGTACTCCTCGAGTATACCAAAATGTCATCAATGAACACCACCACGAACCGATCCAGGTACTCATGGAAAACCCTGTTCAACATATCCATGAACACCACCGGTGCATTCGTCAAACCAAAAGGCATGACTAAGAACTCGTAGTGGTCATATCTAGTACAGAAAGCAATCTTCGCTACATCCTCCACTCTAACCCTCACCTGATGATATCCTGACCGTAAGTCGATCTTTGAAAAGACCCACATCCCCTGCAACTGGTCAAAGAGATCATCTATACGAGGTAAAGGATAGTGATTCTTCACAGTTACCTTGTTAATCTCACAGTAATCAATGCACATCCGCATCGACCCATCCTTTTTCTTCACAAACACTACTGGAGCTCCCCAGGGCAAAACACTAGGTCAAATGAATCCCCTGTCTAGTAATTCCTGCAACTGCTCCTTCAACTCTCAAAGTTCTGTTGGAGCCATCTGGTATGGAGCTTTAGAGATCGATGCCTTGCCAGGCAGCAACTCTACCACAAACTCCACCTCATGATCCGGAGGTAAACCGGGTAAACCATCTAGAAACACATCCGGAAACTCGCTGACTACCCAAATGTCCTCGAGTCTCAACTCATCCCGCAGCGGTTCCTTTATACAAGTTAGGTACCCCTGACATCCATCCAAGAGTAGCCTCCTCACCTGTAGTGTCGACCGAATCTGTGGCGCTGAATGCACACACGATCCCACGAATTCGTACTCCTACTCCCCAAGAGGTCTGAAAACTACCACCTTCCTACGATAGTCGATCACAGCATAACTGGAGAACAACCAATCCATCCCTAGAATGAGGTCGAACCCCGAGTAGAAGCTTTCCCTAAATTTCTACTGGGCAATCTACCAACATCTTCCTACAAAAAAATACACTCCCAAATGGCGTAGTAACAGATAACACCTCATTCATATCTCGGGTCTCAACCCCACACCGTCCCACGAAATTCACAGACACAAAGGAATGGGTCGCACCCAAATCAAACAAAACAGAAGCTTTATTCAAAAGAAATAATAAGGTACTTGTCACCACGTTACCTACATGCTCAGCATTTGCTGGAGTAAGAGAGTATACTCTGGCCAGAGCTGTATTCGCTTGAACGGTCCCCCGAGGTATCTAATTGCTCCCTCGGTTCCCACTGATTACAGGCACATCTCGCTTTAATGCACAACAATCATGAAACATGTGACTTGACTGGCCACAGTTATAGCAGTTACCTCCAAATGACTGGCACTCACCCTCGTGCCATTTGTGGCATCTGGCACAACGTCCATGTGTCTGGCTCCCCTGAGAATCCTGGCGCTCGGTATTCTGGTTGTAACCCGAGCCCTTGCTCCTCTTCTTCCACTATCCCTGACGAGATCCTCTCTGAGAACCAGAAGGTACTGTCCTCTTCCTCGATTCCTGATCCGCCTCGTCCTCTAAGATACTGATCTCAATCACCGTGGCTTTATCCACCAATACCGAGAACTCGCGGATCTGAAGCATACCCACCAGTCTGCAGATATCCTTCCTCAAGCCCTTCTCGATCCTCCGAGTCTTCTCATACTCGCTCCAGATCATACATAATGCAAAGCGGGACAGCTCTATGTATCAAGCTGCATAACCCTACACCGTCAAATTCCACTATGTCAACGCAAAAAACTCATCTGCCTTCGCATCACGTACAGAAGCCGGAAAGTATCCGTCAAAGAACACCTCCTTGAATTGGCTCCACGTCATCTCCTCAAGACCTGCTCTCTGCTTCTCCAGCAGACTCACCGCAGTCCACCATCGACCCGCCTCCCTAGACAGCTGGAAAGTAGCATAAAGGACTCGCTGTCTATCCGTGCAGCGCAAGACTTCCAGAATCCTCTCATTCTTCTCCATCCAGTCCTCTGCTGTCATCGGGTCAGGTCCCCCAGAGAACGTCGGAGGATGCATGCATGTGAACCTCTCAATAGTGCACCCCGCAGCAGTAGGAAAGCGCTCGTGTCTCCTCACACTCCGCCCGATCTCCCGCAATACCTGCCTCATCAAACCTCGAGGCACAGAAGGAGACTCGTCACTCGCAGTCTCCTCGGAGCCACTTCCTAGGTTATTATCCTTGGGCTCCATGCTGCAACACAATAGGAATCTATCAGTATCCCTACAATAGATACAGTCAACACAGTGATCTACATTAATCGTGTTAACTACTCCCTGCCAGGTCTAAGTCTGTCCTATCACACTGACACGAAAGTCATCAATGATCTGCCCTGCTTTTACTAGAATCGTCATCCCAGGAAAAACACGGAATACTATCGACAATTCCCAGTCCAACAACCGAACAACCCTCAACCAACTCTACCCATATCCACATCCTATACTCTGGTATGTACTCATAACTAAGCCTAACCAAGTCTACAAGATCTAGTAACCTGGTTAGCTCTGACACCAAGTTGTCACGCCCCGAATCATGAAATGGGATCCAAGAGTGAAAATGTAATCGAACCTGTCCATGTATCGGATCAAACATTCAAAGATACAGTATAATGGATGAGGGTCCGACCCCGTGGGGTTCCCAAGCACCTTAAACACATCCAATGACAAACATATACGCAGCGGAAAAAGTTATCTATATACACATATGCAGTTCCATACCAGAGTCTATACAAGAGCAGAACATAGCTCTATCAATCATACAAACTGGGTGCCCAAGTACATCTCAAAATGCCAACCCAACAAAAGTACAGTCCTAGCACTTACCCAAGCGCTAAACCCAGTACACCGACCACTACGCTCCCCACACAAGACGCTAGTTCCGGTTACTCGAAGGACCTATCAAAATGTACGTACAGCAGGGGTGAGACACCTCTCAGTAAGGAAGAACACATGTTATATCGGTGTGTGGCATTTGAGTGTTATCATGATACACTAACATGCATGGATCAATAGTCAAAACAATCAAAACAATTCCAGTATTTTCACAAACCAAGTAATACAATCTAGTGTCGTCACACCTTTCGGCTCGAAGCTAGACTATCTGGTGGTATTTCACACCCTTTGATAAAAATTGGTGATCTGGTGGTATTTCACACCGTTCGGCCAACACCGGCAGTCTGGTGATATTTCACGCCCTTCGACAAACACCGGTGACCTGGTGGTATTCACACCCTTCAACAAACGCCGGTGCCCCCAGTAACCTAGCATAACATCAGCGTTGAATCGGTGCAGATCTTGTGCTCTCACACCCTTCGGCTCAAAAGCCGGCCAATCTAGTGGTATTGCGCACTCTTCGGCAAAAGCCGAATTTTCAAACCTGGAACAATTCGGAACCCCGTTCCTATTTCACAAAGATACAACATATGCGTGCTCATCTAACCAAACAAACCACACCCATTTGGTAATCTAAATCATGGTTTTTCCAAATATATACAGTTTAAACAAGTCAAGGCATGGCCATCCAAATATCACAGTATAAATCAACATATACCCACGGTTTTCAACAAAACCAGGGATGCAGCCCGTCGCCCCCTTTTTCCCAAAACTATAATAATAAAAAACCCATAAATTTCTCTGTTAGATCCCCCCAAATGAGTAGCCAAAACACACACAGGACCGTGGACCACAGTTCCACCGAGTTCGATTTCAAAAATAACCAATATAAACATAGTTCCCCTTACCTTTTCTGCGAATAACAAATCCCGAACTCCAAGGTCCCTAAATAGCGAACCGAGTTCCAAAACCTTCAAATCACAATATAGAATATGCTCACAAGATCATTTCCTACAAAACTATCATATCAAAAATGAAAACTGAGCCTTGCCTCGATTTTTCGCCAATACCCAAAAATCTCCGAAACGAGATTCCGATCTATGGAAATTGTAGAGAATCCTTCCACGATCCTCGTGGAAACTTCAAATTTTCGATTCCATTAACGATTAGTGAAGAAATCTAGAGAGAAAGAGAGAGTAGGGAGAGGTTTAGAGAGAGAGAGATAGGATTGAAGTTTCTTAGCTTGGAAGTAAGGAATATTCTATTTATAACCCTTTTTACCTGGTTTAATTCGTCAACGAAATGTGTTCTCGTTGACAAATCATTCACTACCTTCGTCGACAAATCGGCGGCCTCGTCGACGAATCTGGGATCTCCGGTTTTTCCGAGACTCCTCATATTCTCCTTGTCTACGAGTCTTTGAATTTCGTCGATGAGAAATGCATAGCCTTCGTCGACGAAATCTAGCTTCGTCGACAAAATCTACCAAATTCCCAATTTGTCCCTCTCTTATTTATTTAAACTCATTTATCACGGTTCAGGTTCTTACATAGAAAGGGAATTTAATAGCATTAATGCTTTATCTTCCTCCTCGAACATTACATCAACACATGCCAAATCACTCACAATTTGATTAAAAATGTTGATATGTTGGTTCAATTCCGAACCCTCAACCATCTTAAGCCAATACAATCTTTGCTTAAGAAAAAGTTTGTTCGACAAGGATTTAGACATATATCTGCTTTCAAGCTTTTTCCATACAGCCATTGGAGAATCCTCCTCCATCACATGATAAAGAACTTTATCGGTCAAACACAAGTGTATTGTAGAAACGGACTGTGCTTCCAATTCTCTTCATGTTGCCTCATCTATTCCAACCGGTTGAACACCAAGTAAAGCCTTAGTCATTCTCTGTTGCACAAGAATATCTTTTACTCTCCTCTGCCACAAACCAAATTTTATGATTCCATCAAATTTGACAATGTCAAATCTTACAGAAGACGATCTCGATGTCATAACAACAATCGCTCTGATACCAATTTGTTGTGATATTAATTGAGTATATTATACACACACACTTAGTGGAAGATGTCAACTTGCAATAGTCTCTAAGTCCATGACAACCCCTAATGAGCTTCAAAACATTTCAACATGATATTTAATGTGAAGTAGTTACACATATCATCCTAAATCTTTAAACACTCTAAGCTTGAAGTCTTTATATGTGTCTTGTCTTTGAATCCAATTTGACCACTTTGACTTGAGCTTAAGTCATCTTTAGGCTTCCACATGCTTTGATCATTTTCATCCATTTGAGCATTATTTGGATCACTTTGAAGATGAGTGTGCTTTATAGTACTTAGTGATCTTAAACTTGCATTTTTTTTTATCTTCTATACTTTGGCATTCAAGCTTTCCTGAAATATCATCACTTAAACACAACATGTTAAATCAACCTTTATTTGTTATCATCAAAACGAGATTCTAAAGTCATGTTTAGGCCCCCTTTTTGATGATGACAAATAAGGAGCAAAGATGAGAGAACCTTTGATAAGGCTCCCCCTTACAATAAACCTGCTTCTTAACAAATATAAAAAAATGATGATTTCATATATAAGTAAGTTCAAAAAAAATCACAATCAAGTAAATTGCATTATAGCTCATGTCAACATATATGCTTATAGTCTTATTCGTCTTATGTTCTTATTTATGCATTTACTCCCCTATGCTATAACTTATGTCAAGAGTATGCTTTACATATTTGTTGTGTTCTCATTTTTCAATGTTGCTTTCTCATGTTTGCTCAATATCTCTCCCCCTTTGACATCAATCAAAAAGAAATGAAGGGCATAGGCACAAAGAGACTTAGCACATAAGGAGCATAGTCATATTACACAAATTCATAAGCAATAGAGTTTACAAGCAAAAAAAAACAACCAAAACAACATAAGACAAAAGGCCAATACATAGAGAGTTTTTAATACAACACCAAATGACAAATTAATCAGTTATCATCAGCATCATTATCATCCTCTTCAACTTCCTCTTCATCACCTTCCTCACTACCTTCCTTAGATTCTTCATCAGATGAAGCATCTCTCCGAGGGGCAAAACTAGTATCCATAGGATCAACACCATGAGATAAGCTAGCCCGATACTTCTCGATACGAGTGAGATGCTAATCAAGTGAAGAACATGTAGTGTGAAGTGAAGAGACATTCTCCTAAAGGGAGTGAAGTCCTCATTGCATATCTCTGCTGAAAGTATAGATTTCATGATGGAAGGGGATAAGCCAAGAGGGAGTGTTAGCTGGAGGTCCTTGGTCCTCTGCTAGAGGAAGAGGAGGTACAGCTGTTGGCCTTTGAGGTCGTCCCCCTTTCAAAAACTAACCATAATCGTTCTTTTCATAGCCCATTTGCTTGAGGGTTGTGGAGGTGAAAAGGTCATATCGTGTGCGTTTAATGAATAGTTCAGTAGGTGTGATAACATTAAGTTGAGCAAAGATAAGGTTCAACACACCTCCATAAGGAAGAGTTACACGAGTAGCTTCCAATTTGGCCCACATCAATTTTAAAAGGAGGCTAGAGAGATCAAGTTTCTTCCCCTTTAGTAAACACCATAACATAAAGAAATCGACATAGGAAAGATGATCATATGAGCCAGCCTTAGGTAGGATGTTGTTGGAGATTAGTATATGAAGTATTTGGGTCTGAAGATTCAGTTGTTTATACATAAGTGGATGGCCAAAATAAACAAGTTCGTTTACCATAATCAGTGGCAAAACAAGTTTGGGCAAAGGCTAGACAATCAAATTCACCCGAGGTGATATGCAAAATGGGAGCCAAGATTTGTGGAGTCAAAACAATTTTCTTTCCTCTAACCTTAGTGGTTAGAACATTTTCTCCATGAATCATGTTGACATAAAAATTTTGACTAAGTTGGGATACATTCCTTTGGCTTGATAAACGAAAAAAATTTTCCAACTGATATTCCTAAATATATGTAGGATTTCAAGAAATTCATAATCGAAGAAGGTGGTGTCGATTACCTTACCAAAAATTGGTTCCATAGAACAGAGATTAGAATGATAACGAAGCTTTGATTGAGGGGTGACAAGCCATTGCTCGATGTTGTTATCATCCCTTTTGGAAAAAGATCCTCGGTTTGTTGTAGTCTTGGTGCGATGCATCTTTGATTTGTGAAGGATGGAAGAAATCAACTAAGAGAAACCCTAGAATACATGGGAAAAGATGTAGGAGAAGAATTTTGGGGTTGTGACTCGAGGGATTTTGAGTGAGGAATCAACGGAGACCAAGGGTTGGAGCTTCGCGTGAGTGATAGAGCAGGGTTTAGCAGCCTAAAGTTAGGGTTTTCATGCTTAACATATATAGATCCCACAAGTTCAGGTGCCTGAAGATTAAGCTCAGTCTCCTGAAGATCTACAGAAATTAAATCTCAACAGGAAGTAGCACCTCAGTCGCCTGAGATTTGATGGCTCAGGAGCCTGAGCCTCAAAAATACCTTGTGTAGGCACCTGAACTTCCAAGCTCAATCGCTTAAGGTCCTCAATTTTTTAAATTTCTTTTTATACTTAATATGAAACCTTCCTAAATCACTTCCCTACTATGTAACTACCCAAGTTCTCTTCTACTGGATATGAATTTTTCTTTGGGAAGAGGTTTTGTGAAGATATCTGCCCATTGGTCATTTTTATTTATAAATTCAAGTAGGATATCTTCTTTTTGAATGTGATATCTTAGAAAGTGGTGTCTTATGTCAATGTGTTTAGTTCTTGAGTGTGATATTGGATTTTTAGAGATGTTTATTGCACTTGTGTCATCACACTTAATTGGTATGGTGGAATATTCTAGATTAGTATCCTTTTATTGTTATTTCATATACAAAGTTTGTGCACAACAACTCCCAATTGCTACATACTCAACTCTAGCTGTGGATAAGGCTACGAAATTTTGTTTCCTAGAAAACCAAGATATTAAGGATCGTCCTAGAAAATGAGAAGTCTCACTTATACTTTTTCTATCAATCTTACACCCTACATAATCGGCATCTGAATAACTAATCATTTCGATCTGGTGTCCTTATGATACCAAAATCCTAAATCGATTGTACCTATTAAGTATCTTAGGATTCCTTTAACGGCTATTTGATGTGATTCTTTAGGTGCTGATTGAAACCGTACACACGTGCATATACTAAACATTATATTCGGCCTACTAGCTGTTAGGTATAGAAAACTTCCTATCATACCTCTATAATATTTCATATCAACCGGTTTCTCTTTTTCATCTTTATCAAGGCTTATTGAAGCACTCATGGTGGTACCTATGGGCTTACTACTTTCCATATCGAATTTCTTAAGCATATCTTTTATATATTTGGATTGAGTTATGAAAGTTCCATTCTTTGCTTGTTTGAATTGTAATCCAAGAAAATAGTTCAGTTCTCCCATCATACTCATTTCAAATTCCTCTTGCATACATTTGGCAAATTTCTTACGTAAATTATCATTAGTTGCACCAAATATGATATCATCTACATAAATTTGGATTATGAGCATGTCATCCTTTTTAGTTTTGATAAACAAAGTACTATCAACCTTTCCTCTAAAAAACTCATTTTCTAGTCAGAATCCACTAAGTCTTTCACACCAAGCCCTAGGGGCTTGTTTCACACCATATAAAGCCTTAGTTAACTTGTATACATATTCAGGTTTTTGTATGTCCTCAAATCCTAGTGGTTGCGTAACGACCTAAATAATAATGGTATTTAAATAATAAAAGAAAAGGAAATGGAAACAGGAACGAAAGGAGGCAGCCGACCTGGTCGACGAACATGAATTTGTATGTCCTCAAAACCTAGTGGTTGTGTAACGACCCGAAGAATAATGGTATTTAAATAATAAAAGAAATGGAAATAGAAACAAGAACGGAAGGAGGCAGTCGACTTCGTCGACGACGGTTCTTCAGGATTTCATCGACGAGAAGATACCAAGAGAGGATTTTTGGAATTCTGAAACTCGTCGACAAGGGTTTAGGTTTGTCGACAAGGGTTCAGGTTCGTCGATGAACTTTTTATAAGACTCATCGAGAAGGTGACGTGACTCGTCAACGAATCCCGCAGTATAAGTAGTGCTAAAGTCACTTTCTTAAGTAGGAAATTCACCGAAACCCTTTCTTTTCTCTCTCTATGGTCTCTCCCTTCTCTCTCTTCGATCTCAGACCCATTAGTCGCCAGATCGATCATCTGAGGCCACCACGACGCTCTTGGGAAAGTTCTCTGCAAGTCTACTAGAGCGGATCGTCGGTGGGGCTAAGTTGGAAACCATCCCAAATCCAGGGTAAGGCTTTCTACTTAGTATTTGGTTTCTTGACAGTTGTAGAAAGTGTAGTACACATAGAAATATTAAACTTTAGTTCTGGGGAATGTCGTTTTCAGGGTGTTGAACAGGAAACCCTGTAGGTGCGGGCCTGTTTGTTTTAGGGGCTTTTCAGGTCTCAGGTAAGGGGATAAGTTAAACTAGTTATTTTATGAGAACATATGTATGTTATTACAGCATCTGATTTCAGGAAAAAAAATATATTTATATATGATTTATATTTGGGAAATAATGCTGAAAATGATGGTATATATCTACGAAAAACCTAGTTCGTGTGGCATGAGTAGAAATAATATGAAATACTATTTTCTGGGAATATGATAAAGATATGGATTTATATAATGAAAAATTGGCGTACGGCCGAGATTTTGTATGATTTGCTAGCGTACGGGCTAAGCTATGTATATGATTTGCCGGCGTACAGGTCGAGCTATGGATATGATTTGCCAGCGTACGGGCTAAGCTATGTATATGATTTTTCAACGTATGGGCTAAGCTATGAATATGATTTTTCGGCGTATGGGCCGAGCTATGGATATGATTTGCTGGCGTATGGGCTGAGCTATAGTAAAATATGAAATACCGGTGTACGGGCGACGATTTTCATGATATACGTATATATGCAAAATGATATTGAATTGGCAAATAATAGTATGAAATATCCATGTATCACAGTTTGATTATATGCTATATGTTATCAGAACCTGGTTGGTTTGGTCTAGGCTAGCACTTGCTCGGTACCGCTGCTATGTGTTCATGATTTATCATGATATTTGAGTTAACGCCGTTATACGGAGTGGTGTGAGATTGGATGGTCGATATGGTTTAAGAATTGTGTGAGCGTCCCTGACAAACCCATCGGACTTACAGACTGTACTTTTGACTTGGCAGTAGTCAGCCAACCATTGTCAGGTCCCGCCTTCGGGCCACACAACCCAGTCATGTGGGGGTAATACATGACAACAGCCAACTAACCTACTAGGGTTGTTTTCGTATTATTGTTATGATATGAGATAAATTATGCTTGTAGAAATCCATTATGTTCTGCTTTGAAATGAGTAAACCTGTTTTTCCATAAATGAGATATACAGTTTTACTAGTTATGTTTATGTAAATGATTATATATATATCACGGAAATGCTCATGTTGCCACGCACTAATATTAGTTTATTTCCCCTACTAAGAGATGCCTCACCCCGAACTTTATAAACATTTCAGGAGCCCCTGATAGGAAAGCGAATAAAACTCCGATGAGATAGTACAACTGGTTTCTCCTTCCAAGAGGGTAAGTGTTTTGATAGGGTTGGATGTATTTTGTGGA
The DNA here is from genome assembly GCF_029873635.1 of Malania oleifera. Taxonomy (NCBI): domain Eukaryota; kingdom Viridiplantae; phylum Streptophyta; class Magnoliopsida; order Santalales; family Ximeniaceae; genus Malania; species Malania oleifera. The sequence goes on from NC_080420.1 coordinate 86,829,827, forward strand.
AATGGCCCTAAGACATCTTTTAGGTTGTGTATTGTGTATATATAAATACAGTAGTTGTAGTAACTCTGGTATTGTGATGTATGGTATAATATGGGGTTTATGATTTATGTTTCCTGCTGTATAGGCTTCCGTGATGTGTTTCTGATGTATCCCTATTACCCATGGGTATAGGTTGATTATAATCTGCTAAATTTGTTATTATGATTCTATTTATATTATAAAAAAAATTATATGTGGAAATTAGGCAGGTTGTTACAGTTTGGTATTAGAGCCTAGGTTGGTAAGTTCTATAGACTTTAGAATGCAGCGGAAACAATACCAAAGTATAGGAAATGATTTAAGGTTTAGTTCTACAGTCTAAAGGCAGGACCTCCGTGGTGGTTTCTGTGCTTTTCCTGGGGTGACGATTTCAGGAAAACTATAGTAAACTATTGTTGGGTTATGTTCCTAGAATGTAGGACTAGGGTTAGAAATAAGTTGGGAATGTTAGAATAAGGGGTTAGGCTAGACGAGTACATTATAAGGATAGAATTTCTAAGTGGCGTTTGTTGTTTTCAGGATAAATCTAGGAGGAAGTAGTGGCCATGCGAGTGGCAGTGATGGAGCAGGGCCATCAGGTGCAGTTGGGACCGACTCTGACATGGTATTACGTAGCGTGGCTCAGCAGGTTATGACTAAGATTACTAGGAGCTTGAGGAAGCAAGGTGGTCCATCGGTTGGCCATGGGTGCACTATCGAGAAGTTTACGAAGATGAATCTTTCGGCCTTTTTAGGAGGAGTCGATCCTGCAGCCGCTGAGAACTGGATGCAGGAGATTGAGAAGGTTCTGGTCATGTTACAGCGCACGGAAGAGCAGAGGGTCCTTTTTGCCACCTATAGACTGACAGGAGAAACTGAGAGGTGGTGGACTGCTGTGGGGCTTCTGGAGCAGCAGAGGAGTACGCCCACAGTCATGACTTGGGATCGATTTACATAGTTTTTTTTTTTACAGATATTTTCTAGCTACTGTTAGGGAGGCTAAAGTATAGGAGTTCCTAAGTCTGAAGCAAGGACAGTTATCAGTTCAGCAGTATGCAGCGTGTTTTATCGAGCTCTCTCGTTTTGCCTTGTACATTGTCCCTGATAAGGTGAAAAAGGCGAGGTAGTTTGAGAGAGGCTTGAGGCGGAGTATATTCAAGCAAGTGGTGGTGCTGGGGATCCAGGATTTTGCTGAGCTAGTCGATAGAGCAGCTTTGGCAGAGGTTGGTGAGCGTTTGGATGCAGAGGATCAGGGATAGAGGAAGAGATCTGCATGTTCGGGCTACCAGTAGGGTCCTAGACAGGGTCAGTGGAGGAGAGGAAACCATGGCAGAGGGTGGAGGCAGGATATTGGAGGTCGTGAGGTTCAGGCGGTGTAGGGTCCTCTAGTTTTTCAGACTTTTGGTAGGAGGCACTGGGGAGAGTGTCGAGCTGGTGGTGTGATCTGCTATCGCTGCAGTAGACCGAGAGATATGGTGTGAGACTGCCCTACACTACCGGATGCAGCTCCAACTCCTAGATCATACCAGGGAGGTTATTAGTGCCACATAGGGGCCAATAGAGGAATATGGCTCCAGCCATAGTGTTCGCTCTGACGCTGGGTAAGGCTGAGATGGCAAGTGACGTGGTGACAGGTTGGTTATTATGCTTTCTTTTGAAGTTATTGCATTGTTTGATTCAGGAGTCACACACTCGTTTGTGTCTTCGGGGTGCATTAGACTATATGGGGCAGAAACACAGTTTTTGAATACTAAACTGTTGGTATCTACACCGAATGGGTCGGCAGTAAGGTGTAGTAGGGTACTCCGGGATTGCTCAGTTGATATTTAAGGGGAAATCTTGTCTGCCGATTTAATAGTGCTAGATATGCATGGATTCAATGTGATCTTTGGCATGGATTGGCTAGCAGCTAATTTTGCTAGCATAGATTGTCATCCACGAGAAGTGATGTTCAGACCTCCAGGAAGAACAGAATTCAAGTTTGTAGGATCGCGAGTGCAATCCCCACCTCAACTAGTTTCAGCTATTCAGGCGAGGAGACTACTGATGAGTGGTTTCCAGAGGTTTGTGACTGTTGTAAAGGAGGTTTCAGAGAATGAATTGAAACTTGCTAGCACGCCTGTAGTAAAGGAGTTTATAGATGTTTTCTCAGATGAGTTACCAGGCTTGCCACTCGATTGTGAGGTAGATTTTCCTATTGATCTACTTTCAGGTATAGCGCCGATTTCTAAAATACCTTACCAGATGACACCAGCAGAGTTGGCAGAATTGAAAAACCAGCTGCAAGATTTTTTTGATAAGGGCTTCATACGACCTAGTGTATCTCCGTAAGGAGCTCCAGTTCTATTTGTAAAGAAGAAATACGGGTCTATAAGGATGTGCATAGATTACAAGGAGATTAATAAAGTGACAATCAAGAACAAATATCTTCTACCCCGTATAGATGATTTGTTTGACCAGATCCAAGGTACACGGGTATATTCAAAGATTGACCTCAGATCTGGCTATCATCAGGTGAAAGTGAAAGCAAAAGATGTCTCAAAGACGGCCTTCGGGACCAAGTATGGGCATTACGAATTTCTTGTTATGTCGTTTGGTTTGACGAATGCTCCTACGGTATTTATAGACTTGATGAACAGAGTCTTTCACCAATACCTAAACCAGTTCATTGTTGTTTTTATTGATGATGTACTAGTCTATTCGAGGAGCTATGAGGAACATGAGACACACTTGAGGCAGGATCTGCAGACACTACGGGAAAAGAAGTTATACGCCAAGTTCAATAAATGTGACTTCTGGATTGAGAAGGTCGTGTTCTTGGGGCATGTTATATCTGGAGATGGTATTTCCATAGATCCTAGTAAGATCGAGGTGGTAGTGAATTGGGCAAGACCGAGGAACGTTTAGGAGATCATAAGTTTTTTAGGGTTAGTTGGTTATTACCGTCGTTTCATTGAGGGATTCTCAGCTTTATCAGGACCTTTGACACGACTAACTAAGAAGAATGTTAGATTTGAGTGGGACGACAGCTGTGAGCAGAGTTTCCAGGAATTGAAGCAAAGATTAGTCACAACACCAGTATTGGTTATCCCGTCAGGGGGTGAGGGGTATGTCATTTACAGTGATGCATCCTTGAAGGGACTTAACTGTGTATTGATGCATCATGGCAGGGATACGCCACCAGGCAATTAAAAGAATATGAAAAGAACTACCCTACCCATGATCTTGAGTTGGCTGCTGTGGTACACACATTGAAGATTTGGAGGCATTACCTATATGGCGAGCGATGTGAGATCTTTTCCTACCACAAGAGTTTGAAGTACTTTTTCACGCAGAAGGAATTGAACATGAGGCAAAATAGGTGGTTGGAGCTAATTAAGGATTTTGATTGTACCATTAGCTATCACCCGAGAAAAGCAAACGTGGTAGCTGATGCATTGAGCAGGAAATCTGGGGAATCAGTATTAGCGGCTATGGGGATCCAGTATCCGATCATGATGGATTTGGAGAGACTCGGCATCAAATTAGTTGAGAGTGGTCCTCAGGCTCACATTGCCACTTTAGTAATGCAACCTATCCTGCAGGAAAGAATTAAAGCTACTCAGAAAGAAGACTCAGAATTAGCAGAGGCGATGAACAGAGTGCAAAGTGGTCAGGGGGAGGAATTCAGTGTTTCAGATGACGGAGCTTTACGGTTCCATTCCGAATTATGTGTTCCTGCCGATGTGGATATTAGGAGGACCATTCTAAAGGAGGCACACAGATCTTTGTATACAGTTCATCCCGGTAGTACGAAGATGTACAGGGATCTGCGAGAATCGTACTGGTGGAGTGGTATGAAGAGAGAGATCGCTGAGTATGTAGCCTAGTGTCTGACGTGCCAACAGGTAAAGGCTGAGCACCAGAGGCCGATAGGGCAGTTGCAGCCGCTATTTATCCCAGAGTGGAAAAGGGATCATATATCTATGGACTTCAGGTTAGGACTGCCAATGGCATTGCATGGCCAGAATTCTGTCTGGGTGATTTTTGACCATTTGACTAAGACCGCCCACTTTTTACCTATCAAGATCAGCTACTCCCTTAACCGTTTGGCAGAGATTTACATTCAGGAGATAGTTCGTTCTCATGGGGTGCCAGTATCGATTATGTCAGATCGAGACCCGCATTTTACATCACATTTTTGGAGGAGCTTGCAAGAAGCTCTAGGGTCTCAGTTATTATTTAGCACAACATTCCATAATCAGTCAGATGGGTAGACTAAGAGGACGATACAGATATTGGAGGATATGCTCCGAGCGTGCGTATTGGATTTTGGGAGTAGTTGGACTTAGTTCATACCATTGGTAGAATTTGCGTATAATAACAGTTATCAGACCAGCATCGGCATGGCACCATTTGAAGATCTATACAGTAGGAGATGTCGTTCTCCTTTATTTTGGGATGAAGTGGGTGAGCGGCGAGTAGTGGGGCCAGAGCTTGTTCAGAAAGCGCGTGATAAGGTTCGTCTTATCAGAGACAAAATTAGTACAACTCAGAGCTTACAGAAGAGTTATGCTGATAATCGCCGTAGGAATTTGGGATTTAATGTAGGTGATCATGTATTTTTGAAAATAGCTCCGTTGAAAGGGGTTATGCAATTTGGGAAGAAGGGTAAACTTAGCCCTAGGTTTATCGACCCATTTAAGATTCTAGATAAAGTGGGGCCGGTTGCCTATAAGCCAGCTTTGCCACCTATGTTGTCCAAGATCCACGACGTATTCCATGTTGCTATGTTAAGGAAATACGTCTCAGATCTTTCTTATATCATTAGTTATGGTGAATTAGAGTTCAGTGATTAACTGGTGTATGAGAAGGTACTAGTACAGATTCTAGATAGGAAGGTGCAGGAGCTACGTAACAAAGAGATTCCTATGGTAAAAATTTTGCGGAGGAATCATGCGGTAGAAGAGGCTTCTTAAGAATTCGAGGAGCAGATGAAGCAGAAGTATCCATAACTATTTTAAGAAGCTTAAGTAATTAGGTAATATTTCTTTTGCAGGTACATGTAAAAAGTTTAGTTAGTAAGTGGCATTTTAGTTTTGGGAGAATTTTATTTTGTATGTGTAATCTCCCAGGACTCAGAATGTAACCACGGTATTCCTCTGTCATAAGTGAGGGTAAGTAATAAAATAAGTAAACCGTTTTGCCTTTAAGGGATGATGAGTTATATGAATAGTAAATTTCGAGGAAGAAATTTTATAAGGAGGGGAGAATATAACGACCCGAAGAATAATGATATTTAAATAATAAAATATAGGGAAATGGAAACAGGAACGGAAGGAGGCAGCCGACTTCGACAACATTGTATTTTAAATGTGATAATCCCAAGAAATTTTTCAGGCCTCGTCAACGAACACAGGGGTTTCATCGACGAGGGTTCTTCAGGATCTCATCAACAAAGTTCTGTCTCGTCAATGAGAAGATACCGAGAGAGGATTTTTGGAAGTCTGAAATTCGTTGACGAGGGTTGAAGTTCGTTGACGAACTTTCTACAGGACTCGTTGACGAAGTGACGTGGCTCGTCGACAAATCCCGTAGTATAAGTAGTGTCAAACTCATTTTCTTGGGTAAGAAATTCACTGAAACCCTTTCTTTTCTCTCTCTATGGTCTCTCTCTTCTCTCTCTCTTTGATTTCGGCCCCATTAGTCACCTGATCGATGATCTAAGGCCACCACAATGCTCCTGGGAAAGTTTTCTGCAAGTCTGCCAGAGTGGATCGTCAGTGGGGTTGAGTTCGAAACCATCCCAAATCAAGGGTAAGGCTTTCTACTCAATATTTGGTTTCTTGACAGTTGTAGGAAGTGTAATACGCGTAGAAATATTAAACTTTAGTTATAGGGAATGTCGTTTTCAGGGTGTTGAATGGGGAACCCTGCAGGTGCGGGGTTGTTTGTTTTAGGGGCTTTTCAGGTCTCAAGTAAGGGGATAAACTAAACTAGTTATTTTATGAGAATATATGTATGTTATTACAGCATTTGATTTCAGGAAAATAAATATATTTATATATAATTTATATTTGGGAAATACTGCTGAAAATGTTGGTATGTTAAATATATGAAAAACCTAGTTCGTGTGGCATGAATAGAAATTATATGAAATACTATTTTCTGGGAATATGATAAAGATATGGATTTTTATAATGGAAAATCAGCGTATGAGCCGAGATTTTGTATGATTTTCCAGCGTACGAGCTGAGCTATGTATATAATTTGCCGGCGTACGAGCTGAGCTATAGATATGATTTGCCAACGTATGGGCTGAGCTATGTATATGATTTTTCAACGTACGGGTTGAGCTATGGATATTATTCGTCGGCGTACGGGCTGAGCTATGGATATGATTTACCGATGTATGGGCCAAGCTATAGTAAAATATGAAATACCGACGTACGGGCCGATGATTTTCATGATATACGTATATATGCAAACTGATATTGATTTGACAAATAATAGTATAAAATATTCATCTATCACAGTTTGATTATATGTTATATGTTATCATAACCTGGTTAGCTTGGTCTAGGCTAGCACTTGTACAGTACCAATGCTATGTGTTCACGATTTATCATGATATTTGTGTTAACGCCGCTGTACGGAGTGGTGTGAAATTTGATGGTCGATGTGGTTTTAAGAAGTTTGTGAACGCCCCTGGTGTACGAACCAGGTCTGGCAGACCCATCAGGCTTACATACTATACTTTTGACTTGACAGTGGTCGTCCAACCATTGTCAGGTCCCGCCTTCGGGCCACACAATCCAGTCATGTGGGAGTAATACATGACAACGGCCAGCTAACCTACCAGAGTTGTTTTCGTATTATTGTTATGATATAAGATAAATTATGCTTGTAGAAATCCATTATGTTCTCCTTTGAAATGAGTAAACCTGTTTTTCCATAAATGAGATATACAGTTTTACTGGTTATGTTTATGTAAATGATTTTATATATATATCACAAAAATGGTCATGTTTCCACACACTAGTATTAGTTTATTTCCCTTATTGAGAGGTGTCTCACCCTGAACTTTATAAACATTTCAAGAGCCCTTGATAGGAGAGCGGATAAAGCTCCGCTGAGATAGTACAGCTGGTTTGCCCTTTCAGAAGGTTAAGTGTTTTGATAGGGTCAGATGTATTTTGTAGAAATGGCTCTAAAACATCTTTTGGGTTATGTATTGTGTATATATAAATACAGTGGTTGTAGTAACTCTGATATTGTGATGTATGGTATAATGAGGTGTTTATGATTTATGTTTCCTGCTACATAGGTTTCCGTGATGTGTTTCTGATATATCTCTGTTACCCACAGGTACAGGTTGATTATGATCTGCTGAATTTGTTATTATGATTTTATTTATATTATAAAAAAATTATATGTGGAAATTAAGCAGGTCTTTACAAGTTGTGCTATATATACCTCTTCATTGATGAAACCATTTAAAAATGCACCATTTACATCCATTTGATACAATTTAAATTCCTTATGAGATGCATAGGCTAAAAGCATTCTAATTGCTTCCATTCTAACTACAGAAGCAAATGTGTCATCCTAATCTATTTCTTCTTCTTGATTGTACCCTTGAGCTAGCAACAAGTCTAGTTTTATTTTTATCTACAATTCCACTTTCATCTTTTTTATTTTTAAATACCCACTTAGTTCCAATGATTGAATGGTTATCCGGCTTAGGAACTAATTTCCATACTTTACTTCTTTCAAATTGATTGAATTCTTCTTACATGACAATTATCCATGAGTCATCACCTAGAGTTTCTTCAACATTCTTTGGTTCATCTTGAGATCAAAAAGCATAGCGATTGCATAGATTTTTCAAAAAGGATCTTATAGTCATCAATTATATGATTTTTCTTAATTTTTAAACGTATTAAGACAAACTTTTATTTTCAATAGTGTTTCATATAAAAAGAAAACATAATTAAAAATGAGTTTTCTCCTTATTTTTCTTTCCTTTCCTTTTTCCAAATAAAATTCTTGATCCAAACAGATCCCAAACTAAACATGACGTAATACGAATCCCAATTTCTATATCTTAAAATCTTAGAGACAAATTTGTATATTAGTATCTAGCATTTGTTGCAAATGACTTGGCTTCATACCCATCAATACGTCCTCAAAGTCTCTTTACCTTGAAAGCAAAACTACAAGCGAAATCCACACTACTCATTGTATGATCCATCGAATTTTATAAAAATTCTCTCCCTTTTCTCTAGTGATAACACCATATGTTGTTTTACACACTACAAATAACAACTATTTGGGGAAAGAAAGCTAAATATGAATGTATCTATTTTATCACATTTGATTATCAAGAAAATCATAAAAAAAATAATAATAATAATAATCAATGAGAATAAATTTAATTTTACATTTCACTGACCTTTGATTTTTCTTATTTTTAATTATATAAAAAAATTAATTTTAATAATATTTGACACAGAAAATAAATAGATTTTCTTCCTTATTTTCTTTTCATTTTTCCCAAACAAAATTCTCGATCCAAACAAGATGATAGAGAATCAAAGAAAGTAATGAAAGGTATGTTGTTTAATACTATACAAATAACAACTATTTGTAGTGGATCTACATGCCCATATAGTGTAAGATGATGCATATGGGAATTTAGATCCTATTGAAGACGGGATTGTACTGCTAAAATAAAGAAAAAACATAAAAAAATAAAAAGTGAACCAACCAGAACCACTCTCGCTCAAAAGATTCATTTAGACCTTTATATATATATATATATATATATATATATATATGTATATATGTGTGTGTGTGTGTGTGTCTAGTTACAAAAATAATCTTACCAAAAGAGAGAAATTATAACTCTAGGTTTGGATATATAGAATTCAAACTTTAAATTTGAATTTATGTAAAATTAAGTAAAATATAATGTAAAATTATGTAAATTTTTTATAAATTTATACAAATTCAAATTCAAATTCAAATCTTATGTTACAAACACTGAGCCTGTGAATTTCACTTACATGGCCAAGAATCCAATAGTGGGGAAAGGGTGGTGAGTGGGAGACGCTTCCAATATAAAGGGCAAATGCCAATATGCCTATGGACCCCCAGCCCCTAAAGAGCGACAAAAAGAAAATGTGAGGACCCTGCGACTTCCAGCCCTTCTCTTATTCATGCAAGTGCTTTCAATCAATTTCCAGAGTGACAACCGAGCTGTCTGCGGCCGTGACCGTGACTTGTGGGGATGCAATTTTTTCCCTACTTTTTTCATGGCTTTTGATGGAAGCAATGCAAAGTGCAAACCACAAAGAAGAAAAGACACTTCCTTGCCGCCCAGGAGCTTCGCTTAGGATAAGAGCAATCCCCATGTGAAGATTAACATCAATAAAATTGACCAGAGAAAGCTCATTTTACAACGCTAAAGTTGAAAATTTAAAAAGGGTTTTCAGCATACCCATACCCCAATGAGATTAATGATGCCCCAAAAAATAAAGCAGAATTTTTATTTAAAAATTTAAAAATCGACGACGGAGAGTTGGATTTTACAAAAATCCCAATTCTACCCACACTAGAGAGAGAAAGGACAATTTCCCAGACACACTAATACAGCCGGGACCACCTCTCCTGTCCAAATTTAACATTTTCCAATTGCGACGCTACAAATCTTTTCCCCCTTCTGTCGAAGCATAAACACAGAAAAAATATATATATAATAAAAGGGAAAAAAAAAATATATATATATATATATATATATATAAAAAATAAAGCCAAACTAAATTCCTCTCCGGTTCTTCATTTCCAAGCTTGCGCCTCTCCAGCCGCTTTCCTGTCGTCTTTTCCGGGCACGAACCTAGGCAAATTCAACAGAGTATTCACGCGAGATACTCCTTCAAGAGCAGACCACTCTTTTCCCGATTCCACAGCCATTTCCTCCTGCTTTGCACCCTCCTCTTGGCTTCCTTCTTCGAGTGCCTCTTCTCCAGTTCGAACGGTCCCTGATCGGGGCAGTGCAGCTGGGCCAGAGAGATGTTCGTCGTTACTGCTAGCATTAACGTGCCCCACGGAGCTAAGCTGCTCCTTGGATTTGGCATTGGAAGCGGTGGATAAACAGTTTGGGTTTGAGTCGAGGAAGAGGCAGACGACCGCACAATCATCAATCTTCGAAGTGGGGTACTTGAACCTCCATGCCCGAACTGCTGACTCGACCAAGGCTCGAGCTGCGGAGGAACGCGCTGGACAAGAAGAAACGATGTCCACCACTTCTTTGTTTGAGAGCACATCCCAAATCTGTGGGGGAACAAATCAAGGCAAAAAAAAATCAGGCTTTTAGGGATGTAACCCACACAATTAGGCAAATGGCGCCAAAAGCAGGGTTGCTTACTCCATCTGTTGCAAGGACAATAAATTCATCCTTATCCGTGAGCCGTCGATAAGAAATATCAGGCTCGGAGATCAGACCATAATCCTTGAGGCAGAAATCTCCAAAAGCACGGGCCATGGCAAGGCCAGGAGAGTCATTGTTTGGCAACCAAACTCGTGCAACCTCAGGTTCATCCTGGAGGGCAAAAACACGACCTTTGTATTTTCGGATTCTCTCTGCTTCTCCTACAAGGACGAAATGGAAAAGTTAAATAGAAACCATGACAACTGAGACCCTTAAACCTCAGACGCACGGCACCTGAAACCCAATAGGGGAAGGAGGGGGGAGAAGAAGCCATGGGGCTATGCTAGACTAATTAATTCTTTTCATTTGTGTTTCTATCATGATGCTTAATAATTTACAGGAAACAAAATATCAAGACACTCCTCTCTCTCTCTCTCTCTTAAGAATGGCAGCACCCGGACATAAAAGAAACATATATGTCCATATATATGATGCTTCAACCAAAGAACTTAGATTCCTCCCTTGCCCCCACCACCTTTTTGTAGTTCATCTTCAATACCAACCAAGCCTCAAGCTAATGTCTGAGGTGGCAGGATGCCACTACTCACTTAGATTTGCACAGTAAATAAATATGAGCTTTTAAAATCTTAATCACCAGTCCCATCTGTAGTTGGTCATTCAGCAGCCATTATTATTAAATTTCAACCTGTACCTTCTTAACTATTTACCAGCACACATATTATTCTGAGGATGCAACTAAACAATTTTATTCAGCTTTCCTTGTTTCACTACTTACTGGGCTACTCTTAACATCACAATTGGTTAGAGAACTGAATAGGGAGGATTGAAAAGTTATCGAATACAGATCTAATAGTTTACAAAAACTGTTATTCTCAGCCAAATGACCATGCAAAAGTAGTTTTTATTTCAACTACCATGGAATAGGCCAGGAAGAGACATTCTCGTTACTAAGATTTGGGAATAGTCATTCCTAAGTTATCCATGGTAGTTGGAATAACACTAAATTTTATATGATTATTTTTCTTAAAATGGTGCCATCTCTTTCTATAAATTATTCTATGCCTCTTTTTATTTATATGCCAATACAATGGTTATTCCATTCCCATCCTATATCCAATTTGGCAAACCAAGCATAAGGCAAGTTTTTTGCTTTTAGGGCGATAACTACTAAGGTTTTCTTTCAGGTTTTCACATTCATCTTTACGCCATATACCAAATTTACTTGATTAAACACATTTCCTGGATGTTGTACTTTAATACCAAGTTCTAAATGTCCAAACTGCACTACTAATAGTTTGTTGCTGGTGAGGTGAGAAAGTCAAACATGGCAATCAGTCTGGATGTTTGTGTAATGTAACAGGCTTTTAATGATACTAGTGAGGTATGAGCACTTGTTTCTTCATTACCAAGAGATCACTCGGGATTGGTATAAGCTGATTGCTATTTTTGGGGAGACATGTGAGTGCCAAGAAAATGTCGATGAATTTCAGGGTGAGTTTTGGGGCATTCATGAGAATTAGAACAGAAAAGTGTGGCGGCAATGTGCTCAGTAGGCTGTTTTTTGGATTTTGCAGGAGAGAAACTATGGAGTTTAAGCTCTGGCTTAATTTGATTTCCTAGGAGATGCACTCTCACTTCAGATCGCTACACACACCAAAGCTGAACATTAGTAGAGTGGGAACTGCATTTTAACAAAAGAAGAAAATTTAAAAAGAAAATAATTACACCATTTTCTTGAAAAACACATTTTTTTTCATGATAAAGGTAACCATTGTATTAACAAGGCAACAATGATATATATAAATGTCCATACAAGAGCAATTCTGTGACAGTGATCAAATGAGATTAAGCTCTTGTTTAATTTGATTTCCTAAGAGATGCAAAATCACTTCAGAAGGTTACTAATACCGAAACAGAAATTAGTACAGTGGCAACTGCATTTAACAAAATAAGAAAATATAACTAGAAAATAACTCCACAATTTTCTTGGAAAACATCTCTCTCTTTTTTTCCTTTTCATGATAAGGGAAAACTTTGTATTAACAGGGCAACACGGGGATGCCTCAACAAAAAGTTTCATACAGGTCAAAAAACAGAAAACTCAGCCTAATCAAGGATAGCTGGTGCAAAACTCCCAGAATGACAAATACAAAGAGTAAGCATAATCAGATTCTGAAGCATCTGAATGCTTTATTAAATCCCCTCTAAAGCTCTCCCATTTCTTTTCTTCCAAATATAACAACACACACACACACACACAAGAGAGGGTATCATCTCTCAGAGCCTATAAGGATACTGGTTATGTCTGTTCCTGCCCCTTGAAAAAGCAGATTAAATGGTGCATCCACATTTTTTCTTTCATTTAATTCTTTGTTTACTTTTTGAACTGAGCAGTGAACATGAAATGCATGGTATCATGTCCTACTCTCTTAATAATGTACTTTTTCTTATTATTCTCTTGTATGCACAACTCAATCCACTTTGTCATTCCTCTTTAAGCTGTGCACGGTTGAGATGCTTTTTCAACATATTTTAGTGCTTTCGGGTAAAATCTACCCTAAAAGGGTAAGTTTGATGTCCATTTTAGTATAACTCTGAACTGTCAAGCTCCTGAAGCTCTTGCTAGATTATCACTTTATCTAACAACTTAAGCTATTAGGTTTTGGGCGAACAATGCATATCAAGCCTTAACAATCCTCTACACGTGCAGCCCAACAGCATGTGGAAAGATGAAACATGATAAATAACACCCATTAAAGGGAGTACAATAATTTTTTAAACAACAAACAATAAACGCAGGCAATGAAACTAGCACCTAGGACTTCCTGATAACCAACTCAAATACCATGTTAGATTACCACTTTGCCTAAAGCTTAAGCTATTAGATTGTGGGCCAATAATATATATCAAGCCTTAACAACTATTTTCTGCATCTCATTTATTATAATCTTCAGATAACCCAAGACCTCCTGGTAACCAGCTTAGATACTATGTTAGATTACCACTTTACCTAAAGCTTAAGCCATTAGATTGTGGGCCAACAATGTATATCAAGTCTTAACAACTCTTTTTTACATCTCATTTATTGTAATCTTCAGATAACCAAAAGATCTTGGGGGAAAGTAAAACTTTGGGGAGAGAGAGAGACCTGGAAGATTCGGTTTAAGATCCACCGTCAGCTGAACAGCAAGAAGAGAATCATCTTTATCTCTAGTACCCAGCACCGCTCTTGAGTCCCCAACATTCCCAACGACAAGATCTTTGCCCTACAAAAAGTATCAATGGTTAGTGTTGAGAAGGAACTATAGCATATACTACAGAATAAAGCTTGTAATGTGTGTCAGTTAAGACCTGCTTGATCAGTGTTACTGCTGTTGTCCCACTGCAGAAGCAATCAATATTTGTGTGCATCCTAAGTTCCCTGTCCATGACTTTGAAAGCCTTCAGAAATGACTCTTTCAATGTCTGAAAGACCTCAGAGTGCTTTTCAATGCCTTCATGATCAGTGGAGGCTCTGGAGTGCTCATCCGCTGGAAAGGAAGTATCTTCAGAGTTCATGCTTCCATTGTTGTTAAGGCTAATCTCTTTGAGAACATCTTCACTGTTTATGTTGACTTCCCAGTGAGCACTCAGTTTTAGGGGAAGAGAATCCCTAACTCTCTTTGCAACCATGTGGCCAAAAGGACCATGACCATCAAAAACACCACAGAAAACTGTGTCTGTTCTCGAACCAAAATTCTGAATATAAACGGTCTGATATAGTTAGAAATAAACCTCATAATCACTTTAGGAAAATGATAACAATAATGGCAATGAGGATGAATACTTTGGGTTTGGGGGTGATGAAACGCAAAAAAACAGAGATTATCCTGAAATATGAAACACCTAGACCTAGTACACAAGGCTTTCCACACCATATGGGGACCTAGGGAGGGCATGATGTAGCAACCATAACTACACACTTAGAGCAGGTGTTTCGCAAATTAGGCATGTAGCCTTCAGCTTTAGGTGCAACACCCTTACCGGAAGAAGGCAAAGGCTCACCCTCTTAGAAGGCCATCTCAATCTAAAATTATGATCATGAAAAAAAAGGATGAAGAATGGTAACAATGTAGATTGCTGTCCACGGCCTAAGGATTGTGAAGACATGGATAGCTTTGTCATCATTCTGTAAAATCCTGAAGCAGTTTCATATATAATCTTATCCCAAGATTTTGTTGTACCTCATGAACTTGATGATTTGAAATTTTCTAAAACCTCTATCCTCCAGTGTACAAAAATAACCAACATAGATATTTTCAAGCTTCCAGTTTTCTCATGTCTCTTCCATACATAAGAATCTAAACTGACAAATATATGTATCCACGGAAAGATATGAAAATCATATGCACTTATATTGTGTGTATTCATGTGCAATAGGTATAGGAAGAAAATAATAGGAAGTAATAAGAACAAATTTTAAAAAACAAAACAAAACAAAACAGAGAAGGATATTATGATGTGAGATATATCACTAGATCTTCATAGCGCTGTTTTCTTGTAAGAAATGGATCAATGATAGAAAAAAAAAAAGAATAGTAAAGAGTCTATTGTTTGGTAAAGCAAACTAAAGATTGAACAATATGCTGAAAGGAAGTTGAGAAACTGCATCCAATTAATATTAAAAGGCTGTTTCTTGGCCAAGATAGCAGAATAACCTCCGGGAACATATCTCTCTACAAGACAAGTAAAACAAGAGTATAAGAATGATATAAAGATTTTAAAAAAAAATGAACAATTGCATCATTGATTCAAATAGATTAGACATTTCATGTTATAACCATAAAAATCACAAGATAATTAATTATATAACTGCGTTATAAAGGAAGCAAGAATTAAGAAATATAATGACTACATTTGGGCTCAATAGCCATAGACGCGTAGATACTGGCACTAAAGACAAAACCAAGACAAATAACAGTATTATGAGATGGTGGCATCAAAAAGTTACTTCAACTACTCCAGGACAAACCACAACAATCTTACAGGAAATAGATCCTTCAAGGCTTCAACTTCTACAAGCAGAAGAATCAACAAATATAGCATATTATGCATTAAAAAAGCATAGCAAATCCAATATATTTCCCATGAAAGAGAGCAATAACATGAATGGCTATGGTAGAACTAACCTCCCAAACAAGCATGGCATCCTGATTGGTCCCTTTCTTGCCCTGCTGGGTAAACAGAGACGCAATATCACTTGCTCCATTCAAGAACATTCTCCCAGGAATTCTATGAAGTTTTTCGTCTCTCCTGTAATCAAATGATGAGTTCCGTGACCCCAATCTCCTCTTCGAGCTCCTGCTCCGCCTAATCCCCAAGGTGGTAGTTGGTGGAGAATCGGGGAGAGGGCTCCTGCTTTCGGCAGACAAGCAGGACCCCATTCTGAGGGCCCTGATAATGTCTAGTATGCACTCCAGACCACCCAAACAACCACAACCCCGATTTTCAGAAGACGGATCCGTCAGATACCCGTCGAGAACACCCCTGAACCCTTTGAATCTCGCAGCCCAGTTGCTTAATAAGTCAACAAATCCAACCAAAAACTCTTCGATTTACGCAAACAAATTCAGATGACCCGATCTACCTTCACTCGAAACCTGAGCGCCAGACATTTGCGGAAAAATTTCTATAAACCCCTTTGATTCCGCAGCACAATTATCGAATTGATCCCCAAACTTGCTTTATAGCTCTTCAATTATACAACCGAATTGGCCAAAAACAATCCACCCAAAAGCAAAAAATCCGTGGAATTCAATTCTTAGGCATTTCAATCCAAAAAAGGCAGGCTTTGTGGCTTTTGAGGACCCCCAAAAGTTTCAACTCAAAGGATAAGAATCATCAGCTCCTTTTGCACATGTATAAATAAGAAAATTAAAGAAATAAATAAAGGCAAAAGGGCAGCGAATAAAGAACAGATCTATTGGGAAACATATATCAGCTTTGTTAGACGACCCCACTTCTCTGATTGCAGCATTCAATAGCCCTCCCCGCCCCCCTTATAACCAGACGAGCTCATCAACAAGAGATCTATCAAAAATCAACATATATATTCAAAAAAAAAACTCTATAATTGGAAAGCTATCAATCTTGAGAAACAGCCTAATTCGAATAGACGAATGAACCCTCCGGCTCTTTTTCGATCCTTGCTCCAGCTTAATCCAAATTGTTCCTCGCCGAACACGATCTAATCTCGAAAATGTTCACCACTTTTGAGGACTTGAGCTACAAATATCAATCAGAAAGCACCCGAATCAACCAGATCGAGTTCCAGCCAATCCAAAATTCAAAAATAAACGGATCCGAATAGACTGAAATCGAGGCGAACAACGGTAAAGAAATGCGACTAAAAAGAAAAGCCGGAGTTCAAGGAATAGAGAACAAGTCCTTGAAGACTAGAACAAAGAGGGATCAATTATGATTCATGAGAGAGATCTAGAGAGAGAGAGAGGGAGGGAGAGGGAGAGGAAGAGGGAGAGGGAAAGAATTACAGAGGAGAAGGGTCGGAGGAACAGGGGAATGAGAATGAAAGCAGAAATAAGCCGTGCGCAACCCACCAGCGAACAAACGATCGCAAGAAACGCGGTGAAGTAGCAGGAGGCTTTAGAGAGAGAAAGGAAGGAAGGCCTGTGTGTTTGTTAATCGTGGACCTTGTCCGTCATTTTCAAATACAAGCTACGGCCCTTATTAAGTTTTTAAACATCCAACAGCCTTCAGATGTTAATCCATAAAGGAAACCTCATTTCTTGTTAACTCATTATTATTTCCTTAAAAAAAATTAAAAAAAAAAAATTTAGCTTGTAGCTTCTTGATTTTGCTTCCTTTTAAGTTCTTACGTAATAACGTCCGCATTGATTTGTCAGGTCTGAACAAATTTAGTTAAAAGCAAACGGATTTAAATTGATTAAAAAATTCATATTTGATCAAATTATATGTTTTTTAAGTTAAAAACACCTCCTCAAAGCATGAACACTTTTTAAATAGATGATTTTCAAAGCACATATATTTTATATATATATATATATATATATTTAAAAAAATACGGACAATTTTTAATATTTTTTTTCGACAACATTTCTAAAAATTGTCTTTAATTTATAAGTCATCTTGTAATTTGAATGTATAACAAATTATGGATATATAAGTAATTTAATAAATTATTTTAATTTTAAATTAAAGTTAATTTCTTAGCTCCCCATCATCTCCTAAATGTAATAAATTTAAAATCTTAAACAATTTGTATAACTTTCTATTATTTTTTTTAATTCTTTAAGATCTTAAAAACAATAAATGCACAAATGCAAATTATACAAGTTGACCAAGTCATATCTATTGAGTTGATTATGTGTGATTCCTTGTGCAAGCAGCCAATGCATCAATAGAGTCAAAGACGTGAAGGGTATAAATTGTTGTTACAAGCCCTTCTTGGATGCAGGTAGATAATTATATATACAATCATACTTTTTAAGTTATTTACCAAAATGTCCATACTAGAATTAAAAATAACCATACAAATTTTAATTTTGTAAAAAATCAAATTTAGTATTTTTTTTTTTTTCAGATGAGCCTTAAATTTTGAATATTTGAATATTATGTTAAAATGAAAGTATCTGAATCTATAACAGATAGGAATGTCATGATTATTTAATTAATTGCAAATCAAACGGACTACATTAGTAATAACAAGTTAAGTGTTGGCCAACCAACATTGGCCTTAAAGATTTTGGCTATAAATATGAAGGTTAGAGCATTCATTAAAGTCAAGGTGTCTTTCTTGCTAAAAAAGAAAAAGAAAAATCTAATCCATGACACATCTCTTTCTTAGGGTAACTAAAAGTGCCTCAAGGGTTTTCCAAATGGCCAACTATAACTTTTAAAATTTATTTTTCTCTATTTGTAAGATTTTCTTTTTTTATTTTTCTAGTTTCTTTGACTATGAATGCAATAAATGTCCCATTTACTTTCTTGAAATGACTCTTCCAACCCCTCAACATTTTCATAGTAGTAAAAAATCAATTTTACTAAACAAGGATAGTTAAATTTAACAAATTCTTATAATGTATACGGCACATGAATGATTACTAATTCTTTTAGACAAAATTACTAGTATAAACTTTAGGAATATTATCATTAATAAATTTTACTATGTGAGTGTGGCAAAAATGTCCAAAAGGAAAGAAAAAAAAAACAAGAAAATATATGAGTTTTTTCTAGAAATAATATTTTATTTCAAATTGTTTGAAAAAACATTTGGTCACAACTTTTTTTCCCAAAATGGTGCAAACCCAAAACTCATTGGAGCATCTTGCAAGTTTGAACAAAATCTTGCAACTTGATATTGTGAGTTTTGCATGGTGAAACATGAACAAGTGGGGTCCTTGAACCAATTTGTCACTCCCCGAACCTGAAAATGGGACCCAAGGGTGAAAAATGTAATCTAATATGTCCTTGTATCAAACAAAACATCCAAAATACAAAACAATGGAGAAGGATCAGATCCCGAGGGATTCTCAGGCACCCTATACACATCCATACACAACAGAATATACGCAGTGGAAAAAAAATCATTCTATACAAACATGGTACCATACTAGAGTCTATACAAGAGCAAAAACAAGGTTCTATCGTACAACATACAACCGGGTGCCCAACATATCTCAAAACGGTAACCAATAAAACCCAAGTCCTAGCACTTACCCAAGCGCTACCCGTAGTACACCGGCCACTACGCTCCCACACAAGGATGCTAGTTCTGGTTACTCAAAGGACTTGAAAAATATATACGTACAGTAGGGGTGAGACACCTTTTAGTAAGGAAGAATAAAGGTTATATCGGTGTGTGACATTTGAGTATTATCATGATGCAACATACATACAGTTAAATGCAGTTTCAGTACTAATTTCACAACAGCGCATACACGCACGCACACATGATCAAGCAATCCCGGTATCGTCACACCCTTCGACCCGAAGCTGACCCGCAACATACGGCGTTGGCCCATAGTCAACCCGCGAAACACGGTGCCACCTACACATGGCTAGTCCCAGACTCCCATGGCATCATACCGGCTCTAAACTGGTGGATTCACACCCTTCGATGATCAGCCAGTAAGGCTCACGCCCTCGGATATAGAGCTGGACACTCTTGCCAGACATGGCCAGCGATTTCATACGCCCTCGAATATAGAGCTAAACACTCTCAGTACCTGGAACAAATTCGAAACCTCATTTCTACTTGCATTTGAACCAAACACAACATAAACATACATGCTCATATAACCAAACAAACCACACCCATTTGGTACTCTAAAATCATGGTTTTCTAAACACATACAGTTTAAACAAGTCAAGACACAAGCAACCCTCAGACACAGTATAAATCAACATATACATTCGGTTTTTAACATAACTAGGGATGTAGGCCGTCACCCCCTTTTTCCCAAAACTATAATAATGAAAAACTCATACTTTTTCCCGTTAGATCCCCCCAAATGAGTAACTAAAACACACACAGGACTGTGGACCACAGTTCCACCAAGTTTGATTTCAAAAATAACTGACATAAACAGGTTCCCCTTACCCTTCCCCCAAATGGACAATCCCGAACTCTACGGCTCCTAAACAGTGAACCAAATTCTCAAAATCTACAAAACACAATACAGAAAATACTCAAGACTCCATCCTCTACCAAACTATTGGATCAGAAAAGAAAACCGAGCCTTACCTCGATTTTAAGCCGAAACCCAAAAATATCCGAAACGGGATTCCAATCCGTAGGTTTTGTAGAGAATCCTTCCCTAACCCTCGTGGTAACGTCAGATCGTCGATTCCAGCGACGAATAGCGAAGAAATCTAGAGAGAGAGAGAGAGAGCGAGAGAGTAGGATGAGTTCTAGAGAGAGAGAGTGAGAGGATTTTAAGTTTTCTTAGTGGTTAAGAAATGAGAAAGGATATTTTTAGCCCTTTGACCTGGCTGCCCTCGTTGATGAATGGAGACCTCATCGACGGGGCCCTGTAGTCACTTCGTCAACGAGACGGTGACCTCATCGACAAGCCTGAGATCCCAGATTTCTCAAAATCTCTCGGCTTCTCCTCCTTGACGAGTCTCTGAACTTCATCGACGAGCAGAACAAAGCCTTCGTCGATGAAATCTGGCCTTGTCGACGAAGCCTGCTCAAATTCCAATTTTACCCTTCTCTTTATTATTTAAACCCACATATCACGGTTTGCGTTCTTACACAATTGACCAAATCTTAGATCGATTGATAGGCCAAGTGTATTTTTTTTAATTAAAAAAAAAAGAACAACGAAGAAGAAAAAAAGAAAAAAGGAATGGTCTTTGTTGTTGAGGCCTTGCCCAGAATGGAGACTCTTTAGGAATCCATCAATAAAGTAGACATTAAAAGCTAATTTCAGAGCTTATTAGCTTTCGGAATCTAATTAACCATAAAGAAATGGTAGTGGTTGGAAATTGTTGTGATATAAATCATATAATGAAGATGTACAACGGAATAATCAACAAAAAATAAATAACACAATCAATAAGCACAGTAACACAAAAATTTACATGATTCGGAAAAACCTACACCCACGGAAGCAAAAGGGCACACAAATTTCACTATGGAAATCACAATGTACACAATACACTTCAATAATGATCATTCCCCCTCTTAAAATATGCCCAGATGACATATATAGAGTTTCCTCGGAGGTTTCCCCCCGTTTGCCCAACCACCCAACGTTCAAAATTCAAAAATTCAGACAAACTGCCGCAACCCAAGCGCCCCTCGTCGACGAACACAGGAGCTTCATCGACGAGACCAAGAAGAACCTTCGTCGATGAATACAGGGTTCTCGTTGATGAATCCAAAAGTCTAAAATTTCCTGCTCTCGGTAATTATTCGTCGACGAGCTTCAGAACCTTCGTTGACGAGCATAGGCCCTTCGCCGACGAGTCTTGTTGTGCTACCCCCTTCATGTTTTTTCTCCTTCCTTCTTTGCTTATCAAAAAAGAAGTATAAGAGCCATAAATAACAATCTCCACCTTGGCGATTATACACCTCTTAGGAGAATCACAAAAACATGAACTGCTTCACTTTGAACTTAAAAACGCTTGGTTGGGTATGTCTCCCTTCTATCACTTGGAGACATGGAGTAAGTCCAAGCAATGCTTGAACTTCTCTGAAGTAACTAATTTGGTCAGAATATCTGCTACATTATCAAATGTGTAAACTTTCTCCAACATAAGTTCACTTGAAGCAATCGATTCCCTAACCCTATGGAACCTCACATCAATGTGTTTGGTCCTAGCATAGTATATTTGATTCTTCGCCAAGTAAATGGCACTCAGACTATCACAATGAAGCACCACACCATCTTTCCGTAACCCTAACTCTCTGACTAAACCGGTAAGCCATAAAGCCTCCTTTGTAGCTTCAGCAACTATCATATACTCCGCCTCAATTGTGGACAATGCAATCAGAGACTGTACCATGGATCTCCAACATACCGGTCCCCCTACAAGGGTAAACACATATCCCATTGTAGACCTTCCATCATCCATGTTTCTAGCATAATCTGCAACAACAAACCCCATAATTGAAGGACAACCTTGTTGCTTGCAGGACATGATGCCATATCCCGATATACCCCACAAGTATCTGAGTATCCATTTTACAGCTTCCTAATACTGCCTTCCTGGATTAGAGAGAAACTTACTCACTATGCTCACTGCATGAGCTAAATCTAGTCTTCTACATACCATGGCATACATTAAACTCCCTACTTAAAGAACCTTTAACATGTCTCGGATTTCCTTATCCGAACTTGGGCAATCTGCAGCATACAATTTGAAATGATTCGCTAGAGGTGTACACACCGGTCTTGCATCAGCCATACTAAACCTCTCCAACACCTTCTAAACATAACCGCCCTGAGATAACCATAATCTCCCTGCAGTCCTGTCATGGCGAATCTCCATCCCAAGTATTTTCTTGGCTGAACCAAGATCCTTCATGTCAAATTCCTTATGTAATAGGTCCTTTAACTGATTCGCCGTAGTTAAATCCTTTGCAGCTATCAACATTTCATCGACGTACAATAACAAGAAAACAAGAGAACCATCCTCAAGTTTATTCACATAAACACAACAATCATACTCACACCGTTTGTAGCCAATCTTCATTATGTACGAATCAAACCATTTATACCATTTGCCTTGGAGACTATTTCAACCAATAAAGAGATTTCTTCAACCTGCAAACAAAATTTTCTTTTCCTGATTCAATGAATCCCTCTAGCTGTATCATGTATATTTGTTCCTCCAAGTCACCGTGAAGAAAAGTTGTCTTCGCATCCATTTGTTCCAAATGAAGATCGAAATGAGTTACCAACCCCAACACAACTCCGATAGAAGTATGTCGAACCACTGGAGAAAAGATCTCATCATAATCTATCCCCTTTTTTTTGTGATTATCCTTTTGCCACCAACCGTGCCTTGAATTTCTCTCCTTCCTTTTCTGAAAATGTCTCCTTCTTCCTATACACCCATTTGCAACCTATCGGTCTCTTCCCATCTGGATGCTCCTCCAACTCCCAAGTTTTGTTCTTATGCACTGATTCCATTTCCTCAATCATTGCTCCCATCCACCTATCTTTGTCCTGGTCGTGCACTACCTCTTGAAAAGAAGTTAGATTGTTGCAACAAATAAGGAAAGCATAAGATACTAACTCATTAAAACCATACATTGATGGAGGCCTGATAGTGCGTCTGGATCTCCATATAGGAATATCGTAGACTTGCTGGTTTCCCGAGCTAGAGCTCCCTGCAACCACAGGACCATGATTATTTTCGTTGCCCTGAGCTTCCAACTCCACCTACACAACATGTTCATCATTGCTCCAGCTTTCTGGTTCTTGTTTCTGTTCATCAAACTCTTAAGTACGCTTCACCATAGCCTTCTTATCAAAGACTACATCTCTACTGGTCACCACCTTGTTTGCCACTAGGTCCCACAACTTATACCCCTTCACACCCTTTGGATATCCCAAGAAGATGTAACGACGAGACTTCAGGTCAAGCTTAGACCTCTCCTCACTAAACACGTGGACATAAGCTAGACACCCCAATACCTTCAATTTGGAGTAGTCAACTGCATTTTCCATCCAAACCTATTCTGCCACTTCACCCACTAGTGATGCCCTTGGTGATCGATTAACCATAAAACAAGTCATACTAACTGCCTCAGCCCAGAAGTTCTTTGGTAGCCCTGTATTCAATCTGAGACACCGAATTCTATCAGCAAGAGTCTGGTTCATCCATTCTACCATACCATTTTTCTGAGGTGTCCAATAAATTGTAAAATGTCTCTTGATGACCTGCTCCACACAAAAATCTATAAATCGAGAATTAGCGTACTTGGTCCCATTATTTGAACTTAAGTATTTAATTCTCCTCCCTATTAGGTTTTCGACTTCAGCCTTCCAATTCTTAAACTTGGCAAACGTACTAGATTTGTGACGCATGAAGTAAACCAAAACCTTCCATGAATAATCATCAATGAAACTCACATAGTACACATGTCCACCCTTTGATGCAACTCTAACTAGGCCCCAAACATCTAAATGTACATAGTCAAGAATTCCTTTCATCTTGTGAGTAGCTGATCTAAATTATGCCCTGTTCTATTTTTTAAGAACACAAAACTTACAAAATTCCAACTGACACATTTTCAAACCTTTCAACAATTTTCTCTTGTGTAGTTCTTTCATGCCACGTTCTCCCATATGCCCAATATGCATATGCCACAATACGGTCTCATCAAATTCAGCATCCATGGCTATAACTCCACCTACAACGGTAGTTCCCTACAACGTGTAAATATTTTCATCTAGTTTCTGCCCTTTCATTACAGTCAGATTACCTTTCCATATTGTCAAGACTCCACCTTTGTACTTGTAATTAAAGTCATTACAATCCAAAATGCCGAGAGATATCAAACTCTTTCTCAACTCAGGTGTATGTCTTACATTATACAATGTTCTTAGAGCACCATCAAACATTTTTATCTTTACATTTCCTATGCCAACGATCTTGCAAGAAGCATTATTACCTATAATAACTGATCTAGTATTTACTAACTTGTAAGTGTTAAACCACTCCTTGTTTGGAGTCAAGTGATGAGAACATGTCGAGTCAAGTATCCAAGAGTCTATTAGATTATCCGACTCCGCTGAAACTGATAGAAAATCACCATCCACTGAATCCTCTTCTTGAACAACATTCACAGATTTAGAAATCCCCCCGTGCTTATTAGCATTTCCCTTCTTCCTATCCGGACACTCCAGTTTCACATGCCCATTTTTACCGCATTTATAACACTAAATTTCCTGCTTCTTCTTGGATTGATTCCAGGATTTCGGATTAGACCCATTTTTAAACTTTCCTTTGCCTCGCTCATTACAACCCTTTACCACAAGTCTTTTCCCTTCATCACATATTTTTATCCTTTAATGAAAATTTAACAAAGCACTTGTTACCTCTTCCAAATCAAGTGTTTCTTTTCCCCACGTAAGAATGGTCACAAGATTTTCATAGGTATGAGTTAAGGGCAAAGAATTTAATAGCATCAAAGCCTTATCATGCTCATCAAACTTCACATCAACACTCATAAGATCACTTGTGATTTGATTAAACACATTAATGTGTTGATTTAAACTAGATCCTTCTACCATATTAAGCCAATATAAACACTACTTAAGAAAAAGTTTGTTATTGAGGGATTTAGACATGTACCGACTTTCTAACTTTTACCAGATAGCCGCTAAAGAATCCTCCTCCATCACCCGATAGAGAACTTCATTAGCCAAACACAAGCGTATTGTCGACGCTACCTTTGCTTTCAAATCTAACCATGTTGCCGCATCCATTCCTTCTGGTTGAGTATCAAGCATAGCCTTAGGCATTCCTTGTAGCACAAGAATATCTTTCACTCTCCTCTGCCATAAACCAAAGTTTTTGGTTCCATCGAATTTGACAATGTCAAATCTTGCAGAAGACGGTCCCGATGCCATAACAACAATCGCTCTGATACCAATTTGTTGTGATATGGATCGTATAATGAAGATGCACAGTGGAATAATCAACAAGAAATAAATAACACAACCAATAAGCACAAAAACACAAAGATTTACGTGGTTCGATAAAGCCTACATCCACGGAAGCGAAAAGGCACACAAATTTCACTATGAAAATCACAATGTATACAATACACTTCAATAATGATCATTTCCCCTCTCAAAATATGCCCAGATGACATATATAAAGTTTTCTTGGAGGTTTCCCTCGTTTGCCGAACCATCCAACGTTCAAAATTTGAAAATTCAGACAAACTGCCGTAGCCCAGGCGCCCCTCGTCAACGAACACAGGAGTTTCGTATACGAGACCAAGAAGAACCTTCATCGACGAATACAAGGATCTCGTCGATGAAGTCAGAAGTCTGAAATTTCCTGCACTCGGTAATTATTTGTCGACGAGCTTCAGAACCTTCATTGACAAACCTCTGTTGTTCCCTTGTCGATGAGCATAGGCCCTTCGTCGACAAGTCCTGCTGTGCTACCCCCTTCATGTTTTTCTTCCTCTCTTATTTGCTTATCAAAACAGAAGTATAAGAGCCACAAATAATATAAATTAGTGTAGGTTTTCAAAGAATAAAAAAACTACTTATGTCGTTATTAGCTAAATGTGTCAACCATCTCTATCTTCTTCTCCATGCTCTCTCTCTTCCCATGTCTTCCTTCTTTCCCATGTCCTCCCATTCCCCTTTAGCAATTGTACATAAAACTTTTACTAGGGAATTGTAAATTACTGGTCATTTTCCTACTTATGTACTCTTCTTTCTTCCCCCAACTCTCTCCTTTCTCTCACTTCCCTATGTCTTTCTATCCCCTTTTTGTAAAAGTACAAAGTCATAATTAGTCCATTACTATTGTATTAGATGGATTTTTCTTATTCAGACAACTTGGTTTGAATTTAGGGTTCATAATCTCTATTACTGTGTCATCTAAACCTAGTTCATCTGATGGATCCACAAGGGGGGGTTGACGTGAATTAGTTGCTGCTGGCTAGAGATAAGGCCAACAATAATAGGATGATGTTCTCTTGTTCAAATAAAATAGTCTTCCAGAGCCAATGATTATGACAAGAACAACTTCACCAAGATGCCTCATAAGAAAGATCCTTCTTTTTTCATTCTTCTTCGTTGCATGCAAGCGCCCTCTCCTTGTAATTATTTTCTTTTTTAAAAAATGATAAGATTTGGATGGTCCACCGGTCCTCGGACTCCCCGCTTTTTCTTCTTCTCTTACAAAACTCAATATATGAACCTGTAAGAACTCGTAGGATGGTCTTGCGAGTTTTGGGCGCACATCATTTTGGGAAAATGTTGTGATAGAATGATTTTTAAATAAAATATTTTTTTTAAATAAAATACTCAAAATTACATTGAGTTCAAATGACAAAAAGGTAAAGAAATAACATATTAAAAATAGAAAAAAGTAATTGAATTATAAGTGTTGGAGTTAAGTTTTTATGCAAGAAAAAATTGGTCAATGAATTTGATTGATTACATTTTATATACATTGTGAATTATGACTCACATTCAAAAGGAAAGCATCAATGGAATTCAGAGTATAGTAGTTCAGCAATTGTAGTATTTCTATTTTGTCTAAAACCATCGATGGATTTTCTAAAACTGTTGACGATTTTGTTATGGGATTTTCTGAAACCATGTGATTGTACCCAAGGGATGAACTACATCTCCTTCAAATTTGACTTAGGGCGTTTAGATAGGTTGCAGGCGTTCCCTTCCTATCTTCATTTCTTGCAGAACTGACCAAAAAAATATGTTGGCCAAACTTCCATTATCTATCTGAAAACTAAGGTGTAGTCCCAGGAGGGAGGGTGAATTGGGTTTTAAAAGTTTCTTTGAACTCCTTTTATAGATTCACAACTTATTGTAAGTTTAGTACTCAAACAAGGATGATTTGAATTACAATATCAACTAGAAATCAATATTCACTTTTAAAACTTTAAGAATGAGTAAATCAACTTGATCTTGCAGCAATGTCAATTAACCCCCAACCAATAAATTGATTCAATCAACACAACCCAATGATTCACAATGTAATTCTTTCAACTTTTGAATAATTCAATCCTCTCAATAAGATAACCAAAAAAAGATTCACACTAAAAAATGAATTCAGCAAAGCTTCCGAGATTTAGCGATTGAGTAACTCAAAGTAAAGTTTGATAAAAGCCCTGTTTTAATGAAGCACAATTGAAAATCTAAACACTCTTACGAAACTCAAATTTTAAATAAACTTTCAATTAATAAGTCTTGGGTGTTAATCAATCAACGTACTCCCTTATGGCTTCCGCAATAAGTATTGATCAACTAATGTACTCCCTTTTGGTTTTAGCAATCCCAAAGTCAAATTAATTTTTAGTTTATTTAATATCCAATCCACACAATTTATAGATTTGAAATTAACAACGATGCAGTTATATATGTGCAAAAAATTAAGGAGAGTTCAAAGAAAGAGAGTGAGACCAAGTTTTCACGAGGTTCGGCTTATACCAGCCTACGTCCTCGCCTTTGGCAAGACCACCTAAGGATTCCACTATAATGCTTCTTTATGGGCGAAGCAAACCATTACAATCCCTCATTCAATTAGGGTGGATCCCCCTTTCCAAGTGATACCCCACGCTTGGTACAACGATCCAACCAACCTTGAACCGTCAAAAACTACAAGAGAAACAAGAAACAATTAAGTGTACAATGACACTCTCAAAAGAGTAGATTAGTACAATTAAAATCTATATTTTAATCAAAATCACAATATAGAAAGATGAAGCTCAAGAAGATATCACTGGGGTTCTTTCTTAGATTGTAAAACTCAGTTAAGAACACAAGAACCATGGCCTTTAAATCAACAAAATCTCAGCAAAAGTATTCAATAAGAGAGCTTTGAAAATATAATTGAGATTGATTTTCTAGTTAGGTTATTTTAATTCTCGAAATCAACATGCATTTACAGAGTTAAAAAGTATATTATCATGTTACCCAAGTTGCTTGGAGTGTTTCCCAAACATTGAAAGAGTTTAGAGCCCAAGAAATCTATTTTGGAAACATTCCCTCACTGTTTTAAATTTGAAAGATCGAAGGTCAGTCACCTGAGGGGTTGTGTCAATCTCCTGAGCCTTTAATTCAGTGTATTTTTACAACACAGTATAGGGTCAGTCGCCTGACCCTGAGAGGTTACTCGCCTAACCAAGTTTTGTCTACTTGTCAGTTGCCTGAACAGACAAGGGTCAGCCGCCTGACAACTTCGATCACCCTTCAATATTTTGATCATAACTTTTTCTATACAATTTCAAATTAGACGTTCTTAGTATCAACAGAAATCTAAGAGAAAATTCCACAACTTTCATTTTGAACACATTTTAAAATAAGGAGGGTTTAATAAAGAAAAATGCACATCAATGCGGATATAGAAAAAATCACCAAATCGCATACACAAAGAGGACAAGGGGAAGATGAAGGGGGCTCTAAATAACATTGTTTCAACCCCCAATCAATCATAAATAAATAAATATATATATATATATATAGATATTTTTTTAAACCACTAATCAAAATGGTGCGATTTTGGTGCCTAGTGAGTGCGTGTAAGCATGCGTTTGCATGTGGATGCCATGTGCGGGTATGAGCATCCATGCATCTACTTGTTTTTACTTTAAAACGATCATGTATAAAATGATATTTTTTAACTTACTTTTTACATGTGTACGCAAGTGCAAGTGCATAGGTAAGCACACAGAGGCATCTGCAACCATACCTTCTTTGAAAAATTTATAATTTACCAAATTGAATAAAATTATAAATGGGACCCAAGAAAATATCCAAAATTTTTAGAAAAAAAAAATAGAAGAGGATATTATAGAAGAGAGAGAGAGAGAGAGAATTATGAGATTTGGAAGGAAAGGTAAGCTTAACCCTAGGTTTATTGGCCCATTTGAAATTCTTGAGAGAGTGGAGTTAGTTGCCTACAGGCTAACTTTACCGCCCGTTCTGTTGAATACACAATGTATTCCATGTTTCCATGCTGAGTAAATATGTCCTAGACCCCTCTCATGTGATCAATTATGGTGAGATAGAGCTCGGGGATACTCTAGCATATAAGGAGGTACCAGTGCAGATTCTAGACAAGAAAGAATAAGAATTGGTCAATAAGAAGATTCCTTTAGTAAAAATCTTATGGAGAAATCATGTGATAGAGGAAGCTTCATAGGAACTCGAGGAGCAGATATGAAATAAGTACTCGTATCTCTTCAGCAGGGATCAGTAGTAATCAGGAAAAGTTACTAGTAAATATGTGAAATTTCTTTTGTGCAGGTTAGTTAGATGTAATAATTTTTGGTAGTAGATAGTATTTTGGTTGTAGGAGAATTTTATTTTATGTGTATATATAATCTCCTAGAGCCTTGAATGTAACCATGTTATTCCTCCGCCATAAGTGAGGGTAAGTAATAAAATAAGTAGCCCATTTTCCTCAAAGGATGGTGTTCAATACAAATAATAAATTTCGAGGACGAAATTTTTATAAGGATGGGAGAATTTAGAGACTTAGTGAATTATAGCAATTAAATTATAAAATAAAGGAGAGGAAAAGGAAATTTTTAAAGGGGTTTTGCATTCATCAACGAAATGGCTTATTGGGATCATCGACGGGGACACGTGTTATATTGATAAGGAATCACCGAGAGGGCTATTTCAGGGCCTGAAATTCGTCGACATTGAATAAGTGTTCATCAACAAACTCTCTACTTGGCCTCGTCGACGAAGTGACGTGTCTCGTCGACGAAGGTAGGTGTATAAAAAGCTCAAACTCGATTTTTCAGCGTGAAAATGGCGTCCTAACCACCCTTCTCTCTCCACTTCATCCTCCACACCTTCTCTCTAGGATTCTGGGCTGGATCTTCGTCGGTTTTACGATCCGAAGCTACCACGTCAGTCATGGGAAGATTCTTTTCACATCTATTAGAGTGACTTGTAGGTCGGGCCAACTTGGGATCCATCCCACAATTTGGCTAAGTTAGTTAATTTCAATTTTATTAGGTTTTTTGGTGTTTTTGTACTGAGAAGAATATGTTAGGTAAGATAATAGTTAAGTTTTGTTGGAAAAATATCAATTTCAGGGTGTTGAGCTGGGGACCACACGGGTGTAATTTTGAAGTAATTTGTAGGCTTTTCCATAAGTCAGGTAAAGGGATAAACTAAGTCAGTATTTCTATGAAATTATTTATTAATATTCAGCTTTTATTTTGAAGGAAACTATGTATGTTATAGAACTGAGTTTGGGAATACTGTTGTTTAACAGGAAAACTATTTTAATACAGTTTAGTAGGGATTAAGATTTTGTGTAATTTTATGAATGGAACAATATCCATTTTTTTGTGGCATGAGTATGAAATTCTATGATTTTATGTAATATCAGAATATTATGTTTTCAGATTAAGTATGTTTTTACTGTTTTCAGGAAAATATTAAAAACTAAAAATGATACAGGGATTTTCAAACTACGAATGTTATATAATATGCTGGCATAAGGGCCGTGGATTTTATATGATATACCAGTGTAAGGGCCGTGGTTTTATATGATATGCTTAGGGCCATGAATTTTACATGATATATTATGCAAGAATTCATGAAAATATTATCATGACAGTTATTATTATGAAACAGTTATGTATCATTATTTGAAATTTACTATATGTTATAAGAACCTAGATGGCTTGGTTTAGGCTTTCACGAAGCACGGTACCATAGCTATATGATCACGATCATGTATATGTTAGTGTTACCACTTGTTGTAAGGGGTAGTGGGAGAACGTAAGTCGATGTGGTTTTATGGTAGTGCAGGCATCCCTCTAGTGTCCGAACCAAGAGGGGCAGACCCATCGTACTTACAGACTTATGTTGATCTAGCATGGATGGGGGGTAAGACATGAAACCAGCCGGCTATTCATCCAAGGTGTTATTTCATGTACAGTAATAGAAATATGAGATGATTTTTATGTATAAAAATTAGTATGTTATACCATGTTATGAGAAATTATGTTTTCCCTAGATATGAAACAGACAATTTCTTCAAATGTAATTTATGTACTGTTATATGTATAACACGAAAATACTTATGTTGCCACACACAGATATTAGTTTATTTCCCTTAATGAGAGGTGTCTCACATCAGAAATACAAACATTTTAGGAGCCCCAGATAGAAGAGCAAATAGAGCTCCGCAGCGTTAGAGTTCGTGTTGACTCTACGAGTCCAATCTGGTTTTGATAATGACAAATCACTTGGTATTTGATCTGTGCATTGAGTTTGTGAACAGGAACTATATTAAGCAGGCATGGAAGGATACCGAGTCATGCAAGCCATAAAGTAAAGCTGACATATATTGGCAAGATCCATTGAACTCAATGAGTATAAGAATCAAGATGCAAGCGGCAAAGTTCAAGAACGTCATGGGAATGGGTACTTAGAACTCATGTATTTATATTTTCGTATGATTTAATTTAAGGCTCAACATATACCTTAGAATGAATTTAGGACTCATACATTTCATGAACATCATTAAGGGACTTTCATCGACTTGGAAATATTCTTAAAACCTTGGAAAGTATTTTTATAAAGGATCCAAGAAAGAGAACAAAGCAAGTTTTTAAATTAGAAAGGAAAAATTCAGAAAAGGGCACTTCGGTAGCCTGAACTCAACCTTAGTCTCCTGAATAATTTTTTCAGGAGTCTAAAGATTAAGTTCGGCGGCCTAAAGAATTAATGGGAAACACAGAATCTGGCCGAGGCACTTCGGTCGCCTAAACTTGGGACTTCAGGTGCCTGAACTCGCCACTTCAGGAGCCTGAACCATACTTCAGTCGTCTGACCCTATATTCCAAGTTAATTTTTCAAAGCTTTAAGGGACTTCGGTCGCCTGGGCTTCGACCTTAGTCGCCTGAACATACGAGAAAACTTAAAAATTAGATTTTTATTAAAAGAACTCGCGAGCTATTTCTTTGATCCAACAGTTGAGATCAATTCTAAGGGTAAGACACTATATATACTGAATATCTAAACCCTAATAAAAAAGCCAAGATCAACGAGAAAAAAAGATAACACTTTTTGAAAGCAAATTGAGAACGTTGAGCACTTTACTATACCATTGCCTGCACTTCAACTTATACTTATCAAGTTTGAGAAAATCAACTCAGAAAAACAAAGGGATCTTATATACTCTTCTTGATTTCATTTTGGTATTGAGGTTTGGTAAATCAATCTTCTAGTTAAGAGTTATTCTCATGGAATTTCATTCTCTAAACAGATTTGTTGATTGATATTCATTTTTCAAAGAGATTGGTATTGCAA
This sequence comes from Malania oleifera, assembly GCF_029873635.1. Lineage (NCBI taxonomy): Eukaryota > Viridiplantae > Streptophyta > Magnoliopsida > Santalales > Ximeniaceae > Malania > Malania oleifera. The sequence goes on from NC_080420.1 coordinate 86,862,803, forward strand.
AATCGATTTTTGATTAAGTATTAAGAGGTTGATCTTGTGTGTGCGTGTGTGTGTCTAAATATATATATATATATATATATATATATATATATATATATTAAATCACTTTGATAGGATTACACTTGAAAAGAGTTTTAGCTATTGATTAAATACTTTAGGTTCAAGTGAGTTTTTTTCCATTCAAAGACTTGATATTTTTTAATACTAAAAATCCACTTGATTGGATATCCTTGAAGTTCATTAATATATATATTGTTGAAGGATATTTTCTGAAATAGACTACATTAGTTTTTTATCTTTGGAATACATATCGTCTATATATATACTTGAATATTACAAAGATCTTGTTGTGATTGAATATTTGAAAGAAAACCTTTTGATTTTGATTAATATAATATTCAAGATAAAGCTTTTAATAAATTCACATTAGATATATTTGTACATCTTTACAAAGTGAACTAGAACCCTAATATACTCCAAAGCGTTTCAAATATATCTTTACTTGAGAGTTTTTGATAAAAAAGGATTTGTGTGTTGAAGCATATCATTCATAAATGATTGTATCGTTTCATACATTCTGAGCTTCAAGTTACATCATATGTTAATGTATTAGGAATTTGAATTGTACTCACTAGCTTTTGTTGGAAGCGATTTTGAGTGTTTTACAGATTTCATTGTATTCACAGTTCGGCTTGTGAACCGGGGTTTAAGGAGAGTGCTATATCTCTTATAAGTAACGGATTAGAAGGGAGTTGTACCTCTTGTAAGCAGTGGATTGTAAGGGAAGTTTCGTCCCAATTTAAGGAGCAGGGATTATAGTGAAATCCTTGAGTGGGTTGCTCAAGGTGAGGACGTAGGCTGAGTTGGCTAAACCTCATAAAAATTATGTTTGTCTTCTCTCTTCCCTTAACCCTTTACTTTCTGCACTACATTATATTATTTGCATTACATGTGGATATTAAATTACTTTACACACAATTAATTGGGTAAAAAAAACTCATTGATAAAATAAATTTAACTCTATCATAAATCCTTGAAATTGATTTGTTAAATATACAAATAAGGATTAAGTGGTAAATAGGTTCAAAGAATTTTTAAAATACCCAATTACCCCCCCCCCCTTTCTTGGAATTACACCTTAATCAACATTTGGTATCAAAGCGGGTATACATTGACTTAATAGTTTTTTTTATAAAAAGATCACATGGTACACATTGGTGTTACTCCATTCGGTGAGAGACACTCATCCACTAGACCACCCATTTTCTGTAGTGTAAATTACACCTATTGGAAACGTAGGATGAGCATAAATCTATTGAACGTAGATTGGAAGGTATGGAAAATAGTAACTAAGGAAAATCATATTCACATGAAAGTAATTGATAAGTATAATGTACCTAAAACTGAAGATGAATATATTGAAGAGGACTGTAAATCAGTACAAATCAATGCAACTGCCATGAACTTGCTTTTCTGTGCATTAGATGTAAATGAATTTAATAGGGTAATGGCATGTAACTCCGTTAAAGAAATTGGGAAAAATTGGAAATTACATATAAAGGCACTAAGGAAGTCAAGGATAGTAGGATAGACATGCTCACCAGTGAATATGAAGCATTTAAGATGACTGTAGATGAATCTATTCAATCCATGTACACTAGATTCACACACATCATAAACTCTTTAAATGCTCTTGGAAAAACTTACCCTACTTATGAGTTGATCAGGAAAATACTCAGGGGATTACCTCCAGTGTGGGAAGCGAAAGCTACAACAATAGTAGAAGGGAGAAACCTCAAGGAGATGTCTGTGGACGAACTCATTGGATCGCTCATCACCTATGAACTGGTGATAAATGAGAGGAAAAATGAGCAAAGCAAAGCAAAGAAAGCCATAGCGCTTAAGGCAACATCTCACAGCTCCAGTGAGGAGAGTGACTCAGAATCAGAAGACAACATGGCCTTGCTTACAAATAAGTTCATAAAGTCCTTGAAAAAGAATAAGAAGTTCAACAAAAAATTCTGGAACTCTAAATCAGAAAGAGGAAAGTCTAGCATGAAGAAAAAGAAAGAGGATCCACCAACATGCTACAACTCCTGAGAGGTTGGACGCATCAAGCCTGAGTGTCCTAAACTAGTGAAAGCCTCAAAGAAAAAGAAGAATGCGTTGAAAGTTAGTTGGGATACACACAGCACTAGTTGTTCAGAATCTGAATCAAGAAACGACGAGGTTGCCAATCTATGTCTAATGGCACATGATGACCTTGAGGTACAATCATCATTTTCATCATCTTCGTATTATTCTAATGATTCTAAAAATGAAAATGATATGATTTCATATGATGAACTGAAACAAGAATACCTATACTCTATTAAAATGCTTTAGAAGAAAACAAATAAAATTTCTAAGTTGAAAAGTAAAGTCAAAGAACTTGCAAGCTTACTTGAATGTCAAAAATAATTTCATGCATCTTTCATAAGAAATAAAGATTTGAAAATTGAGGAGTTAGAAAAGGATTTGAAAGATAAATCTGAAATTATTTGTAAATTTACTGAATGACAAAATAATTTTGAAAAGCTCCTAGGAACTCAAAAAAATTCCCTAGAAAAGAAAGGGCTTGGTTTTAATGGGAAGGAAAATCTAAAGAAGAGACATCTTTACATGGGGTACTTTATAAGAGAGTCAAAATCTTATGTTCCAACTAAGCATTATCATAGAAATACTATATGCTTTAAATGTAAAAGGTTGGGTCACATAAAATTCAACTGTCCTTTCAAAAATAAAGATGTCAAAATTAAGAAATTATGGAAGGTTAAAGGAGAATCTAGCACTAACCCCCCGGAACCCAAGAAAATCTGGGTACCAAAGCTAGTTGTTTGATTGTGTCTTGCAGATATGTTTAAGATCAGCATCCTCAAAAGATAAATAGTATATGGATAGCAGATGTTCACGTCATATGACCAAGGATAAAGCAAAGTTCACGTCCAACACACCCAAGGATGAAGGGTTTGTCAATTTTGGAGATAATGCTAAGGGAAGGATCATAGGTGTAGGTAAAGTTGGTAATGATTCGTTATTAATTATTGATGATGTTTTACTGGTTGAAGGTTTAAAACACAACTTATTAAGCATAAGCCAACTATGTGATAAGGGTTACAAAGTATCTTTTGAACATGATAAGTGCATATTTGAACACAAAACTGATAATAAGATATTGTTCACTACTAAACGTCATGAAAACGTATATACCACAAGCTTTGATAACTTAACTTCACAGAGTGTGACATGCTTATCTGCTATGAATGAAATTAGCTGGATTTGGCATAGGAGACTAGGATACGCAAATATGGATTTAATCTCAAAACTTGTTAAGAAAGAATTAGTTAAGGAACTGCCTAAGACTAAATTCATGAAACATAAAATCTGTGATGCATGTCAACTAGGAAAACAAGAAAGAACAAGCTTTAAGAAGAAGAAAGAAATCTCCACTACTAGGTCACTCCAAATGCTACACTTAGACTTATTTGGTCCAAACCCAATTTAGAGTTTAGGAGGAAAATCATATGCATTTTTCATAGTTGATGATTTTTCAAGATATACATGGGTACTATTCTTAGGTCACAAAGATGAAGCATGAGAAAAATTTACAAACCTGTGCAAGAAAATTAAAAATGAAAAGGGACATACAATCACTAAAATTCGAAGTGATAGGGGTAAAGAATTCAAAAATCAAGGCATGAAAGACTATTGTAATTCATCAGGAATTGCCCATAATTTTTAGCTCCTAGAACACCACAATAGAATGGTGTAGTTGAAAAGAAGAATAGGTCTATACAAGCAATGGCTAGAGCTACGCTTAACGAACATAAACTACCTAAGTATTTCTGAGCTGAGGCAGTGAATACAGCCTGCTATGTGCTAAATAGAGTTCTAATTAGACCATCACTTAATAAGACTCCGTACAAGTTATGGAATGGCCATAGACCAAACATATCATATTTTCATGTCTTTGGTTGTAAATGTTTTGTGCTTAGAGACAACAAACACCTAGGAAAGTTTGATATGAAATATGATGAAGGTATCTTCCTAGGGTATGCCTTAGATAGTAAAGCCTATAGAGTATATATAACAAACGAACATTGACGGTTATAGAATCTATTCATGTAGTGTTCGATGAGTCAAATCTCTTCTCCAAAATAGCTGATGAAGATGAAGTTGAGATAAACAAGGAACTTGAGGAACTATTTATTGAAAATGATTCAGAAAAGAAAAATGAAATTAAGGAACCATCTATTGAAACTAATCAAATTGAAAATGAGGTTAATGAACCACCTAGAGAATGGAAGTACATAAAGAATCACCTCATTGATCAAATAATAGGTGAACCATTATGTGGAGTAGCCACTCGATCCTCTCTTAGGAATATGATTAGTCACACTGCATTTCTATCTCAAGAAGAACCTAAGAATGTGGGTGAAGCTATAGAGGATGAATCATAAGTGTTGTCCAGGCAAGAAGAGTTAAATCAATTTGAGAGAAACAAAGTATGGACATTAGTTCCCAGACCTAAGGATGAGTCAATGATCGGAACCAAATGGATATATAAGAATAAGAAAGATGAACATGGAGTAGTTGTGAGAAATAAGGCTAGATTAGTAGTTCAGGGATATAATCAAGAAGAAGGTATAGATTTTGAAGAAACATTTGCACCTGTAGCTAGAATGGAAGCCATTCGAATGCTTTTAGCATATGCAGCTTTTAAGGATTTCAAGTTATATTAAATGGAAGTCAAAAGCGCATTTTTAACTAGCTACATAAATGAAGAAGTGTATGTAGAACAACCCCTAGGCTTTGAAAACCATAAGAATCCGGATCACATATATAAAATGACAAAAACCTTGTACGGTTTAGAGCAAGCTCCTAGAGCTTGGTATGAAAGGGTAAGCGGTTCTTTTTATTAGAAAATGGTTTTATAAAAGGAATGATAGATACAACCCTGTTCATAAAGTCCAATAAAGATAACATTCTCCTAGTGCAAGTATATGTAGATGACATCATATTTGGCGCTATGAATAAAGAATTGTGTAATGAATTTGCTAATACCATGCAAAATGAATTTGAGATGAGCATGATGGATGAACTAAATTTCTTCCTAAGACTTCAGATCAAATAAGCAAAACATGAAATATTCATAAATCAATCGAAGTATATTAAAGACCTACTCAAAAAGTTTAATATGGAAGATGGAAAAATACTAGGTACACCTATGAGCGCTTCATTGAAATTAGACAAAGATGAACAAGGTATACCAGTAGATGTCAAGCTATATTGTGGAATGATAGGTAGCTTATTATATCTTACTGCCAGTAGACCTAATATAATGTTTAGCATATATTTGTACGCAAGATTTCAGTCGGCGCCAAAAGAGTCACATTTGCTAGCTGTTAAATGAATACTTAGATACCAGAAAGGAACCGTGGAACTTGGGTTATGGTATCCTAAGTACACATCTTTTGATATTATCAGCTATTCAGATGCTGATTTTGTAGGTAGCAAAATGGATAGGAAGAGCACGAGTGGTACTTGTCATTTCTTAAGACTCTTGGTTTTCCAAGAAACAAAATTCAGTAGTTCTTTCCACAGCTGAGGTTGAATGCATAGCAGCAGGTAGTTGTTGTACTCAAACGCTATACATGAAGCAACAATTGAAGGATTTTGGATTAAGTTATGAAACAATCCCTATAAGATGCGACAAAACGAGTGCAATAAACATTTCAAAAAATCTCATATTACATTCACGAACTAAGCATATAGAGATACGACATCACTTTCTTCGTGATCATGTGCAAAAAAGGGATGTGACACTTGAGTTTGTATGCACGAATGAACAATGGGCAGACATATTCATGAAACCACTTGTGGAGGATAGGTTTATCCAAATTATGCATGAATTAGGCCTAATGATAGACGAGAGGTTGCCTATAATTATATTAGATAACATAATTCGGGGGGAGTAATGTCACTTAAGATGTAATCACTTGGTATCAAATCAATCATCTTTTAGTATCGCATTAATTCACATTAGGTATCAAATCAATCAACATTTGTTCACATTCGATATAACATTAGTCCACATTTGGTATCACATCAATCAATATTTGATATCCTCACACAATATTTGAAATTTATGCATTAGCAAGGGAGATAGTTGATGTCAAAAAGGGGAAGAAGAAAATTTTTAATCTAATGGTTGAACAAGCTTACAACTTTAAGATTTCTAAGGGGAGAAAAACATAAGGGTATATTCACTCATGTATTATTATACACCTTTTTGTTGATGTCAAAAGGGGGAGAAAAATCAAGAGTAAAAGATGTTAAGCAAAGGAGAATAAGGATAACAGCAAAAATAAAAATTGTTGAAACATCATTAGCATACTTCATATTTCATTTGGATTCAGCCTAAACACTTGGTGTATGAACATGAGCATATTTTCATTTATTGAATATTTGATGCATCATTTGAGGGGGAGCCTTGTTAGGCATAACCCATTATATATTTTTGCTCGTGTATTTGTCATTATCAAAAAGAGGGAGATTGTTGACTCTACGATTCCAATCCGGCTTTGATAATGATAAATCACTTGATATTTAATCTGTGCATTGAGTTTGTGAACATGAACTATATTAAGCATGCACGGAAGGATAACGAGTCATGGAAGTCATAAAGTAAAGCTGACATATCTTGGCAAGATCCATGGAACTCAAAAAGTATAAGAATCAAGATGCAAGTGGCAAAGTTCAAGAATGTCATGGGAATGGGTACCTAGAACTCATGTATTTACATTTTCGTATGATTTTATTTGAGGCTCAACATATACCTTAGAATGACTTTAGGACTCATGCATTTCATGAACATCATTAGGGGACTTTCATGGACTTAAAAATGTTCTTAAAACCCTGGAAAGTATTTTTATAAAGGACCCAAGAAAGAGAGCAAAGCATATTTTTAAATTAGAAAGGAAAAATTCAAAAAAAGAGCACTTCGATAGCCTAAACTCAACCTCAGTCGCTTGAATAATTTCTTCAGGAGCCTAAAGATTAAGTTCGGTAGCCTAAAGAATTAATGGGAAACACAGAATCTAGTTGAGGCACTTCGGTCATATGAACTTGGGACTTCAGGCGCCTGAACTCACTACTTCAGGAGCTTGAACCATACTTCAGTCGTCTGACCCTGTATTCCAAGTTAACTTTTCAAAGCTTTAAGGGACTTTGGTTGCCTGGTCTTTGACCTTAGTCTCCTGAACTTGTGAGAAAACTTAAAAATTAGATTTTTATTAAAAGAACTCACGAACTATTTCTTTGATCCAACGGTTGCGTTCAATTCTAAGGGTAAGTGTAATGACTCGAAGAATAAAGCCATTTAAATTTTAAAGAGAGGGGAAAATGGAATTAGTAAAAAAGAAGGCAGTAGCAGACTTCACATTCATCGACGATGTGGCAATTTGGGCTCATCGATGTAGGTATGCTTCGTCGAAAAGAAGATACCGAGAGTGGGTTTGGATGATTCTGAATTTCTTCGACAAGGAGTGAGTTCGTTGATGAATTGTCTTCATGACCTTGTCGACGAGATGACATGGCTCGTCGACAAAGGTCAGTGTATAAATAGCCCTAAACGCGATTTTTCAGCTGAATTTGGCTACATAAATTCTCTCTCTCTCCCCCTTTTGATTTTCCCTCCTTCTCTCTAGGATTTCAGGCCGATCTTTTGCCGATTCGATGATCCGTAGCAACCACGACGCTCCTGGGAACATTCTTTGCATATCTGCCGAAGTGGATCGTTGGTGGGGTTAGTTCGAAATCCATCCCAGATCTAGGGTAAGGCTTTCTACTCAATATTTGACTTCTTGACAGTTGTAGGAAGCGTAGTACGCATAAAAATACTGAAGTTTAGTTATGGAGAATATCATTTTTAGGGTGTTGAACAGGGAACCCTACGAGTGCAGGACTATTTTCTTAGGGGCTTTTTAGGAATCAGGTAAGGGGATAAACTAAGTTAGATATTTTATGAAAATATAAGTATAATTTTATAGCATTTGATTTCAGAAAATGTATGTATATAAATATGTATTATGTTGGAAAATACTGCTGAAACTGATGAGATATTATGATTTTATGATAAATCCATTTTGTGTGGCATTAGTAGAATATATGATAAATTACTGTTTTTCAGGGAATATGATAATGATATGGAATTATTTTTGAAAAATCAGCATACGGGCCAAGAATTTTCTATGTTTTTTCGGCGTACGAACCAAGCATGGATATGTTCTGCCCGCTTATGGGCTGAGATATGGATATGTTTTGCTGGCGTACAAGCCAAGCTATGGTAAAAATATGAAATTCCAACGTATAGGCCAATGATTTTTATGATGTATATACATATGCAAAATGATGTGATGATGCCAACTTGGTAAATATTAGTATGAAATATCCATGTATCACAGTTTGATTATATGTTATATGTTATTAGAACTTGGTTGGCTTGGTCTAGGCTAACACTTGCACGGTACCGTTGCTATGTGTTCATGATCATCATGATATTGTGTTAACATTGCTGTACGGAGTAGCGTGAGGATGGATAGTCGATGTGGTTTTTAAGAAGTGTGGACGCCCCTGGTGTATAGACCAGGTCTGGCAGACCCATCAGACTTACAGACTGTACTTTTGACTTGGCAGTGGTCGGGCAATCATTGTCAGGTTCTGCCTTCGAGCCACACAACCTAGTCATGTGGGGGTAATACATGACAACAACCAGCTAACCTACTAGGGTTTTTTTTGTATTATTATTATATGAGATGGATTATGCTATGAAACCCAGTATGTTCTACCTTGATATGATTATACATGGTTTTTCCTAGAAATGATACAGACGATTTTATTGGTTATGGTTATTTATTCTTTTATGCATAACACGGATAAACTCATGTTGCCACACACTAGTATTACTTTATTTCTCTTACTGAGAGGTGTCTCACCCCGAATTATATGAACTTTTTAGGAGCCTCTGATAGGAGAACGGATAAAGCTCCGCTAAGATAGTTACGACTAATCTGCCCTTTCTAGAGGGTATGTATTTGATAGGGTCAAATGGATTTTGTGGGAAGTGACCCTAGGTCTCTTTTGAGTTGTGTATATAAATACAATGGATGTAGTAACTCTGGTACTGTGATGAGTGATGTTGGGTATATGGTATTATATGATATGTATGATTTTATGTTTCCTGTTGCTTAGGCTTTCGTACTGTAGTTCTGATGTATCCCTGGTTCCCACGGGTTCAGGTTGATTATGATCTGCTAGGGTTTGATGCAATGATTATATTACATGGAAAAAAATGTGTGGAAATTAAGCAGGTCATTACATTAAGACACTCTGAATATCTAAACCCTAATAAAAAAAGCCAAGATCAACGAGAAGAAAAGAAAACACTTTTTGAAAGCGAATTGAGAACGCTGAGCACTTTGCTATATGATTGCCTGCACTTCAACTTATACTTATCAAGCTTGCGCAAATCAACTTAGAAAAACAAAGGGATATCATATACTCTTCTTGATTTCATTCTGGTATTGAGGTTTGGTAAATCAATCTTCTAGTTAAGAGTTATTCTTATAGAATTTCATTCTCTAAACAAATTTGTTGATTAATATTCATTTTTTAAAGAGATTGGTATTGCAAAATCTATTTTTGATTAAGTATTAAGAGGTTGATCTTCTGTGAGTGTGTGTGTGTGTGTGTGTGTGTGTGTGTGTGTGTGTGTGTGTGTGTGTGTGTATTAAATCACTTTGATAGGATTACACTTGAAAAGAGCTTTAGCTATTGATTAAATGCTTTAGGTTCAAGTGAGTTTTTCCATTCAAAGATTTGATAATTTTTAATACTAAAAATCCACTTGATTGGATATCCTTGAAGTTCATATATATATATATATATATATATATATATATATATATATATATATATATATTGTTGAAGGATATTTTCTGAAATAGACTACATTAGTTTTTTATCTTTGGAATACATATCGTCTATATATATACTTGCATATTACAAAGATCTTGTTGTGATTGAATATTTTAAAGAAAGCCTTTTGATTTTGATTAATATAATATTCAAGATAAAGCTTTTAATAAGTTCACATTAGATATATTTGTGTATCTTAACAAAGTGAACTAGAACCCCAATATACTCCAAAGCGTTTCAAATATATCTTTACTTGGGAGTTTTTGATAAAAAGGGATTTGTGTGTTGAAGCATATCATTCATAAACGATTGTATCGTTTAATACATTCTGAACTTCAAGTTACATCTTATGTTAATGTATTAGGAATTTGAATTGTACTCACTAGCTTTTATTGAAAGTGATTTTGAGTGTTTTACAAATTTTATTGTATTCACGGTTCGGCTTGTGAACCGGGATTTGAGGAGAGAGTTGTATCTCTTGTGAGCAGCAGATTAGGTGGGAGTTGTATCTCTTGTAAGCAACGGATTGTAAAGGAAGCTCCATCCCAATTTAAGGAGCCGGGATTATTGTGAAATCCTTAAGTGGGTTGCTCAAGGCAAGGACATAGGCCGAGTTGGTTGAATCTTGTAAAAATTGTATTTGCCTTCTCTCTTCCCTTAACTCTTTACTTTCCACACTACATTATATTATTTGCATTGCATGTGGATGTTGAATTACTTTACACACAATTAATTGGGTAAAAAGAATTCATTGATAAAATAAATTTAATTTTGTAATAAATCCCTGAAATTGATTTGTTAAATATACAAATAAGGATTAAGTGATAAATAGGTTCAAAGAATTTTTAAAATACCCAATTCACCCCCCTCCCCCTCTTGGGATTACACCTTAATCAATAGTTCTACTGTTCTACCCTATCTGAAGGGTAAGTCATTTTGCTAGGGCCTAATGGATTTTTGGGTGGTGACCCTAGGGCACTTTTAGGATATTTTGGGATGTGTGTATGTATATGACAGTTGTAGTAAAACTCTGGTATTGTGTTGAATGAATGATTTGATATGTATATGATTTTATGTTTTCCGCTGCTTAGGTATCAGTGTTGTATTCAAGTATATCCCTGGTACCCATGAGTTCAAGTTGATTATGTTTTATCAGGTTTATTATGTTTTTTAAAAAATTTTATGGTAAAATAGGCAAGTTGTTACATATGAATAATGAGTATGTGAAGATAGAAGATGAGAAATGTGAAATGAGTTTATGTGATGTGAAATACTGAGAACTATGGGAACCGACATCATGAAGAGATGAGTAGTACGGAGATAATAGATGCAGAGTAAAGTATAAATGTATTATTTATTGTAGTATTATATTTATTTGAGATGAGGTAAACTCTCTGTATGAGGACTTGCTGAGAAAGACGAGTGCCCTGATAGGTATCGGATGTAGTTATACCGGGTTGCATAACATATTAGGGTAGAGGAAAGCTACTTATATGGACGGGTAATCTTCCCTATTCTTAGGAACCTTCGCTGATAAATACTACTGTGAATGTGTGTGAATACAAGACAAACTATCCACCTGATGGCTTAATGAGTAAGATAAGTGCCCTAATGAGCATCAATTGTAGCCATACCCGGTTGCATAAGGTATCAGAGCAGAGAGGTACTACTTGTATGGGCGAGTAATATCCCCCATCCTTGGGAAACTCTCATTAATAAAATACGTTGCATGTGTGTGAGTAGGGACAGAAAATGATTTCATAATTGTGGATTAATTTGTAAATGATGATTATATTTTGTACACAAACCTCATGACTGACACACACTGGTATTAATCTATTTCGTCTTACTAAGATGTTTCTCACCCGCTATAAATTTTATCTTTTTCAGGACTCTATGTGATCGAGCTCAGTGAGTTCGGGGTTGGCGTAGCATTTTTTAGAGAGAGAGGGTATAGACTTTTGATGTTTATTTTTGGGTTTTGTTTAAGTTTTCTGAGATGTATATATTTGAATACTGGATGTTGGAGATTACTATTTTGGGATGTATATATATGTATGTATAAATAGAACTATGGTATGTTATAAGGGATGTTAGTTTATTTTTCCACTGCGTAATTGATGTTATAGTATCAGATACAGGTAAATGGAACACGTAGCACTTGGGTCCCACTTGGCGGGTTTGGGGCATCACAAGGTGGGTTTAGAGCATTAGGTTTTAGGTTCTGTAGACTTAGGGATGATTAATACTAGGATAGGAAATGGGTAGGTTAGGTGTTGAGAGTTACAGGATTTTGTCTTGTAGCCTGGAGGCAGAAGTACAGCAACGGCTTCCTGTGATTTTTTTGAAGCAGTCGACAGTTTCAGAAAAACCACGGCAAACCTTAGATGATTTTTTTTTTCTAAGTTGTGGGACTGGTCCTTAAGTTGAGAAGTTGGATGTATATTGGATTTTAGTTTAATGATTGTGTTGATTAGGTTATGATAATGGGATCTAAATTCTTTTTATGTCCTATTTTCAGGATGGACCCTAGAAGGAAGAATGTAGAGGTTGAAGGAAGAGATGACTTAGAGGCTTCTAGTGAGGAGGATTTTGATACCTCCACGATGCAAAGAGGTATAGCCTGTCAAGTGAGGGCAAAGATAAGGCGGGATCCTAGATAGCAGAACTATCCATCTGTAAACTAGGGTTGTAGCATCAAGGAGTTCATGAGATTGAACCCTCCGACTTTTGCGGGAGGACCTGATCCAGTGGCTGCAGAGAACTGGGTTCAAGAAATTGAGGAGATAATGGAAGTATTCGGCTGCACAAATGAGCAGAAGGTTCGTTATGCTGCGTTTAAGATGATAGGAGATGCGAAACGTGGGTGGCTTTCTATGAAACTATTAAAAGGACAAAGATTGGTAAAGGTGGCACTAACATGGGATCGATTTAAAGAGATGTTCTTTGATAGGTATTTTCACTTGCCTACTAGAGAAGAAAAGGTTGAGGAGTTTACCAACCTAACCCAAGGGAATATGACTGTTGGGGAGTATGTAATGAAATTTGTGGAGTTATCTCACTTCGCACCATTTATGATCTCGAATGAGGCAAAAAAAGCCAGAACTTCTCGGACTTGGTGGATAAGGCCTCAATATTAGAGAAGAGTTTGCAAGGCAGTACAGAGCCATCAAAACAGAGAAAGAGGCCTGCACCTCCCAGTTTTCAAGCTAAGGCTAGTCAGGAATCGTGGAAGACAGAAAGGGATACTGTGGGCCCGAGGCAAGAAACGAGGGATCGAAGTTATCCTAGTTATCAGGATGATTCGTCCTACCCTCTATGTCATAGATGTAACAGGAGGCATAGAGGTGACTGCCGAATTGGGGGTCCCAGCTGTTATAGGTGTAGTAAACCAGGGCACATTGCAAGGAATTTTCATGAACTGCTGCCCAATGCACCTGGACCTAATCAAATACGGGGAAATCAGCATGTACCTCGACATGGAGGTGGTCCAGCACGTGTGTATAAGATGATCCCGACCAAGGCAGATATTGCCAAGGGCGCAGGTACGAGTTTATGTTTAAGATAATGAAGGTTTTATTTCATTGTAGTTAAAATAGAGATTTAGATGGTGGTATATACTAAATTGAATGAGATACAATAAGTTAATAAATTGTAGAAATATGGAAATGAACAATTAGCAAAATTTCAAGGACGAAATTTTATAAGGAGAGGAGAATGTAGAGACCTGAAAATTTTATTTATGGAAAATAATAAAGGAATGAAGAAAAGGAAAATTTTAAAAGGAAACAGTAGGCTTGGTCAACGAATCCCCTGTGTTCGTCAACGAAGACCCTTCTGTGGTTCATCAACGAAGTTTAGGCTTCATCGATGAAGAAATCCCGAACGACAGAAAATTTCAGGCTTAGGGTTCGTTGACGAAATCCTTCTTTTGTCGACAAACGTTCTTCTGCAACTCATCAACGAAGACTTCATTTCGTCGACGAGGTTGGCCGAGTCAACGTCCTATAAAAAGGATTTCTCTTTTCTTCCTCATTAATAAATCTTAGATTCCTCTCTTTCTCTCTCTAAAATGTCGCCTCTCACCCTCTCTCTACGATATCTATTCGTTCATCGCCTGATTCGACGATCGGAAGTTACCACGAGGATCTAGAGGAAATTCTCTACAAGTCTAGCGGAGTGGATTTTTGAATGGGATCTTTCCAGACATTACCCCAAAGTTGAGGTAAGGGTAGAAATGAGTTGTTTTTCTAGTATATGACTATTTAAATGGGTTGTATGGGCTTAGGGACGTTAATAGTTGTTGATATATGCTTTGAGTTAATAAACTAGGGTTATTGAATTAGGGTTCGGGTAAGCGCCATAGGCATCGCTTCGGGGTCCGTATTGGCGTAGTTCAAGAAATTAGATAAGGAGAATAGATTAAGCCAGTAGATTTGTAAATTTCATCGGTTAAAAATGGAAATTATTTGTGTATTTATATGATTATCCTACAAGTATTGAAAGCCAATTGTTTAAAGTGAGATTTTTGAGCTTAGGGCTAGGTTATTAGTTATTATTTGCGAAAAATGGAATTATTAAAGTAATGACATGTATTTTTAGTAAAACTGATGATGAACATGGATTGGCTTATTATTTTAGATAATATACATTTATGCGTATTATTTAAAATGTGTGGCATAAGTAAAATGAATATACTGAGTTGAGTTGTGATATATGCATGACATGTTGGAAATAATGAAATGTATTGGGATTATACTGCATGTGGATTGTTTAAAACATAGTAGAATGTGAATGTTAAATTGTAATGTATGATTTGAGAATTCCGGTGGACCATAGTAGGCACAGTACTGTTGCATGTGATTTCAGAAGAACTAGTGCACCTACATGTCTTAGAGAGAGTATGGAGACGGGATGATCGATTGGGCTAAGAAGGGTAGAGTCCCCCTAGAGTCTAGACCAATATGGGAACAGTCAATATGACTTACAAACTAAAGAGATTGTCACTGATTTAACTCTAGTGGGCCGACTAGGGTTAAGTCCAGCCTACGGGCCGCACAACCCGTCATAGGGGGAAGCATGACAGTGATTATCCATCTAGCAGTGAGTTCTAAATGCATAATTTTTAATTTAATCAATGTATAACATGAGAACAACGTATGTGAAATATTTATGAATACTGAGTATGTGAAGATAGAAGATGAGAAATGTGAAATGAGTTTATGTGATGTGAAATACTTAGAAGTGTGGAAACTAAGATCATGAAGAGATGAGTATTACAGAGATAACAGATGTAGAATAAAGTATAAATGTATTATATATTGTAGTATTATATTTATTTGGGGCGAGGTAAACTCTCTGCCCAAGGGTTTGCTGAGAAATGCGAGTGCCCTGATAGGTATCAGATGTAGCTATACCCAGTTGCATAACGTATTAGAGCATAGGAAAGCTACTTGTATGGGCAGGTAATCTTCCCTATTCTCAGGAACCTTCGCTGATAAATAATTGTGTAAATATGTGTGAATATGAGACAAACTATCCACCTGAGGGCTTACTGAATAAAGTAAGTGCCCTGATCAGCATCAGTTGTAGTCATACCCGGTTGCATAAGATATCATAGCAGAAGGGTGCTACTTGTATGGACAGGTAATCA
The DNA here is from genome assembly GCF_029873635.1 of Malania oleifera. Classification (NCBI taxonomy): domain Eukaryota; kingdom Viridiplantae; phylum Streptophyta; class Magnoliopsida; order Santalales; family Ximeniaceae; genus Malania; species Malania oleifera. The sequence goes on from NC_080420.1 coordinate 86,878,473, forward strand.
CCCCAATCCTTGGGAAACTCTCATTAATAAAATACACTGCATGTGTGTGAGTAGGGACAGAGAATGATTTCATAATTGTGGATTAATTTGTAAATAATGATTATATTTTGTACACAAACATCATGATAGTCACACACTGGTATTAATATATTCCGTCTTACTAAAATGTGTCTCACCAGATATAAATTTCATCTTTTTCAGGACCTTTGCGTGATCAAGCTCAGTGAGCCCGGGGTTGGCATAGCATTTTTGAGAGAAAGAGAGAGGGTATAGACTTTTGATGTTTATTTTTGGATTTTGTTTAAGTTTTCTGAGATGTATATATTTGAATACTGGATGTTGGAGATTACTATTTTAGGATGTATATAGAACTCTAGTATGTTATAAGGGATGTTAGTTTATTTTTTCACTGCATAATTGATGTTATAATATCACATACAGATAAACGGAACACGTGGCACCCGAACCCCACTTGGCGGGTTCGGGGTGTCACATTTCGCACCCTCAAAAGGGCTTCTCCCGCGTTCAAGTCAATACCGAGACACCTATCATTATAGAATTTATAGATTATATTATAGGGTATAGGTAACATATAAGTAGTCATAGTAACGAGAATATTTCACCTAACTGCATCGTCTTTTTTATAGGTGAATCTACTCTTATCTTTAATAACTTCTATAGTATAGACACCAGACCTTTTCCTATTTTCCTTTAAACTCCCTTAGGATTACTTCTCATAAACAGTCCAACCCGACCCCCCATCTCCTAAACCATAATACACCTAGGGTCCAACCGTCCCAAGTCAATTCCTCCCTAACCACAGTATAAATATTTTACATCCTCATTATTTCATCCCAAGAGATGCATCATTGCATCTGAAAAAGGGACAAGGAAAGGAAGAGCGATGATGAATGAAAGAACCAGGAAACCCTACCAAAACTGACCCAAATAAAGTGGATTAGCTCAATGCCACCGACATAAAGCTGATCGACTAAAGTTGCAAAGGCCCAGGGAAGAAAATTGCTGAATTTGAATTTTTTATTTTATTTTTTTTTCTCATTTCAAACCATCAAAATCACTTTATTTGCACGTTTTTTATGGCTTACACATTTTAGGCGTTAGATGGGTGGGGTTGGAATCTAGAAGTAGCCCCCTCACACACAGTAAAAGTGTCGATCTTTATATTAAAAGTTTCAAATATATTGAGGACATCACAATTGAATCACAGCGGCAACAAATCATTGATTAGATAGACATTTACATAGCTCAATTTCATGTTTATATATAAAAATAATCAACGATATTTAATTATAATTGTTGTGAAATTACGCACACAGCAAATACGCAAATTTGAGAAAATCAAAAAGGAAAAAAAGAATATGAATTTACGAGGTTCGACAGTGTACCTACGTTCGCAGACTCCCGACACAATTTTCACTATCAAATGAAAAATTGCCTAAAGCTTTCAACTCTCGGTTGCAATGTGTATAAATAGTCTTATCTTAAAACTTCAAAAATATCCAAAAATATAATGTAGAGCTACATTGCATCCTAACTCAAACATATTGTACCATACCAACCGATATGGTTGTTTGACCCTATGGGCTTCTAAGCTCTCCAATTTGTAATTGCATTCAAGTGTATATCCTCTGAACACGAGACACAACTCAGTCATGATATATAACTTTCATAAATTAGCACGATTTTTTGAAAATGTTTTTTTTCTTTTTTTTTTTTAAAAAGAGCATTATCATTGAAGGCATTTTTCTATAAACTAGTACTTGCATTTGACATATTAGTTTTCATTAAGAAAACTAATATTGTTATAACTTTTCATAATTTTAAAAAACCAAGGGAGGTGTTTGTTTTTTTATTAACCCACGTAGAAGGTTTGCGTAAGTTTTCCAAAAGTTTTTTCAAAAAAAAAAAAAAAAACACTGACCACTTTTGAGATTTTGAAAATCTCACATATCTCTTTTGTGATTTGATAAAAAGGTATAAATTTTCCTTAAATTTTGACAAAAGATCGAGACAAAATTTCCTCGATATTTGTAAAAAAGCAAGCCCAGAAAAAGATATTCAAGTGTCTCAAAAAATTAAAAATCGAGGGAAGATTTTGGCATCTTAAGAGATTTTTGCATCCTTTTATCGAATCAAAAGATATTGTAAAATTTTGTTAACTTTTTGTCAAATTAAAGGAGTGAGTGTCGTTCGTGCTTTTTTCTTTAGAAAAAATTTTGTTAATATTTTAAAAAATATTGTTGATACTTCACATTTATATTATATTCTTTAACTTTTATTTTATCATTGAAAAGATAAAAAATATATATACATATGTCATCTGAGTGTGAAAATTAAAGAATAAATCTGTCCAACCAAAAAATAAATGTAAATTGTGTTCGATCAGCGTCTTGGGGAAAAAAAAAAAAAAAAAAATCAAGCACGCACGTACGCACGCACCCAAGCTAAAGTCGGTTCATGAAGAAAATGACGTCAATTTTGTAGCGCATGGGTTCGGCCGAGTGTTTAATTATTGTTTCCGAACGAAAAGATGAGTACTCTCCACGTCATCTGATATATTCAAATCTCACTTTTAAATTAATTAGACTCACATTAAACTAGCTTTTCTGCTTTTGTATTGACACATAAATATTTATGTCGGGATAAAGTGTGGTCCATAATTTTTCCCATTCCTTTCAATTATAATATTTAAATAAAATCTTTTTATGCAAACGGATTAAAGATATTTCATTTACAATCTCTTGAGAGTCTTTCTTTAGCTTCGAGTTTTATTCTTTTGACTTGTTCGAATTTTGAGTTATCAAAATTAATTTTTTGAAATTTTCATTTGTTTTTAAGTTTTTGGAATCCATATTTTCATATTTGCTTATAAAAAAAAAATCATTTTGCCAACCAAATGTAACCTAAATTTTGTATCCTCATCGTTGTTAAAAAGTTAGTTTAATATAATTAGTGTATATTTTGAGTATTGTTTTTGTCCGTGAGGCTCAAAACATATTTTCCTAAAATGGCATTATCAGAAATTTAACATTTAGAAATGAGCTAACTGTCGCATAAAAGTATTTTTAGATTCATACGATAAAACTTTGAAATATACAAATAATATTTATGTCCTAATTCATCAATAAAATCTTCATACACATTTTAATAGGAGTGGCAAAACAGGTTAGAGGGTTAGGTTTGGACGGGTCTTAAACGGGTTTGGATTCGGATTGACCCATTTATTAACGGGTGACTAACATATAAACCCAAACTAATCCTTTTAATAAGCAGGTCATACGCGTTAAGAACCCGTTTAAAACATTTCATATAAAGTGACATAATTTTTTTATAAAAAAAAAATAATACTTTTATTTTATTTATTAATATATTAACAGAAAAACATAAAATGTAGAAAATAGTACATCTCTTTAATTAATATTTATATATATATAATTAAATGAGTCACCCGGTGATTACCCAATCTATATCTGTCTAACCCATTTATTAAACCAGTCCGGTTTGGATTGACCCGTTTATAGACAGGTCACCTTATGTTAAACCTAAATCTAATTTAAATGGACGGATCACCTGTCATTTGCCGAGTTTTGACTCATTTTGTCAACCCTACATTTTAAACAGAGTTATAATATCCCTGACAATTTCACAAAAAAATGTCCATGCCATTACCTAATTATCAGCATTGATCAAAGTAGAGAGCATTCCGATTTGGGCTCTAAGGCAACTGAGCATTTTGTTTTGCAAAGATAATGATTATTGGGTTTTTAATTACAATACATTTATCATATGTAATCATCCTATATCTAAAGGGTGAGCCTAAGTGGCAAGTATTCATTATCTCTATCCCCACTAAACATTTCTCTTTCTGTACGCCACTGTCTCTAATCTCCTATTATTTTTCTATCGGTTAAATAATAAAAGACCTTTATGATAAATTTAATTCATAATTCTACACGTAAATACTAATTGTCATTCTTATATCTAATAAAGTTATTTTTTTGTCGGCCTGTTGACTTTTAATTTTTTTTTACTGATTGTTATGTTACGAATTATAGTACTCACTCTAGCTTGAAAAGCAAGCTAGTTCCTAACTTGACCAATCGAACCAATTGGCTTTTACAATATGATCACAACATGTGTTAATTCACTTGACCTACATTTGATTCACATCGTAAGAGTTCAAAACGCATTATCACATTTTGAATCTTATAAAACTACTTATTTTACACTAAATGAATTCCTCGACAAATTTCAATTAAAGTATAAATTTATAAAGTATGGCATGAAAATTCACTGCAGAGTACAAATTCATAAATTAACATTTGATGTTATTTGTATATAACATAGCATATGTAAATTCTTCATAAGATAATAATTGAAATTTCATAATATCCAGTGAAGCTACCATAACTTCTTTCAAATATTTTAAAAGTTTTAAATGAAAAATAAAAACTGATGAAGATTTTGAAAATCAGCTAAATAGGATATCAACCCACTTTTTGGACCATATTTAACAACATACCAACTTGAATCCATTTAGCATTCGTATTTTATGCATAAAAAGATTAACATTCAATTTTATAATTTTAATTTATGAAGTATGAATTCTGAAATTTTAATTTACTTTTATTAAAACTATGTTTGATAGATTATTATAATACAAAACTACTGAATTATGTTTTATGATGTTTAGTCATTTAATTCGTATGAAATTGCATATAACTAAAATTTTGTAACATTAAAATTGTCTAGATATTTTTTCTAATTTATTAGAAAAATTTTAGTTTTTTTCTTTCTTACATATTTTCAGGAATTCTTTTAAAAAATAAAAGAATTATGTCGTCATGTTGTTAGGATTGGTGTTATCCCAAGAGGGGGCTAAATTGGGTATTTAAAAATTTCACAACTATTTGGCCGATTTACAATCTATCTCAAATTCAAATTTAAAAGCATATACCACAATCACCACAAAATAAATATAACGAACACTTACGGAAAGTTAAAGAGAGTAGGGATAGAGAGAACGACACCACGGTTTACAAGGTTCGACTATACCCGCCTACATCCTTACCATAAGCAAACCACCTGAGGATTTTCACTATCTTGCTCCTTTAAACTAGGGTGGAGCTGCCACTACAATCCCTCCTTGTAGGCAGAAATATCTTTCCAAGCGATATGCCCTCGCTCGATACGATTCAAACTCGTAATCCCTCCTTGTAGGCGCAAATACCTCTCAAAGCGATATGCCCTCGTTCGGCATGGTTCAAAACCCAAATCGCAAATAAATGAATGGAAATAATGTTTGTATACAATGGATACTCCTTCAAGAGCTGATAAGTACAAATACAAACCAATCTAATCCACTCTCAATGATTTGGAAGTTGAAGCTCAATAGAGTATCGAAATAATTTTCTCAAAAGGACTTTTGAAATATCAAAAGTAAGATAGCTTTGATGTAATAAATGTGAGTATAAAAATATGCTCAAAGCTTACAAGAGTACTTCAAAATATTTCCTCCAAAAGTGTTTTCAAAACTAAAGTAAGAGAATTTTGAAAATGATTAGATCAACTGAACTGAGGTTCGGTCAACTGACCCCAAGGTAATTTTCCTCATCCGCGAGATTCGATTGACTGACCCATGATCCGATCGACTAAATCATAAAATGATGAACTTCAGTTGATTGTACTTGACATATAGTCGACTGAATTTGGGTTTTCTATTGCGGATACCTTTCAATATTTCGGGCATAACTTTTTCTAGAAAACTCAAAATGGGACGTTATTGGTATAAAAAGAAATTTAAGAGAAAATACCACAACTTTTATGTTGAACATATTTTAAGATGAGAACTAATTGATAGAGAAAATTACTCATCAATGCGATGGCAAAAACATGAAAAGGATTTTGAAAATCTTGTTTTGGAGTTTTTCATTCCAAAAATGATTTTTACACTTGAAATAATTTTTGCACATTTGTAAAATGATTTTCAACACTTTGAAATAATTTTTTCTCATCTTAAAAATGATTTTCCATGAAATATAGAGTGCCTAGGGTCCAATTAAGTGATGATCCATACCCAGATTAATGCAAGAATTAAGGTGAACATTATTCAAGAGTTGCGGTTTCTCTTCAATTACTTAGATGCTGGTGGTTCTCCAAAAAATCAAGAGATAAATTGAAATGTGAATGTGGAAATATTCAATTGTGATTATGGGAGTTTTATTTAGTAGTTAACACTCCTTGATGTATAAATAGGGGTGTGTGTGTGTGTGTGTGTGTGTGTGTGTGTGTGCGTGCGTGTGTGTGTTGTGAATGTAATGTACATCAGAAAAATAGAGTTGAGAGAAAAGAGTGGGAATTCAGAGAGAGCCGTGAGAGTTGAGAGATTTTTGAGTAAGTATTTTATCTCCTCCTCTATATTTTTCAAAAAATACTAACTATCTCTTCTGTGGACGTAGGCAGAATTTGGCCAAACCGCGTATATCTTGGTGTTACTTTTGTGTGTGTTTTATCTTTGTTTCGTTGAAGTTTCCCAACAAGTAGTATTAGATCTGTTTTGGAAGGTGTCCGACAAGTTTTTTCGAAATCTCAATTCGATCGTATCATCGTGTAGTTCGCGACGAGACGGTCGCAACAGTGAAAACGACGTAAATCCGAACAAAGTCACATCAGTCGTCGCAAGATTCAAGTTCTTACTTAGTTTTTCCAGCTTGAACGTATTCCTAAAACTCTATTTTGGCTGAAGGTTGAAGAAGGTACCACATCATTAGCCACGTCACCATAGAGGCCCACTGTCACGTCATCACGGGTCCCATCGCCATATCATCGCACGCCCCACTGCCACGTCATCATTTTTGTAGTGATATATTGCGCTAGTTACATGTCTAAGGAAAATTTCTGTTTAGGAAAGTGAGACTTAAGCAGTCCATTGTGACTCCCCACTTCCCTGGGAATTTACCTACCGTAATTTAGCACCATTATCACTGGGCCCCACTGCCATATCATTAGCGCCACCTCAGCAAATGGCATCATAACGGCCAAGGAATATTCTATGAGTCAGGGAATATTCCGTTACTGAGTCAACTCACTTTAAAATGGGTTTTAGGGTCGAGTTAGCCCATTTCAGATCTGTTTTTTACAAGATCAAGCTTGTTTCTAAGATTTTGGATTGTTCCAGACACAACCATGTAGTCGGTCTTATGTGATTTCGCTCCAATTATATCATTTGAGCAAGCGAGAACCAAAAACTCAAGTCTATTTTATGGAAGATTCAGACGCCATGGTCAAATTGACGGCATCAAATTATACTCTATGGAGACCAAGGATGGAAGATTTCTTGAAATAGAAGGATCTAGGAGATCCATTAGAAAATGAAGGTAAGAGACCCAGCTTAATTTCTGTTCAAGATTGGAGTAAAATGAATAGGAAAACTATTGGTTTAATTAGACAATGGATAGACCACAGTGTATTCCATCATGTTGCCCAGGAGACCGAAGCCTATACCCTCTGGAAAAAGTTGGAGGATATGTATCAAGCTAAAACGGCCTGAAATAAAGCCCTCCTTATGAGACGATTAACAAGCATAAAACTGAAAAGTGGAACCTCCATAGTCGAGCACACCAGTGAATTTCAAAACCTGGTGACCAGCTCCTCAACGTAGAGTTGAAGCTTGATGATAAAGTTCAAGCCTTATTACTACTTAGTTCTCTGCCAGCCAATTGGGAGACATTGGTTGTTTCCCTAGGAAATTTAGCTCCTGGAGGCAAACTTACCATGTCATTGGTCAAGGATGCTTTACTCGGTGAAGAAGCTAGACGAAAGGGAGCAGGCATGAATCAAACACATGCCCTTGTCACCAAAAACAGAGGAAGACCTCAAGCAAATGGGAAAGGTAGGAGTTGAGGCAAGAGCAGAGGCAGAAGTATAGGATGGTCTCAAAAACGTGATGACAAAAATCAATAAGGTAAATATGTTTGTTTTTATTGTGGCATTGCAGGACATGTTAAAAGGAATTGTTGCAAATTTTAAAGAGATCAAAATCAAAGCAGCAATCAGCCGAAGAAGGAAGGGGGTGAATCTTTGGTCACCCATATGGGGGGACGTATCACTTCTCTCAATTGATGAAGAGGCGTGCCTTCACATAGCAAATCAAGATACTAAGTGGGTGGTAGACGTAGCAGCTTCATACCACGCCACTCCCCACGATAATTTCTTCACTTTATACAAAGCAAGAGACTTTGGTACTGTAAGGATGGGAAATACCATTTTTTCGGAGATAGTGGGTATTGGAGATATTTAAATCAAGACAAATGTTGGCTACACAATGACTCTAAAGGATGTTCGGCACATCCCTGATCTTCGTCTCAATCTTTTTTCTAGAGCATCCCTCGATCAACAGGGCTACGACAACCATTTTGGGAATGGTAATTGGAAGTTAGAAAAGGCAGTCATGGTTGTCACTCAGGGACATATCAGTGGTACCCTATACAATACCCATGTGAAAGTGATGACAGACAGCCTCAATGCAACTAAAGACGAGGCATCACCAAATCTATGGCACAAGAGACTCGGACACATGGGAAAGAAAGGGTTGTTCACATTGGCAAGGAAGGCACTCATCAATGTGCCTAAAAGTACACCATTAAACCCTTGTGATCATTGTTTATTTGGAAAAAAACATAGAGTCTCGTTTAATTCCTCTACAAAGAGAAGATCAGAGTTGTTGAGTTTAGTACATTCTAATGTTTATGGTCCCATGGAAGTAGAAACTTTAGGCGGTAACAAATATTTTTTAACATTTATTGATCATACTTCGCAAAAGGTATGGGTATATTTTTTTAGAACAAAGGACCAAGTATTTGACAAATTCTAGATGTTTTATGCCATGGCGGAAAGAGAAACAGGAAAGAAGTTGAAGTGTCTTCGATCAGACAACGGAGGCGAGTACATTCCCAGAGAGGTCAAAGCATATTGTGTTGTTCGTGGTATCTGACATGAGAAGACAGTCCCACGAACCCCACAACAAAATGTTGTAGCTGAGAGAATGAACTGAACCATCATGGAAAGAGTCAAAAGCATGCTCAGTTTGGCTAAACTGCCTAAGTTATTCTAGGGTGAAGCAATTCGTGCCACCTGCTACCTTATTAATAAACCACCTTCTATTCCGCGGCAATTTGAAATTCTAGAGAAAGTGTGGTATAGCAAGGAACCTTCCTACTCTCATCTGAGAGTGTTTGGGTGCAAAGCATTTGCACATGTATCCAAAGAGCAAAGACAGAAACTTGACGTGAAGTCAACTCCATGCATCCTTGTTGGCTATGGGGATGAAGAGTTTGGATACAGGCTATGGGATCCAGTAGCAAAGAAGCTGATAAGAAATAGAGATGTTATTTTTCAAGAAAAACATATGTATGAAGATTTTGAAAAGTCCACAAAGCCTACTAGTTCTAGTTCCAATGCTCAGAATTTCATTGTTGTTCCTGCACCTGTACAGTTGCCCACAAACAATGTAGGATGAAATTCCTGAAATAGAACTAGAAGCAGATACCGAGGGTGCTGAGCAGGCGGAAGAAACAATCCTCTTTGCCAAAAGCTATAGAACCAAAAGTAGTTCTTGAGCAGGGGGAGCAACAATCCTCTATGCTAGAAGTTATAGAACCAAAAGTAGCTCCACCAGTTGAAGAGCCTCAGCCAAGATGATCTTAGAGAAATTGCACATCGATTTCATCAAAGAAATATCCAAAGTCTGAGTATATTCTCCTTACTGATGAGCTCTTTACAAAAGAACCAGATATAAAAATTGGTAAGACTTACTAAAGGAAAGAAAGCACTGAGTAATAAATGGGTGTATAAGTTGAAGAAAGATGGCAATGGAAAAATCAATAAACATAAAGCTCGATTATTCATCAAAGGTTTTCAGCAAAAGATGGGTATCGACTTTGACGAGATTTTCTCACCAATGGTGAAGATGACTTCAATACGAGTGATACTCAGGTTGACAGCAAGTTTGAATTTGGAGCTTGAATAGTTTGATGTTAAGACATCTTTTTGTCCATGGAGATTTACAAGAAGAAATCTACATGGAACAACCTGAAGGTTTTGATGTTTCACAGAAAGAGCATGTGGTTAGCAAGTTGGAAAAAAGTATATATGGCCTCAAGCAAGCGCCGAGACAGTGGTATAAAAAGTTTTACTCATTCATGGTGGGTCATGATTACAAGAGAACTACAGTAGATCAATGCACCTACATTCAAAAATTCCCTAATGGTAATTTTATTATATTGACGCTTTATGTTTATGACATGTTGATTGTTGGACAGGATACAGTTATGATTACCAAACTAAAGCAAGAACTGTCCAAGTTCTTTGACATGAAGGACCTAGGCCTAGCTCCGTAGATATTGGGCATGAAAATTGTTCGTGACAAGAAAGCCAATAAATTGTGGTTGTCACAGGATATTATGTTGAACGGGTGCTTGAAAAGTTCAACATAAAGAATGCAAAGACAGTCACTACTCCATTTGCAAATCACTTTAAGTTGAGTAAAAGATCGTGTCCTTCTTCGAGGAAAGAAGTGGAAGAAATGGAAGCAGTTTCATACTCATTAGCAGTTGGTAGTCTAATGTATGCAATGGTTTGTACAAGGTCAGATATTGCCCATGCGGTAGGTGTTGTGAGCAGGTTTCTTTCAAATCCAAGCAAAGACCATTGGGAAGCAATTAAGTGGATTTTTAGATACTTGAAGTATACATCAAAGATGTGCTTGTGTTTTAGGGGAGCTGAACCATTCTTGGAAGGATATACTGATTCAGATATGGCAAGTGATCTTGATAGTAGGAAATCTACATCAGGGTTTCTTTTCACTTTTGCAGAGGGAGCAGTCTCATGGCAATCTAAGTTGCACAAGTGTGGTTCTTTATCTACAACAAAGGCAAAATACATTGCTGCAACAGAAGCTAGTAAAGAAATGTTGTGTTTAAGGCAGTTTATCCAAGAATTGGGTGTCACACGGAAAGAATACAAAGTACATTGTAATAGGCACAGTGCTTTGGACTTGAGCAAGAATTCAATGTATCATTCCCGAACGAAGCATATCGACATTCGCTATAATTGGATACGCAAAGTAATGGAACAACAACTGTTAAAGCTAGTGAAGATTCACACAAACAAGAACCCTACAGACATGTTGACAAAAGTAGTGACTCGTGTGAAGTTTGAGCTATGCAGAGACATAGCCAAGATGGATATCAATTGAAGAATGGTTGCATGCATTCTCCTCTAATGGGTATGGAGGGGGAGAATTGATAGATCCATACCCAGATTAACGTAGGAATTAAGGTGAACATTATTCAAGAGTTGCGGTTTCTCTTCAGTTACTTAGCTACGGGTGGTTCTCCACAAAATCAAGAGATAAATTGAAATGTGATTGTGGAAATATTCAATTGTGATTGTGGGAGTTTTCTTGAGTAGTTAAATCTCCTTGGTGTATAAATAGGGGTGTGTGTGTGTGTGTGTGTGTGTGTGTGTGTGTGTTGTGAATGTAATGTACATCAGAAAAATAGAGTTGAGAGAAGAAAGTACGAAGTCGGAGAGAGCTATGAGAGTTGAGAGAGTTTTGAGTGAGTTTTTTATCTCCTCCTCCTCCTCTTCTATATTTTTCATAAAATACTAGCTATCTCTCCACTGGACGTAGACAGAATTTGGCCGAACCACGTATATCTTAGTGTTGCTTTTGTGTGTATTTTATGTTTGTTTTGTTCAAATTTTTCAATACTAAGGTCGCCTATGAGAGCTTCACATCAAATCAAAGAGTCATGCATGTACAATTGAAACTTAAATACATTACAACTCAAAAATATATGTCTTCGAGCTTTGCTCTTCAATTTGCCATGGAATGTGCCCAATGATGTTTTCTTTGAGCGCTTCATGACTTCCATTTTGCATCGATCATTTGTGCTTTCTAAAACATAAACATGTTCATATACTTAACGCACAAATGAGATGTTGTGATTTGTCATTACCAAAACGAGATAGGACTCAAAAAGTCAACACATGTCAATGTTAACTAAATTGAGCCAAACCAATCAGACCAGCTGGATTTATCAACTAAAAGACGAAGTGGATGTATGATTTGGAAATCTATTCAATTTTCAAAACATTACACCAAATTGCTCATTTTTTCACAATTTTATAAAATTGATGTCATTTCCTAATTTAATTTATCATAATTGAATGAAAGGGGGGAAATGTAATATTTTATTAAAGATAAACTTTATTTTTTTCCTCATGAATTTGATGATCGACTAAGATTGACTAGTGGAAGGCTCTTTGTCAATGAAATCGAATTTCTATAAACCTTTTTTATATATTATAGAAATTCAATGATAGAGTATATAATATTCAAAAAATTTAAGGGGCGCCATTAAAATTTATCAATAATTTGTAACAAATCAACTAGACAATTTTTCAGGTCCACCCAATTAATAGATTTTGAGAATATCATTAAAAACATTTTAGCAAGAAGAAAAAAAAAAGTAACAAATATAATACAAATACATATACATATACATGATGTCGAGTCGCCATCTGAAAAGGGGAAAAAAATTTCTCACGTCAATAGTTTAGGTAGATCCATTAAACAATCACATTTTCATATTTCCCTGAAGAATGATTCAGATTGGATGCTAGTAATCTCAATGTCTCTTTGCATAAATTTGCCACCTTCAATATTACTTATTAAATTGTCATCTGAGCTCAAGACTAAATCAAGTCAACCATATTTGTTGAAACTAATTTCTTGAATAATCAACCAAAGGTGCATGCTCCAGTTTTTTACTAAGCTTTAATTCATTTTCAAACAAACTAATATGACAGTATTTTATTAATACAATTACCAAATGATAATACTTTTAGAAAAAAAAAAAAAAAAAAAAACAAGATTATTTCAAGGACGGTAAAAAAAAAAAAAAAAAATCTTACGCTTAGATTTCATGCATACATCATGCAACTATTGGATCAAAGTCAGGTCTCTTACCAAGTAGACCTCTAAAATATCCATGAATGAAACAGAAAAATAAAGAAGATTTGGTACACGTGATCAAGCAACTTTCATTCATGACCATATTGGCATTTTTAATCCAGCGTGTGCATCAGGCAACAATTATTCGGCCACCAAACCTTGAAGAGAGAATTAAATAGAAGCTCAATTATAAAAGGAATTCCCTATAACAGATTGGGCGGCTAAAAAGTATTCTTTCTGGAAAGAAAAATAATGCTTTTCTTCCTCGGCTTGCTTTGCTGCCCACCGAAACGTAACCTTTTCAATGGATGCCTCTACTCTATTTGCAGACCTAGCCACCCATTTTTTCCCTTACTAGGCTCTGAAGCTTTTGCAGCTTCTGTTTATTTTGTTCGGAAACACTGTATTTCATTTCTATATCGACTGCTGTTAAATTTTTTTTCAAAAAATAAAAAATAAAACAAATGGCGATGGTGCGTCCAATCATATTTTTGTTGTTTTTTACTATATATTTTTCCTTTTCACTTCTCTGAATAATTAAATATTAAAGTGAACTCCACGATATTTCCCTTTCTCTCTAGTATTTTTCAAGTCTTAGGTCACCTACCCTACGCAGCTAGGGCACGAGAGATAGGCCTACCACCGGAGGCCATGGCTTGTGTTTGACTTGCAGCTCATGCTCAAAACGAGGGAGAATAATTCAAGCCAGCTTTCCCAAATTTCCCATTTTCCACCCTTCCCACCAAACCTTTCCTCACCTCTGTTCAGCAATTCAGACAAAAACAAAAAGGGCAAGAGAAGGGTAAAGTATTGCTTGGAACTGTAACATGGAACAATAAAGGCAGCTGAGGCTGCGAATCAACTCATCAACCTTATTGCAACAGTGTAAAATTTGTTCTTACAACTTGAATTTGAAAAGTCCAAGCCAAAACCAACACAGCCTGAGCAGAACTCAAACTTGATCTAGTAAATAAATTGCCTAGGGTTTTCATAACAAAGTCAGCACCCCATACGACAACGTCACAAGGCAATGGATGGTGTCGTGAAGCTTGAGAAAGGTGAAAAATGAGAGCCTTTTATATTATGGGCAAGCAAATAACAAGGATGCGACAATCATTGCAAAAAGTAAAAATATTATTGAAATATTGGTTTTTCAAGTATTATAATATTAAAACAAGTTACCAACTGTTGGCACAATGTCTTTATCTTTTCTTACAGGGCCAAGCAAGGACTGTCACTCGATATTGAGGATTCGCCTAAAATCTCCGATCTCAACTGCATCAGCAGCCTACCCAGATAATTTAAGCCCTCACCTTCCCGGCCTCCACCCCAGAAGAGGTCATGAGGTGAAGCTTCAACAAGAACAGACCCAGCGGTTGAGAGCAGCATAGAATTCAGATGAGGGTAGATTGAGAACTTACATTTCAGGGCCCTGTACATGATATCAATCTTGATTCCTTCCCAATCAGATCTAACCTGCATTTAAGACGGCAATGTCATATTGAATGTAGAATACAAATTAATTGAATTAAATTCAATTTTTGTAGTGTGAGGGCTCCACTTTCTTCAACACAAAATTTAGTTCAATAGAAATAGATGTTGGATAACAACTAGATGGCAAATTCTGTATGCGCTTCATTCCACCCAAAAATATTTATTCTAGGCATGAATAAATAATTTATTACATTCATTTGTTTTTATTAGTAACATGACACCATGCAAAAGTATTTTCCCAAATTCCCAACAAAGAAACACAACCTAGAAACAATTCAGATCTAGAGAAAGATTACAAGTTTACAACAGTACTAACACCCCACCACTACCACCAACTACTACTAGGGCTTCACCCCAACTATTTTGTGTTGGCCAAGTGCTAGAATAGGACCAGGCGGTTATGAAGGTCTAACCTTAGTAGACACCGTTAACCCAGAAAGAAAAGGGGAGAGGCAAAACCAGAAATATACCAAATTAAATGTTGCCGGACATTATATATTATATAATAACAAGATTTGTATAGGGGTCATTCAAAAGCAAATTGATATGAAATATACCATTTTATTGGAAAAACATTTCAGGAAAAAGATATCCACTCGTACTAAGAAACTCAAATTATAACTAAGTTCACACTCATACCAAGAAACTGAATGAAATCCAGAAGTGGAAAAGGAAATGACAGGAAGAAACTACAAGAGATTTTATATTTTACAGTCCAATAACAATTTTTAAAATAACTGAAAAATTCGATTACTCATACAGCATTTTTGCAATATGCGTCTCCAGAGATCTAGCAAGCCAACAATGATATCAGCCCTTCTTTCAAGCCATTATTTAATGCACCAAGGAATATACAATAATATAACCATTGAAACCATCTTTGTAGGTATTTGTAAATTATTATATTACCACTTTCCCTAAAAGCTTAAGCTGTTATGTTGTGGGCAAACAATGTATATCAAGTGCTAATGGTTATTCAGTCATTTAGAAGGAAATTGGGCATATAATTCACAGTAGGCACACTAAGCATGTTTAACCCAACCTGTACTAAAAAGGCATTATTATTAATTGTTCAGAGTTTGGTTGTAATAAGTGTGTAAGTTAGTAAGGCAATTATGGTCATTCCAATTGTACTAGACATATATTTAAATAGAGGGAGAGATCTATCATTGAGTTAGGCCTTCCATTTTACCCAATTATTCAACATGGTATCAGAGCATGATTCTGAAACCTAAACCCTTAGCATCACCACCACCATCAAACCGAAGACAAATACAAAATCCGCTGCATGCCTATCATCATAGAAGATTTTTCAGCAATACTATAACCCTAGAAAACAGCCAGCAGCAGCAGCAGAAATTCAGACCAGTCGCTGGAATTTTCTGGGCAACACAGCCAATTCGAGAGCTTCTACACAAGTTTCTCCCGAACAAAGTGGCAATCAACTTCAATGTGCTTCATTCGCTATGAAAGACTAGGTTGGAGGCAATATGAAGAGCAGCTTGATTATCACAAATCAACTTCATTGGCTGAGGATGCGGAAAACCCAATTCTTCCAACATGTTCTTCAACCAAACATGTTGACAGGTAGTGTGAGCCATAGCTCTATATTCCGATTCAGCACTTGACCTTGCCACCACAGTTTATTTCTTACTTTTCCAAGAAATCAAATTACCAACAACCAAGATACAGTACCCGGTGGTGGATCTCATATTGGAAAGTGATCTGGCTCAATTTGCATTTGTATATCCATGGATATAAGTGTGACCCTGATCACAATATAAAAGACCTCTCCCAGGTGCACCTTTGAGATATCTCAAGATGCGAATTACTACGCCCCAATCACTTGTCCTCAGAAAATCTAGAAGTTGACTCATAACACTTGTTGCAAAAGATATATCTAGCCAAGTAACTGTGAGATAATTCAACTTTCCAACAAGTCTCCGATATTGTCCAAGATTAGGTAGCAAATCACCCATATCCGACATTAACTTGCTATTAGGATCCATGGGTGTATCAACCGGTTTATATCCCAACAAGCCAGTTTCATCTAACAGATCAAAAACATACTTCTTTTGTGACACAACAGTTCCAATACAAGATCTCGATACTTTTATACCCAAGAGGTATTTCAAAGATCCCAAATCTTTGGTCTGAAACTTAGTCTGTAGAAGAAGTTTGGGACTCTGAATACCTTTATCATCATCACCTATAATGACAATATCATCCACATAAACAACAAGAAGGATCCTACCCGATGAAGTATGACGATAAAACATGGAATGATCCAGAACACACAGTCGAAGACCAAGCTCAAGTACTACAGCACTGAAACGACCAAACCATCCTCTGGGAGATTGTTTTAAACCATATAAAGCCTTTTTGACCCGACACACTAAGCATGACACCTCCTAAGCAACAAACCCCAAGTGGTCGCTCCATATAAACCTCCTCCTCAAGGTCACCATGCAAGAAGACAATTTTTACATCTAACTAATGCAAAGGCCAGTGACAAGTAGTAGCCAAGGAGATGAACAGACGTATTGATGTATGTTTGGCAACAGAAGAAAAAGCATCAAAATAATCCAAACCATAAACCTGAGTGTATCCCTTAGCAAAAATACAAGCCTTTAGATGAGCCACAGAACCATCAGGGTTGACTTTCATAGTGTAAACCAAGTGACAACCAACCACAGACTTGTTAGGAGGAAGAAATACCAAGTCCCAAGTATCATTGTCATTTAAAGCATTCATCTCTTCAACCATAGAATCCCTCCACCCTGAATGGGCTAAGGCTTCCAAAACAGATTTAGGAAGCGTAGTAGATGACAGAGCAGTGACAAAACAAAAATAGGAGGGTGGTAAGGAGTCATAAGAAACATAGTTGGAAATAGAATGTTGAGTACATGTGCGTTTACCTTTCCGAACAGCAACAGGAGAATCAACATCATGGGAAGTATAATCATCAGAAGAGGAAACAAAAGGTGTGGTAGTAGAATCTAAAGGGGACCCTCTTCCTTGGAATCGCCATCATAAGTACACCTGCAAATTAGGATAATCAAGACGATGAGAAGGACCTAAACTACATGGAGACTCAGATGATTGGTTGGGTAAGGACAGCAACATAGAATCTAGAAGGTTAGGCAAAAGAAGAGACTCATTAAGCTCAGAACCGCTCAATGATTGGGTCTAGTAAGGTGTAGACTCAAAGAAGGTAACATCGACAGAAACAAAGAAGCAATGCAGCACGGGACTATAACAATGATATCCCTTTTGAGTATACAAGTAGCCCAGAAAGACACATTTTATAGCACGAAGATACACCTTATCCAGCCCAAGAATAGTTGATGAACAAAGGACACACCCAAATATTCGAGGAGGAAGAGAAAATAAAGGTGAATTAGGAAAGAGAATGGAGTAGGGAATTTTACCACTAAGAATAGAGGATGGCATTTTGTTGATCAGATAACAAGCAGAAAGTACAGCATCACTTCAAAACACTATAGGTACATGCATTTGATAAGGTAAAGTGCGAGTGATTTCAAGAAGATGTCTATTTTTTCGCTCTACAACCCCATTTTGTTAAGGAGTGTGGCACAAGATGACTGATGAACAATACCAAACTGAGTCATATAAGTAGTGAATTGTGCATTGAAAAAAATTTTTAGCATTATCACTTTGAAGTATTCGAACTGGAAAACCAAATCAAGTCTTTTTTTCGGAATAAAAAGCACAAAATACATGAAATAACTCAGAACGATCTTTTATTAAATATAACCAAGTCATTCTTGAATAATCATCCACAAAAGTTACAAAGTACTGAAAACTCAACTTGGACACAACCTGACTAGGACCACCCCATACATCTTAATGAACTAACATAGAAAGAAACAAGATGGTGCTTTCTCAATTGACAAGACTCACAATCGAGACTAGACACAGAACTCAAACCAGGAACAAGACATTTTAACTTTTCCAATGAAGGATGACCCAAGGGAAAATGAATTTGGAAAGGTGCGGCAGCAGTAGTGCAGGCGGTAGAAGGAGATAGCGGCTCAAAGTGATAGAGTCCACTAGCTTCACACCCTCCGCCAATTGTCTTCCTTGTCTTCAAATCCTGAATAACCACATAATCAAGGAAGAATGTCACTGAACAATTCATGGATTTAGTAATTTTGCTAACGAATATAATATTGAAAGGAAATTTGGGAATACATAAAACCGAAGGAAAAGAAATAGAAGAAGTGGGATTTACAATCCCAATTCCCTTGACTGCGATAGTGGATGCATCAACAAGAGTAACACAAGGTAAATTTGCAAGATATTGAAGAGTGGAAAGCTAGGTATACCTGTGATATGATCAATGGCAACAGAGTCTATAACCCAAGGACTAGGACGAGACGAACTAGATGACAGGCATACTATGTGCTTACCTGATTGGGCAAGAGATGCAATGGGAAAAGAAGCTTGTTGTGACGCTTGATACTGCTGGAACTCAAAATACTCTTCCTCTGACATAAAGACGGAAATACATTGACCCCCACTTGATCCCTAAGGTGAGGAGTCAGTGGTGGCTGCATTGGCTGCCCCCAAAGGTGTTAATTCAATGGTCGCTGCATTGGCAACACGTGAAGGTCTGCCCTGAAGATCCCAACACTGCTCAATAGTATGATTATTCCGTCCATAATGAGTGCACTTGCGTAGAGTACCTCTACCTCGTCCGTCTCTACCACTACGACTACTCGAACCACCTCAATAACTTTCGCGGTTGTTTGGTAGAGAACTAGAATCACTCTGTGTAGCAAAGGCTGTCCTCTCAGAGCCAGATGCAAGAGCAGGAGAATGCATGCTAAAGGAACCACAAATAACAAGAGAATAAGCATCGACAAATGATGGCAGCTCGGCACTACTGAGTATCTAGGATCGAACTGCCTCAAACTCAGGTCTCAAGTCTGCTAGAACACGAAAAACTATCATCTGCTCCCTCTGCTTTTGCATCTCACTAACGCCGGCAATTATAGGTTGCATGACATTAAGCTCCTCATGAATATGCTTCATCTCTCCAAAATAATCTACAATGCTCCTATCTCCTTGTTGGAACTAAAAGTACACTTGGGATAAATCATACATAAGTGTAATGTTCCTGGAGTATGGAAGTTTGACATAATCCCAAATCTCCTTGCATGTATCTAGATGCATACACATCTGTGCAATCTATGACTCCATTGAATTCTATAAAAGGGAAAAATTCAAGGCATCTTCCTAAACCCACACGTCTTTTCTATTCTCATCAAAAGAATCAAATTGGAGCAAGTGGTCAAATTTCCCTAATCCTACTAAATAAATCCGAACAGCTTTAGACCATTGAACATGCTTCTTTCCATCCAACTTTTGAGTCATTATTTGCGGCAGCTATGTAGGAAACAAATTTTTGGGATCCATGGATTCCATCCCAACACTCACAAATCAGCAATCACACCAAAAACAAGAATAACAATCAAAACTAATCAGGGCAATCACAAACTATGTGAAGCATCGACACAACGACGGATGAGGAGAACAACTCACCAATGGATATAGCGCTGCCACAGCAACCACACCAAAAACAAGAACAATCAATAATCGGAACAATCACAAATCATGTGAAGCACCGATGCAACCACGGACAAGGTTAACAACTCACCAATGGATATAGCACTGTCACGGCCTCACAACTGAACAAACGAATGCTGCCACAGCTCCAAAAAACTCATAATGAAGCCTTCACAAACCCTTAACAGAAATTAACGGAGTACCGCGAGTGCATGGTCGAAAAAGGCTGAACTTTGAGCAAAAAAATTGGCCTAACGGCTTGATAATATAGTCTAAAGAAGGAATTGGAGCATGGCAGAAGAAAGAAAAAAAAAAAAAAAAAGGCCAGAACTGCCCTCATGCACCAGCGCATGGGGTCGGCCCTGCTGGCATTTGGCTGGTGTGTGGAGGTGCGTGGGGTGCCCTCCGACGATGGGGTTCTGCGGGGTGGGTCGTCGGGGGGGGGGGGGTGTTGTCTGATTGTGTATATGATTGGTTTTCTGATTTAGTATGGAATGGAGGTGGATTAGGGAAGAACAGCCACTGGAATGATGTTTTCCAGCGACGGCTGAGGGAAACAGGGTATAGATAGGATCATGCTCTGATACCATGTTAAGATTTGATTAAAAATGAATGACCTAACTTGAAGATAGGTGTCTCCCTCTATTTATAATACAAAATTAAATACATTATAATGACAATAACACCCTTACTAACTCTCACTAAATAACATACTAACACACTCAATAATAATAATACTAAAAAACATATATAACCTCTAACAAAAACTATGTAGGTAATAAAAAACTATTAAAAAGAAAAACGGTCCAAGTTGCAATCACTACTTACAATTGGATCATTAATGAAGTTTCCAATTTTCACCTGAACAATGATTTCCATAGATAAGGTCAAATGGTCTAAAAAGGTTAATATTTACTAAACATGTCCTTGAGTTACTATCCCAACACCCTAAGGTGGTCTTTTGTGCTTAGAACTAGAAAGGCATAGGGGCAGTGCTTAAACTGCTACTTTCACCCAATGGGAAGACCGTACCAGATCAGGACACTGCTTCTGTATTGTCCTTCCTATTCGTGCTGCTTCCTCTGGGCTTCTTGCAGATTTTATCTCTTCAATACAATCATGTGTTACAGGATCATTTTCCCTAACAAACTTCTGTGCCTGCAATTTGGAGAAAATCTCACTAGCAAGAATATCTATGAAATTTGCACTGAGATAATAATATTAGTACTAAAACAAGAAGGTAACCTGGTAATAATGCTCTACACTCAACCATGTCTGATAATCACCATTCTTGTCAGGCATTTGAATAGGATGAGGTGAGAAATTTGAGAAGGCTCCATAAGGATCCCATGTTTTATAAAAGAAAATGATGCTTGATTCATACGGGATAACAGTAGGATCAATGACAGAGGTCTCATCTGCTGATGGAATAACAGGCGCCAGATCCGGAATAGGATGGAGAAATCCACTAATAAGCATGTCAGGGCCAACCTGCACATCATGTGACAAAAACAACCATCCATTCCCATTTATAAAATCAACAAAAGTTAAGCAAACATAACACAGGTTTCAAACCTGTACAATAAAAAATATAAATTATAGGGCGTTAACACAAGACCACATCAAAAGAAATAGAACAAACATGTAGGATCTTGTGGTTGCCAGTAGTCATGATATCACCTTATGAATTTAAGCTGGTTTTTTTTCCCTTTGGAGATCCAAGCATGGGTGCACTCAAACAAAAAATGATAACATAACAGCTAGCCTATATTTAATAGAATACTTAACAGTACTTCGTTTGGAGAAAATAGTAATTCCCTTAAACCTCCAGTATCAGTTGGCACTATGCGGGGGGGGGGGGGGGGGGGGGGAATACTACAACAGTTCATAAAAAAGGATAACTTGGTGCAGAATTTGTCCATTGGTCTTCGCAAAGCAATGCCTAGTCACTTAGTCTCCTATGAAATTGTGCATCCACTAGTTTATGTTGTACATTTGCATATTTAAGGATCTTGGCCTCAACTGATAGACCTGTGTTTGCATTTATTCATGCCTCCTCAAAGATTAGGATGCCTAAGGAAGAACCAAAGCACCCTCAAAGATTGGGGGATGAGCCAGCTGAAATCAGTGAATTTGATAGTATTGATGTGACAATGGCTTATTATTGGAGGTAATTTGAAAGAAACTACCATCCCCAGTTATACAAATTCATCTCTTTTATTTGTAGTGTCCACAATTTTATGAAAGTACTTATCATAAAAGGAAACAGGAGTACTTATTTCGCCCAGGAAAAGTCAACTGGATGTGCTAAATGACTCAGGAGAATAATGTAAGGGTGGTGAAAGGGGTGAGCTGAAAAATTGGGGGATGAGCCAACTGAAGACAGTGAATTTTGATCATGCTTTTGTATGTGATGTGACAATGGCTTACTACAGGATGAAATTTCTGCTTAGCTTGGATGCAATTCATCATGGGTATAATGCTCCTCATATATATTGGAGGCCAAACAGTAGATAGGATAGGCTCTTTCTTTTTAATGATGAAGTTAATTAAATGTTGTTAGTAATCAGGTGAGCATGAAGCAGCATAAAGATTTTAATAGGAATGTTATATTACCAACTCCCTCTTTGCTACATGTGGAGTCAAATCATAAGGATAAGGAAACCCAAGATCATCTAGGCAAATAGGTTTAAGATTTGACAAATTGTAGAGGTTACAAAATAAGAATGGATGGTAGCAAGTGCAATAAGAAGGATCAAAGATAGTTGGATAATTTAAAAGTGCTCCATAGAATACGATGTGAAGAGATTGAAAGAAGGGTTCTTTGAATAGGTTATGTTCATTATTGTGTTTTTGTTTTATTTATATTCTCTTTATTCTTGAGCACTTCCTGTTATCCATTAGTTTGCATGTTTTTCTCTCTCTAAATAATTTTTCTTTCACTATCAGAAAGATCATACTAAATACACATATTTGATCTCACTCCATGTTGTGTCCATAAGCCTCATATTCATAACCACTACTTACATAAACTTCAATCCCAATTTTACACAACTGGGAACACTTGCACCTAAACTTGACTTAAAAATTAAAATTACTGAAAAAGGCTCCCATGTTTGAAATATTTTTTTATTCGTGAAAGAATACATTTCTGTACTAGAATTTTAGGGCTTTGCAAGGTTAAACCACTGTAATATCAAAGCTTTTAATTATTTGAACCCAGGGCAAATCAATGTTTCAGATTTAGTATTTAATTTTTTGTTTAATCAAATCAGAAAAAAGAAAGGAATTTTCATCTTAAAATGAATTGGATGGAATTGATGTGTTAAAGGTTATTTTAGTATTATTATTAAGTGTGTTAGTATGTTAATTAGTGAGAGTTAGTAACAGTATTATTATGGTCACTAGAATGTATTTGATTTCTATTATAAATAGACGGAGAGACCCA
Organism: Malania oleifera; assembly: GCF_029873635.1. Classification (NCBI taxonomy): domain Eukaryota; kingdom Viridiplantae; phylum Streptophyta; class Magnoliopsida; order Santalales; family Ximeniaceae; genus Malania; species Malania oleifera. Next base: position 86,902,046 of record NC_080420.1, read on the forward strand.
TCTTCAAGTTATGTCATTCATTCAATCAAAATCTTAACATGGTATCAAAGTATGATCCGACCTAAACCATATCACACTCGGCCGTCACAGGAACACCCTCCCATCACTGCCCTCCTCAAAACCACCTCAACCTTTCATTATTTCACAAAACCAACCATATAGCCAAAAGCAAAACCCTCTAAAACCTAACCCTACAAAATCCCATCGTTATAAAGCTCACCACACCGCCACGCGCCGACCAACTGCCATCATTTTCTGATGTTTATTCTCATGTCCTTCATGCTTCATTTAGCATACATTCTCCCACTCTTGCCTCTGGCTCTGAGAAGACAGCCCTTGCCACACATGGTGATTCTAGTTTTCTACCAAACAACCGTAGAAGTTATCAAGGTGGTTCAAGCAGTCGTAGTCGTAGAGATGGGCGAGGTAGAGGCACTCCTCGCAAGTACACTCATTGTGGACAAGGTAATTACGCTCATTGTGGACAAGGTAATCATACTATTGAGCAATCTTGGGATCACCATGGTAGACCTTCACATGTTGCCAATGCAACCACCACCGACTCCACACCTTTGGGGCCAAGTGGGGGACAACGTACTACATATATATATGTTAGAGGAAGAGTATTCCAAGTTCCAGAAATATCAAGTGTCACAACAAGCTTCTCTTCCCATTGCATCTCTTGCCCAAATAGGTGATCCAACAACATGCCTGTCATCAAAAACTGCTCGTCCTAGTCCTTAGGTTATTGTTGTGATATGAATCGTATAATGAAGATGCACAGCGGAATAAGCAACAAGAAATAAATAACACAACCAATAAGCACAGCAACACAAATATTTACGTGGTTCAGCAAAGCCTACATTCACGGAAGCAAAAGGCACACAAATTTCACTATGGAAATCACAATGTACACAATACACTTCAATAATGATCACTCTTATTCTCAAAATATGCCCAAATGACATTTATAGAGGTTCCTCGGAGGTTTCCCCCCGTTTGCCCAACCACTCAACGTTCAAAAATTCAAAATTCAGAAAAACTGCGGCAGCCCAGGCGCCTCTTGTCGACGAGACGCTTCGTCAACAAATACAGGGCTCTCGTCGACGATGCCAGAAGTTTGAAATTTCCTGCTCTCGATAATTATTCGTCGATGAGCTTCAGAGCCTTCGTCGACGAACCTCTGCTGTTCCCTTGTCAATGAATATAGAGCTCTCATCGACGAATCCTGCTATGCTGCCCCTTCATGTTTTTCCTCCTTCCTTCTTTACTTATCAAAACAGAAGTATAAGAGCCACAAATAACAGTTATAGACTCTGGTGCCACTAATCTATCAAAAGTATACCTAATTTCTTCTCTACTCTTCAATATCTTGCAAGTTTACTTTGTGTTACTCTTGCTGATGGATCCACCACTATCGTTAAGGGAATTGGGACTATAAATCTAACTTCTTCTATTTCTCTTCCTTCGATTTTGTATATTCCCAAGTTTCCTTTCAATCTTATACCCGTTAGCAAGATTACCAAATCCATGAATTGTTCAGTAATATTCTTCCCTGATTTCATGGTTATTCAGGATTTGAAGGCAAGGAAGACGATTGGCGGAGGGCATGAAATTGGTGGACTTTATCACTTCGAGCCACTCTCTCCTTCTACGGCCTGCACTGTTCCTGCTACACCTCTCCATCATTGCCACCTTGGTCATCCTTCATTAGAAAAGTTGAAACGTCTAGTTCCTAATTTGAGTTTTGTATCTAGTCTTGATTGTAAGTCTTGTCAGTTGAGAATGCATCTTTGTGTCCCTTTTGCTGCTCGAGTCAATGAACGGGCTGCAAGCCCTTTCATGTTAGACCATTTTGATGTTTGGGGTCCTAGTAGAATTGTGTCCAAGTAGGGTTTTTGGTACTTTGTAACCTTTGTGGATGATTATTCAAGGATGACTTGGCTATGTTTAATAAAAGATCGTCCTCAGTTATTTCATATTGTGCCTTTTGTTCTAAAATAAATACTCAATTTGGTTTTCTAGTTCAAATACTTCGGTGGGATAATGCTAAAGAGTATTTCAATACTCAATCCACTACTTATATGACTCAATTTGGCATTGTTCATCCTATGCCCACACTCCTCAACAAAATGGGGTTGTTAAGAGAAAAAATAGACATATCCTTGAAATTATTGGCACCTTACTTTATCAAATGCATGTACTTAAAGTGTTTTGGAGTGATGTTGTAGTTACTACTTGCTATCTTTATCAACAGGATGTCATCCTCTGTTCTTAGAGGTAAAATTCCCCACTCCATTATTTTCTTTCCTAATTCACCTCTACTCTCTCTACCTCCTCATATATTTGAGTGGGTGTCCTTTGTTCATCAATTAACTCCCGGGGTGGATAAGTTAGATCCTTGTGCTATAATATGTGCCTTTTTGGGCTACTCATATTCTCAAAAGGGATTTCATTGTTATAGTCCTACACTACATCGCTTCTTTGTTTCTGCATATGTTACCTTCTTTGAGTCTACACCTTACTACACTCAATCCCTAAGTGCTTGTGCTTCTGATCTCAATGAGTCTCTTCCTCCGCCTAATATTTCAGATTCAATTTTGATGTCCTAACCCAATCAACAACCTATATCTCCATGTCGTTTGAGTCCTCATCATTTCAATCATCCTAATTTGTAGGTGTATCACGACACCAGCTCCAAGGAAGAGAATCCCCTCTAGCTTTTACTACCATGCCTTTGGCTTCCTCGTCTGATGATCATATTTCCCACAATGTTGATCCTCCCATTGCTTTGTTGAAAAGGTAAACGCACGAGTACACAACATCCCATTTCCAACCATGTTTGCTATGACTTCTTATCACCCTCCTATTATTGTTTGTTACTGCTCTATCATCTACTACCCTCCCTAAATATGTTTCAAAAGCCTTAGCCCACTCTGTGTGGAGGAATGCCACAAATGAACGCTTTACAAGATAATGAAACTTGGGACGTGGTATATCTTCCTCCTAACAAGTCCATGGTTGGTTGTTGTTGGGTATACACTATGAAAGTCAACCCTAATGGTTTTGTGGCTCATCTGAAGGAACTTCTTGTTGCTAAGGGGTATACTTAGGTAAATGGTTTGGATTATTCCGACACTTTTTCTTCAATTGCCAAAACTTACATCAGTACGCCTGTTCATCTTTTTGACTACCCACTTGTCACCAAAGTCTTAAATTTCGACTTCGATTAAAATTTCGAAGCTCCAAAAGTACGGAAATTTCAACAAAAATTTCGATTTCGATGTCAATTTCGATTTCGATTTGAAAAAAATAATGGAAATCATTAGTAAAACATGGAATTCTTTTATGAAACTTTAGAAATGATTAATAAACATAATAATGTAAGTTTTAGGACCAATATATTACAAGTAAATACATCTACGTTGTGTATAAGGTGAAGAAGTTGAAATATAATATGTGCGTCAAACATATTTGTAAGATAATGTACATGAAACATAATTAGTGAATCAGTTAATACATATGAAATTCATAAATTATTTAAATATAATTTATTATACAAATAATGATAATTTAGAAATGAATGGTTAAATAAAATGTTGTTTTATGTTTATTTTTCCATATAATTTCAAAAGCACTTGTAATAATCATTTGTTTCGATAAATATAAATAAAATAAAATAAAAGAGAAATTTCATTTCACTCCTAAATCCCTAGTTTGAATTTCGAGGAAATTTTATTGCGAGGTTAAAATTTCGACAAGTTTTGCTAAAATTTCGAGAATTCAATAAATTTCAAATGATTTGTTGAGATTTTGACGAAAATTATACAAGAGGGAAATCGACTGCCATTTCGATTTCGAGGGTGATAGAAATCGAAAATTTCGACGGAAATTTCAACAATTTCGTGGAAATTTAAGACCATGCTTGTCACTGGCCTCTACATCAGTTAGATGTGAAGAATGCCTTCTTGTATGGTGATCTTGAGGAAGAAGTCTATATGGAGCAAGCACTTGAGTTTGTTGCTTAGGGGGAGTCAAGCTTAGTGTGTCAACTCAAGACGGCACTATGTGATTTAAAACAGTCTCCTAGAGCATGGTTTGGTTGATTTAGTGTTGTAGTACTTAAGTTTGGTCTTCGACGGTGCACAGTGGATCACTTCGTGTTTTATCGTCATACTTCATCAAGTAGGATCCTTCTTATTGTGTATGTGGATGATATTGTTATTACAAGTGATGATGATAAAGGTAGTCAGAGTCTTAAACATTTTCTACAAACTAAGTTTCAAACCAAAGATTTGGGACCATTGAAATACTTGAAATTAGGATGTATTCCCAAGAGGGGAGTGAATTGGGTTATTTAAAAATTATTCGCAGAATTTTAAATACTTCAACCCTTAACTATTCAACCTTCCAATATATATAGATGTATATATGTATATATACAGCAATCAAAACTATGTTAATTATAAGCCTTTAGAAATGAATATGGATATACAAACTGAATTTACAATATGAGATAACACATTCAATTGAGCACTTGTTCGTATTATAACTTTCAGCTTCATTCAAGAAGATTCACAACAATGTACTCAAGAATAAATTTAGTGATTGATTTAAATAAAAATCAACATTAAGATCTAACTTTCAGCACGTGTATTTTCTTTCAAAACAGGTTTTGTAAAATGCTTGTTTAGCTTCAGCACGTATACTTTATTCAGAAAATATGTTCACAAACAAGTTAATCCTCAGATTATTTATTTTTAAACTCAAAGTTGTAAACTTTTTGAATGGTCAAATCAATGCTTTGCTCATACAATTGAAATACATTTGATCTCAAACAAAATATGTTCAGCAAGTTCACTATGTTTAACAAGATTCCTCTTTTCAACAAATTTTCAAATATTTAGCTCAACCTCAAATATTCAACAAGATTTAATATTGAGCACGAAATAATATTCAGCAAGTTCTTATAAAAATAAAATCATGCACGCAGTTTAAAACTTGCAGAAAATAAAAAGGGTAGGGAAGAAGAAGCTGAACATCATTGTTTTTACTAGGTTCAGACGCAGCCTACGTCCTTGCCTCCAGCAACACGCTGCGAGGATTTCCTTTACCAACTTCGTTATCAGGTGAAGTTACAACCTCTCTCCCTCAAAGGTGGAGTTCGCCTCTCTAATGAGAATCCCCTCCCGATAGGCAACGATTCAATCCCCTAAACCGTCAAAAATACAAGAAATAGCAAATATTTGCTTGTACAAGAAAAAGCTCCTTAAACGAGCAGATTAGTACACGTTAGATTCAAAAGTAATACTTTAAGAACAATATGAAAGTTGAAGCTCGAAGTATATCACCAGAACTGATTGAAAGATGTGAGTTTTGAAGATCAAATCAGTCTTTTCCAAGTGAAAGAATCAAGAACACAGCAGTAACCTTTCAAAAAAGAGAATACAAGAGAGTTGTGTGTGCCGTTGCTTTTCAATTCGTGTTCTTGCCCTAATGTGTGAGAATAATATGTTTAAATAGAGCACTAGGGTTTCAAAAACTTTCCCTTGAATTTTCTCTTAATTTGGAAATCATTCACGCAAGATTTGGAAATAAGATCAGCGTTGTTTAACATTTAAACACCCGCATCAGTCGCCTGTCCCCGAAGGGTCAGTCACCTATGCTCATTTAAAATCAACGTATTCTGAAAGTCGGAATGAGGTAAGTCGACTTTGCCCAATAGGTCAGTCACCTATGCCTATTCTATTTGAATATTTTCAAACATAGAAGCACCACAGTCATCTAATTATTTATCATCAATCGCCTGTCCTTTCAGCAAACTTGTTTTTCAATGATTTTAGGTTCCAAACTTAATTCATATATTTGAAAACTCACTTTGAACTTTGAGAAAATATTTTCCATGAATAAAATCAGATATCTAAGTCCAATGACATTTCCTAAGAGCTTCAATCAATCATTATTGAGTTTTTAAGTACTTTTTTTTTTTTTTCCGGGTAAAAGAGGGCGGCACCTCCTTTCTTTACTAGAAAGCCCTTCACTTATGGCGGAAGAAAACTGTGGTTCCAGCAAAACAAGCTACAAATAGATAACCACTAAACAACTCTAAACGGGCCTAGAAAAAATCAAAACCTTAAAACAAACCTAAACCCACCAAACAAAAAATGAGAGGTTGAACTAATAACGAAAGGAAATTAGACCCCACCTATCCATCCGAAGGATACCTTTCAGAGAACGTGGTAAAAGATGTTATTCATCGTAGATGACATTATTTCCCAATTCTCCTTCTCTAGCGAGAAAATCAGTCGCACTATTGCCTTCTCTATATTGATAAATCACCATGAAGTTCACTCCTTCTAGTTCTGCCATGAGGTCCTCCCAAAAATCCCAAAGATACCACAAGGTACATCTATCTTTCCGAAGCCAATCAACAACAATTCGCGAGTCACATTCAATAATCACATTATAATAATGAAGTCATTTGCATAAGTGGATTCCTTCCAGAATTGTTTTTGATTCCGCACTATTGTTCGTACCATTGGCAAAATATATTGAAAAAGCCGCTTTCGCCATGTCATGAAAGTCCCGAATAATTCCTCCACCTCCTGAAGTATCCGGATTACCCCTACAGCTCTAATCACAATTAAGTTATATCCACCCTGCTGGAGGTTTAACCCACGAAATAATTTTTCCAAGCCTAGCGCGAACTCCCTAATGTTTAATTCGAAACTCCTTCAAAATCGTAATGTCCAACATCTTCAATTTTCGAAAAAAATTAGTGCTTTCAGCTAAAGAACTAACCCAGTATCGAACACTTCTCCATATCTGATCCGCACTTTGATATACTCCTTCTATTCTCGTTTTGCATCTTCAATTCCAAAGGCACCACTTAATCAAGCACGAAATCAATCCGATTAAAATACCTTTAATAAACGATTTTCGAGCATAGTGGAACTAGTTTGCAATTCTGTTTTTCCAAGGAAGGAACTGCTGGAAAGGAATCCCCAACACCACACTAGCCCAATGTCAAACCTCTGAAGCCACCTTGCCTAAAGAAAGAACGTGATCAATGTTTTCTTGGCTTCTCTGCACGCAACAATCACATGTCGAAGCCAACGATATTCCTTTGGCCTGAATTCTATCATCTACAGCCAAGCATCTAAACCAGGCTTTCCATAAACACATTGAGATTCTTTTGGGCAATGAAGAATGCCAAAACTAGTTATTCCACACAAAATTGTCACTTCTACTCCTCACTGCCTCTCATGCTGTTTTTGTAGAGAAATTACCATCAAGTGCAGGCTTCCAGATGAATATATCCTAACCACTCTTGCCAGCCAGTACATGGTGCAAAATTTCCATTGTTCTATCAGCCCTAACCAATTCTAGTAATAAATTAGAGTTCTAGTTATTATTTAGCCAGCAATCCTTAATACACAGCTTCTTGTTTGAAATATCCTCAGTGCGCACCAATAACGGGCCTGATGCAAGCCACCTATCAAACCAAAAAGAAGAGTTCCCACCTCTCACCAAAATTTTTACATTATCCATAACTTCTGGAATTGTGGCCATCATTGATCTCCAGAACCGAGAGTCATTTGGTCTCCTCTTCCTTATTAATAAATGATCAAATCTGCAATATTTAGTCCTGAAGAAACCTAACCATAGATTGTTAGACGTGAGCAATCTGAAGGCAAATTTCATGAGAAGAAATTTATGAACTTCTTTAAGATCTCTCAAGCCCATACCCCTTTCTGAGGTAGGTTTACAAATTCTCCCCCAAGAGTGCCAATGAATCCTCATTTTACCTTCCACCTCTCCCCATAAATAATTAGCAAGGAGAGAGTTGATACGAGAAAATGTGACCTGTGAACCATTAATAACAAACATCAAATGTATAGGCATGCTAGATAACACATGTCTTAATAAAATCAATCTTCCATCTTGCGAGAGCAACTTAAATTTCCACCCTAAAATTTTCTTTCTGATCTTCTCCACAAGAGGCTCCAAAACAATTTTCCAGAAACCAAAGGCGCACCCAAATACATAAATGGAAATTTACCTTCCATGAAACTTGTGATTCTCAATAAACTACGTTTTCAAGCAAGAGTAATGTGTTTCGAAAGGAATAACGCTAACTTTGTCGTACTAATTTTTTGACCCGACCACTTTTCATATATCTCTAGAGCGTAAACCAAATTTCGAATAGACCTCTTCCCCCCTTTTGTAAAAATAAGAATATTGTAAGCGGAAGCTTTGAATCTTTTATTCAAGCATAAGTTTGTTCATATGTACATCCCAATATATAATACTATTACCCATCCTAAACAAGGAAACAATCCCCTTACTGAATAAAATCAAATCCCCTATATTTACCCACTTTCCTAATTTGTATATTATTTACAATGATACTTGGAATTGGGATTTTAACACTCCCCCTCAAGTTGGATCATAAATATTAATCATTTCCAACTTGCTAATGAGATCATCAAAGTTCTGTCGTCCCAACCCTTCGGTGAAAATATCTGCAGTTTGTTCCTTGGTAGGCACGTATGTCATACAAATAATCCCTTCTTCAATTTTCTCTTTGATGAAGTGTATGTCCACTTCCACATGTTTAGTCCTGTCGTGTTGAACTGGATTGAGAGAGATGCTGATAGCTGCCTTATTGTCACCATAGAGTTTGATAGGAAAGTTCACCGAAACCTGTAATTCCTCCAAGAGTTTTCGTAACCACATTCCTTCACATATCCCTTGAGCGACTGCCCTGAATTTAGCTTCAGCACTACTACGAGCCACCACGTTCTGTTTTTTGCTTCTCCAAGTTACCAGATTTCCCCAGACGAATGTACAATAACCTGTGGTGGACCTTCTATCTTCCACTAATCCTTTTTAAAACTGCATCCATAAAGATCTCTACTTTTTTGCTTTCACATTTCTTAAAGAAAAGTCCCCTTCCCGAGGATCCCTTGAGATATCTAAGGATCTTGTACACGACATCTAAGTGGACTTCTTTTGGTGAATGCATGTGTTGACTTACTACACTGACTGCAAATGCAATATCTGATCTAGTATGTGATAGGTAGATTAGCTTATCAACCAATCTCTGATACCTCTCCTTTTCCACTAGTATTCCACAATCTTCAGCTCTCTTTACCGCTTCCATCGGGGTTTCGCTGGGTTTGCATCCCAACATGCCAGTTTCAATTAGGAGATCAGTAATATACTTTTGCTGAGAAACACTAATTCCCTTTTTCGTTCTCGCCACTTCCATGCCCAAAAAATACCGCATTTGTCCCAAGTCTTTAACTTCAAATTCAGCAGTCAGAACTTTCTTCAATCTCTCCATTTCTACAGTGTCATCACCAGTAAGAATTATATCATCAACATACACTATTAGTATTGTTCTCTTACGTCTTTCAGACAGTTGGAAGAACAATGTATGATCTGATTGCCCTTGTCAATAACCTTGATTCTTTATCACTCTTGCGAATCTGTCAAACCATGCTCTGAGAGATTGTTTGAGTCCATACAAGGACTTCTTGAGTTTACACACCCTGTTTTCTTCACCTTTCTCACTGAATCCTGGTGGTATAGTCATGTATACTTCTTCTTCTAACTCTCCATTTAAGAAAGCATTTTTAATATCAAGTTGTTGTAGTGGCCAATCTAAAATGGTTGCCAAGGACAAGAGAACTCAAACTGTATTTAAGTTTGCCACTGGTGCAAATGTCTCCGTATAGCCAATGTCGTAAGTCTGTGTAAAACCTTTTGCAACAAGTCTGGCTTTATATCTTTCAACTGTTCCATCATATTTATATTTCACTATGAAAACCCATTTACAACCCACTGGCTTCTTCTCGTTCAGTAGATTTGTCAACTCCCAAGTTCCATTTTTTTCTAGGGCTCGCATTTCTTCCATGACTGCCTCTCTCCATTTAGGTATTTCTACAGCTTCCTGAATATTCTTTGGCATTTTCATCCTATCAAGGTTAGAGACAAACGCACGATATCCTGTAGACAAGCTTTTATAAGACATGTATTTAGACCAAGGGTATTGAGTACATGACTTGGTTTGTTTTCTGATTGCAATAGGTAAATTGATATCATCAGGTACAGGATTATCAAAAGGAAGCTCAATTACCAGATCGGGATTGGGCGTGGGGTCATGGTTATTCGGAGCCATCACCGGTTCCAACGCTCTTGGTGCCACGGGTATGAGATTCTCCTTGTTCTTTGTCTTTGGCTTTCTTTAGTAAACAAGTATGTCTGCATTGTTTTGTTCTCCTGTATCTCCCCCTGAGGTTAAGTGTTCTGTTGTGTTTGGCAGGTTGGGAAGTAATGCAATGGAAGACTCGATAGATGGGTCAGGGAATGAAGCAACCGGAGGCTCAATAGGTGGTATTGGTGCAAACTCAGTAGTAAAGAGGTCAAAGAACCGATCTTCACCCCATTTCTCCCCCTGAAGAGAGGGCTTTGGGAAATAAGGAGTGGTTTCAAAGAACGTAACATCAAGACTAACAAACAGTCTTTTGGAGACCGAATCATAGCATTTGTAGCCTTTCTGGGTAGGAGAATAACCAAGGAAGACACATTTAATAGCACGAGGATCCAATTTATCTCGGTAGTGTGCATGAACATGAACAAAAGCAGTACAACCAAAGATTTTCAGCAGGAGACTGGAGGTGAGTCGAGAGGTAGGAAAATGTTCCTGGAATTTCTGAAGAGGGGTGACAAAGGAAAGTACTCAACTAGGCATTTGATAAATGAGATGTGTGACTGTTAAGATGGCATCGCCCCAAAAATAATGCTTCATATTGGTAGTGAACATTAATGCCCGGGCAACTTCAAGTACAAGTCTATTTTTTCGTTCAGCAGCCCCATTTTGTTGAAGGGTATCCACACAAGAACTTTGATGAACAATCCCATTTTCTTGAAGATAAGTTCCCAGAATAGTACTAAAATATTCCGTACCATTATCAATACGTAAAATTTGAATATGAGTCTAGAACTGTGTATGAATCATGGAATGAAAACTAATGAAAATAGGGCGGACTTCAGTTTTGTCTTTCAGTAAGTAGACCCAACAAAGACGAGTATGGTCATCAATAAAAGTAATGAACCATTTTGTATTGGTGCCATTGAGGGAACGTGAGGGGCCCCACAAATCACTGTGAAACATAATAAATGGGCGAGATGGTTTGTATATGGATGATGGGAAAGAAGTACGACGGTGTTTTGCAAGCTCACACACTTCACATTAAAACTCAAAAGACAGTTTATTTGAACAAATAGAAGGAAACAAACGTTTTAAATATTGGAAATTGGGATGACCCATCCTTGAATGCCATAACAAAAGTTCACTATCTCTAGAAATAGATGCAGAATCACAAATTGCAATATTACATAGTTCACTCAAGCTTGCCTCCTCAAAGTAGTAGAGTCCCTCATACGCCTTAGTAGTGCCAATCGTCTTCCCCGATGATAGGTCCTGAAAAACACAATGAGAGGAAACAAATTTAGCAGAACAATTTGAGTCTTTTCTTAACTGACTGATGGATAATAGGTTACAAGATAACTTGGGAACATGTAGGACAGATTGTAAAGTTATGGAGTCAGATATGCGAATACTTCCTTTTCCAGCAACTGGTGAGAGAGCGCCATCTGCAATTTTTACTCTTAAATTCCCAACATATGGTGAGTAGGATGAAAACCATTGATAAGAACCAGTCATATGATCAGATGCCCCCGAGTCAATTATCCATGGGGATTTGTAATAGGATATAGTATTTAAAGATGACAGATAATTACCTCCGTGAGCCAGGGAACCAAAGGAAGACTGACCTAATGTTTGAATTGATGAAAACATTTTATACAGCTGATCTAACTGTTCAGGACAGAATTCACTACTTGAAGAAGTATTGATTTTTTCTCCGTGTAATTTTTCAATTAACCCGTCGGAGTTAGCCTAGTGCCCACGATTTTTTTGGTGTTGTCTCGGCTTCCAATCTACCAGTTTTCCATGAATCTCCCAACAAGTATCTTTTAAATGACCTGTTTTTCGGCAATGTTTGCACCATAATTTACCTTTTTGTGGTCGTTGACCGGTTCCCCCTGGACCTTTTGATACAAGGGCCGAAACATTAGGCCCATTTGTGTGCCCATCTAATTTCTGGGCAGTTATGGGTGCGGGTAGATGATCCAGCCCAACACGATCATTCTGGGGCAGCATCACACGCCTCCTGTTCTCCTCCCTCCTAACCTCTGCAAAGACCTCTCGGGTGGAACGAAGAAGTCGCCGGCCAAGGATGCGTCCCTTCACGTCGTCAAGTTCTCGGTTCAGGCTGGCGAGAAACTCGAAAACCCTTTCATTTTCGAGTCTCCTTCGGTATCGCATACTATCGCCGGAGCACTCCCACTCCTCGTCGATGCTCAGGTCGAGCTCCTGCCAAAGATGGGTCATCTCTATAAAATACTCGGCAACTCCTCTCTCAGCTTACTTCATCTGCCACAATCGGGTCTTGATTTCAAAGACTTGCGAGTAACTCTCGATGTCGGAGTATGTCTCATGAACAGCGTCCCAGACGTCCTTCGCCATTGGCAAGAACAAGTAGACCTTTCCGATTGACGGCTGCATCGAGTTGACGAGCCAAGCGGTGACCATGGAGTTCTCGGACCTCCATTTTTGCAAGGCTACGATGTCGGTGAAGTCTGGTTTCCTCCATTCGCCGGTAAGATAACCTAGCCTCCCTTTTCCTACAATCACCAATTTTATGGATTGAGCCCACTCACGGAAATTTTTTCTGTTTAATTTCTCTAATGAGAGTGGAAAGACTGTGTTATCTAGCCCATTCAAACCCCCAACGGACGTGGCCTCTGAGTCATCGTCGATATTTTCCGAAGAGGTCGACCCTCTGCTGTTGATGGTGTCGTTGGCCATGGTTATCTAAGGTTGATAAACCCTAGCTCTAATACCATGTAAGCGGAAGCTTTGAATCTTTTATTCAAGCATAAGTTTGTTCATATGTACATCCCAATATATAATACTATTACCTATCCTAAACAAGGAAACAATCACCTTACTGAATAAAATCAAATCCCCTATATTTACCCACTTTCCGAATTTGTGTATTATTTACAATGATACTTGGGATTGGGATTTTAACAAATATCATCCACATATAGCAAATGCGAAACCAAAGGGGCCCCAATCGGATGATTAAATCGTCCAATACGACCCGTCTCATAGTTTTTCTCAAGCAATCTTGTCAAAACCTCCTCCATTTTTATGAATAAATAAGGGGAAAGTGGATCCCCTTGCTGCAATCCTCTAGTAGATTGAAAAAACCCTTTAAAGGTTCCGTTCATCATAACGGAAAACCACGGGGACTCCACACAATTTTTTATGAGCTTGCAAAACCTCTCATAGAAACCAAAAGCCTTCAGAACCTCCAAAAGAAAATTCTAGTTCACTCTGTCATAAGCTTTAGCCATATCAAGTTTTACCATCACATTGCCTCTAGCCATTTTTTTGTGCAAAGACTGAACCATTTCCTATGCAAGCATAATATTCTCAAAAATACTGCGCCCAGGGATAAAAGCACCTTATTCATGCGAGACCAACTTATCAACAACCTTAGTTAATCTAAAAACAATAATCTTGGAAAAAAATTTGTAGACCACAAAGCATAAACTAATAGGCTGAAATTTATCAAAGCTAGAAGGATTGTCCACCTTCGGAATTAAGACAATAAACGAAGAGGAAAAGAACCTGGACAGTGGAGTGCCCTGAAAAAAACTCTTTGCCACATCCAAGACATCTTTTTTTACAATGTCCCAGCAAGATATATAAATTCAGATCCAAATCCATCTAGTCCCAGACTGCTTTCTTTGGGAATAGAGAACACTGCTCTTTTAACTTCTTCTTCCGTCGGATCAGGGCAGAGAAAATTATTATCAACATTTGAAATTTGCCTTTAAATTAACTCAGAGAGATCGCAAGGTTCAACCACAGAAGACTCTGAAAGAAAATTCTAAGAAAAAGCAACAGCTTCATTATGTATTACTTCCGCACCATCCAACATCCTCCCATCATTCAGAACCATGCGGTCTATACGGCCTTTATTCCCCCTCTGGTTGATAACTGAGTGGAAGAATTTAAAGTTTTGATCCCCCTCAATCAACCATTTTTTTTTTTCGTAATTTGTCCTAGGCGAGATGCTTCCCTCTTCTCCTACACCTGAATCTCCAACTTAGTAGTCAAGTAATCGGCTTCGACCTCCTCAGAAAAACCTAATTGCAGCTGATTTTCTAGAGATTCCATCCTTTCCTCGAGAACTTGTATGCTTTCTCCCACTCTCCCAAGGACATTTTTATTCCATGCACGTAAAGCAACTTTTGTTCTCTTAAGATGAATAGCAAGTTTCAAAAGACCCGAAGTCAAGTCATTCTTGATCCAGGCATCTTTAACACACGACAAAAACAAGTCCTGCGAGCTCCACATATTAAGGAACTGAAATGGTGTAGGACCATACAAAGAGAATGACGTATTCGTATAAACCACCATAGGACTATGATCTAAGGATTTCTGACCCAGATATTTGAATTGAGCTGAACCATAGTGGTTGGAAAAAGCATTATTAATAAGCACTCGATCAAGCTTAGCCCAGCTACAAGCCACCCCTTCATAGCCATTGCACCAAGACATGCATAGGCCTGTGTTTGTTAAATCAAAAAGACCACAATGATGTAAATAGTCATTAAACTCCATCATACGTAAAAGTGGTCTTGGATTTCCACCAATTATTTCAGCACCCATTCGAATAACATTAAAATCCCCCAAGACCAAGGAAGGAAAATCCAATATTTGACACTCCTCCAGTTGCTGCCATAACTCTCTTCTTTTAACATAAGAACACTTGGCATAGACAAAACTCACCAAAACCCTTTGGCCATCCTTGAAGAATCACCCGGAAATCATCTAAGTCATGATTGAAATCCCCTCAAATGCATTCATATCGTTCCAAAACAGCCACAACTTACCGCCCTAACTTTCATTAGATATAAAATGGTGATAATTCATAAAATTACCCAGCATTACCATCCTCTCCTCAGCCACGAAAGGTTCTGAAATATCAAATAAACCAACATTAAACTTATTAATCAGCTTCTTTAACCTGCCTCTAGACCTATCCAACCCTCTCAACATTCCAAAAAAAAAATTGTAACAGTCATAAATTTAATTTATGCGTTCGGATGTGAACCCTCTAAGATTTCCTCACAGATTTTTCCTCTATGGTTTTGGTGTTTTCGGAAGTCCATCCTTGCCCTGTATCAAACTCATACATTTTTTCTTTGCCCTTCAACACTGAAATGTCGCCTTCCTCCCTCTCGGACGAATAACCCAGACCCAATTCCCCCTGATGTAAACTTTGATTCCCACTTTCACTCAGTTTAATATTGTCCGCATGATCCACTTTCTCTTAACACATAGTTTCACCATATGCAACTCGAGCATCATCATCACACCCGACTTCCTCTCACACCTCGTCATCACTCTCTGTTGAACCTTCATTCACATTATTTTCCAAGCCTCTCTGCAGTACATCAGAGTTTTGCATTGCATGCTCTCCTTTTTCAAGAGCCACAGGAATTTCCGATAATACAAGACACCTATCTTTGGTCCCCTTCATCATTGGCACAATACTGGGTCCTGCTTCCTGCTCCACTTTATTTTCCCCTTTATCCACATCGGTATTGGTTTCCATTACACCATCATTAGTCTTTAGTTTCCATATCTTTTTTCTTTTATATTTTCCATCATCCCTTCGCTTCTCTCCTACCCTACAAACAATCAATGTATGTCCTTGTTGGCAACAGTTAGAGTAGAAAAAACTCATCTTCTCATATTTGGCCTCTTGCAAAATACATTGTTTCGGAGATAAAACAAGAGGAAATTCCTTGAGGAAATACATTGTTTTAATGAGCTTCATGTCTCACATGACTTGAACCTTCATGTTTATCATGTCTCATTGTCTTAAGTGTAATTTTCCATTCAGATTCTTCAAGTATGTCCACTTGAAATCATAAGATCACTTAAGTCCTGAAACTCAAACTTGCATAGACATGCTAAGTAACCTTGATTTGTTATCATCAAAACGAGATTAAGTCTTGTTAGGCCAACAATACTTCTTGGGTATAAAAGTATCTAGATCTCATATGGGAACGGTTTTGTCATAGAGGAAGTATGTTCTTGATCAGTTGGATGAAAGTGGACTATTGGAATTCAAACCGGTTGATACACCTATGGATCCTAACATCAAGTTAATTTCGGATGTAGGTGATTTGTTGCCTAATCCTAGACGATAATGGAGACTTGTAGAAAATCCGTTCGGTAAAGATGCATTGGTAACCCCGGTAAGAAAATCCATTGAGGAGCCAATGGAGATTCCTTTTCGACGTCAAAATCCTTTGTCCACTTGAATAGCCGAAAAGAATTTCCTTCCATAGTTCTACCTTCCCTTGCCCACCCAAGCAAAAAATCACGTTCATTTTTCATGTGAATTAACACATGGTAATCATCCATGACACTGATCGTTGGAATTTCCATCAAGCCCCATGTTTTCACAATCGATAACCGAATTTCATCAATAGATGGTTGATTCCTCATCACTAATACAAAACGAAACTCTTCCTCAGCTTTAACCATCTCCGCTTCTAAGAAAATAAATCTCAATTCACCATTAATATTAACTAGCAATCTCATAGGAATTTTAAACGCAGGTATCTCCACTTTTTTATTCACAGCTTGCGCATACGACTGCACCCCGGGACTAGCCTGGACAGCATTCCCCACCAATGGTGAGCATGGTTTTAAATAACGGCCGCGACCGTTAACTAACGCCGTTACGTAACGGTTTTTTGGATTACCAATACTGTTACACCCCGCGAAATCAGTGGGAAGAAAAATCACAACCATAGCAGCCATTACGGACTGCGACCATTACGTAAAGGCCGCTACGTAACCGCTACAGGACTGTTACACTAAAAAATTATTTTTTTTTTTTACTTTTTCTTCTCGTTTTTTCCCTCTCTTTCACATATCATTCTCAATATACCAAGTGGCAAGAGGGGGAAAAGATTATAATGAGGATGACAATGATACAAAATTTACTATTTCTTTAAATACTCACAATAGATGCATTAATTAACAATTTGAAAATAATAACTTGTTAGGAAAATATTTTATTTTGATAATATTAATAGTGTGATATTTATGTTCTATATTTTTCAACGTCAAACTTCTTTCTTTTCAAGCTATTTCATATTTGTATTATTTGTACGTCTTATGTGTCTAATAGATTAATGGAGGGTATAATGTATTTTGTTTTATTAATTAATTTAACACACATAAGAATTTATCACAAATAAGAACAATGAGAAGTATAAATACGCACACATGTAATTTTTCTATCAATGGTGGTTTAAAACAAATGTAAATATGTTGCCCTTACCAAATAACTTAGTTAGTCAAATTAAAGGATCCAAAATACACTAAAACTCTTTCTAAGAAGGACTAAAAGCCTAAAACATGCAAGTACGCTAGTATGCACAAGGTTGTGCGTGCTTCAAAAAAATTCACAACCGTTACACCCGCTTCCCTTTATATAATATCCGCTACTCCCGCTTCCCGTTACACCTGTTACTGTTACGTTACTCTACCCGCTACCGCGATTTAAAACCATGACGGTGAGGCCATCGAAGGGGGGACGACACCTTCCCAACAACTCTAGACTACCTATTTTCCATAATGAAAGTCAAAAAATAAAAAACCGAAGCAAAGAGTAGATAGAAACTGAGGTGCGATGGCTATGGCAATCTCCTTCTGGCGTGCGGCGTCCCCCAAATCTTCAATCTTTGGCAACAATGGTTACAGGGAGAGTCTTCATAGTTGAGCTTTGAGGTTCTATTTTCAACAGCATCCGATTCAACAATGTCCGTTGGAAATTAACGCTACGACGGCAGGCAAGTGACTTTGTTGCAAGACTCCCAACGGTGTGATTGAAGGACGCGAAAGCATCAACGGTAATGGCGACGATAGTGACCTTGCAGGGAACGACGGGAGAAAACTGACGAGGAGAGCAAGTCGTATGAACCAAAAAGCTTGGAACTTTGAGTTCTGTTTCAACAGCGTTCGCTTCCACTTGTGACGGCAGGCAGGCGACGGCGAGATGCTCCCGCAGGCAGGCAGGCAACAGTGCAAGGCAACAGCAAGCTGGCGACATTGGAACACAGGCGGCCACGTGAGGCTGTGAGGCCGTGAAGGTGGAGGAGCAACGATGGTGCGTGGTGAGGTGGAGTTGCGAGTTTGAGAGAGAGGTTGAGAATATGGGCAGTGGCGAACGCGACTGTGAGGGGAGGGTCGGAGCAGGTGGCCGTGTGGACTCCGCTGTAAGGGGGGAGTTCAACGCAGGTGGAGGTCGTGGCTGAGGCGGCGGAAATGGAGCAGGTAGCTATGGAAGGGGGACAGTGGCTGAGTGGTGATGGCGAGATCGACTTCTACGGCTAGGCACCGCTGGTGCGGTGGTGGGCTTGGTGCAGAGGCGGCGGCAGCAGCGCCCCTTAAGTGTTTGAAGTACTTACATGAGACTTTCATATGATTTTCCTATCTTAGTGTCTAAGTCTTCATGTTGTGAAGCTTCCAATATGTCTTTTGAGCTTTATGCACTACTTCAATGAGCTTCATGTCTCACGTGACTTGAACCTTCATGTTTATCATGTCTCATTGTCTTAAGTGTAATTTTCCATTCAGATTCTTCAAGTATATCCACTTGAAATCATAAGATCACTTAAGTCCTGAAACTCAAACTTGCATAGACATGTTAAGTAACCTTGATTTGTTATCATCAAAACGAGATTAAGCCTTGTTAGGCCAACAATACTTCTTGGGTATAAAAGTATCTAGATCTCATATGGGAACAGTTTTGTCACAGAGGAAGTATGTTCTTGATCTGTTGGATGAAAGTGGACTATTGAAATTCGAACCGGTTGATACACCTATGGATCCTAACATCAAGTTAATTTCGGATGTAGGTGATTTGTTGCCTAATCCTAGACGATAATGGAGACTTGTTGGAAAGTTGAATCACTCACGATCACTTAGCCTGACATATCTTTTGCAACAAGTGTTGTGATTCAATTTATGGATTCTCTGAGGACAAGTCATTGGGACACAGTAATTCGCATCTTGAGATATCTTAAAAGTGCACTTGGGAGAGGTCTCTTATATCAAGATTAAGGTCACAATTATATTCAAGGATATAACAATGTAGATTGGGCCAGGTTGCCTTTGGACCAAAGATCCACAACTAGGTACTGTATCTTAGCTGGTGGTAATTTGGTTTCTTAGGGGAGTAAGAAACAAACTTTGGTGGCCAAGTCAAGTGTTGATTTAGAGTATAAAGCCATGGCTTACCCTACTTATGAACTTGTTTGTTTAAAGAACATGTTGGAAGAATAGGGTTTTCCACATTCTAAGTCTATGGAGTTGATGTGTCTTAATGAAGCTACTCTTCATATTGCTTGAAGCCAGTCTTTCACCAAGTTAATTGTCATTTTGTTAAGGAGACACTGATGCAAAAGCTCATTACTACTACTTATGCAAAGTCTGATATGCAGCTTGCTAATTTTTTTTCCAAAGCTTTGGGTGATGCTCAAGTTAAATTTATTTGTAACAAGCTAGAAGCATATGATATTTATGCTCCATCTTGAGGGGGAGTGTTAAAGGTAATTTTAGTTTTTTAGTATTATTATTAAGTGCAAAGTATGTTGACTAATGAGAGTTAGTAAGGGTAGTATGGTCACTAGAATGTATTTGATTTGCATTATAAATAGAGAAAGACCTATCTTCAAGTTAGGTCATTCATTTAATCAAAATCTCAACATGATGGAAGCATGTCACTGTTGGAATTGAATGATAAAGAAAATAGTCAATATATTTCTACCAAAAAATCGTGTTATATTGTCATTTTAGATGCTTCCAATAAATTTTTGACAATCAAAAGCATCAGAAAATTCACCATAAATATTGTGAATCTAGATGAAGGGCAAAATAGTCATAATGTTTTTGCATTGAAAATGTATTTTTTTATGGTGAAAGAAATTTATTAAGAGAGAGAGAAGGATACAAACTAATGAAGGGCAAGGTGTCCACTAGACTAACAAAAACTAACCATGTAACCTAGTGTATGAATCCGAATTAAGGGGTCGTTTGATTCACGGCATCAAAAATATCCCCAAGGAATGACATTCCAGGTAAATCTCATTCTTGAAAATACAATGCATGCCTTATGGGAAAATTTTTATTTGGTTCATATTGCAAGATTCCCATAAATGTACACAAGATTCCCATGTCAATGTTTGGCTAAACATAGGAATCCTAGTGAGTATTTTAAAAAGATGACCATTATACCCTTGAAATGTGTGTAATGAATATATGAAGAACAATTGTATTTTCAAAAAACAAAAATCTACAAAGAATATGTACTTAACTAAATCTAATTTTTTCACAATTATAAATTTAAAACTTAATAATCAATTAATTGAAGTAATTCATGGCAATCTAGCGTGTAAATATTAATTATGATATTAAATTTAAAATATTTTTATATATTTTCTAATTAACAATTAATAAAAATTTTCTAATTAATATTTTTAATTAACTTTTTAATATTCTTATAAAAAATAACAAACATTTATGTTAATTAATATTTTTAATTGTCATTTTAATATTTTCCAATTAAAATTTTAATTATTTCCTAATTAATATAGCATGATTAATATTTCTAATTATCATTTTTAATTAAAACTTTATAAATAATATTTTTAATTGACATTTTACATATATTTTCTAATTAGTTATTATTTATGCTAATTTAAAATTTTTACCTTTAGTTTATTAGTAATTTATTATATTAAATCGAATAATATGGCATAATTATAGTATAATATAGGGGCATTATTGTCTAAAAACCAAAATATTGAGGGCCATGTAGTCCAAAAAGTAAGATTCCCATGGGAATAGGATTCCCATGAAACTAACTCATAGGGAAGGTAGGATTACAAGGTCTAAAATTTTGATTTGAACTCAAATTTTGAAGCTCCAAAAGTACGAAAATTTCGACTTCGATGTCAATTTCAATTTTGATTTGAAAAAATAATGGAAAATAGTAGTAAAACATGGAATTCTTCATGAAACTTTAGAAATGGTTAACAAACATAATAATATAAGTTTTAGGACTAATATAATACAAGTTAAATACATCTATGTTGTGTATGAGGTGGAAAAGTTGTAATATAGTATGTGTATCAAACATATTTGTAAGATAATGTACAGTAAACATACTCGGCTACTACAAATGAAATTCATAAATCATTTAAATATTTTTTATTATACAAATAATGATAATTTAGACATAAATGGTTAAATAAAATACTACTGTAAGTTTATTTTTTCATAAAATTTCAAAAGCATTTGTAATAATATTTTTTTTCGATAAAAATAAATAAAATAAATTAAGAGAGAAATTTCACTTCACTCCTAAATCTCTTATTTGAATTTCAAGGAAATTTCATTGTATATTTAAAATTTCGACAAGTTTCACTGAAATTTCGAG
This sequence comes from Malania oleifera, assembly GCF_029873635.1. NCBI lineage: Eukaryota > Viridiplantae > Streptophyta > Magnoliopsida > Santalales > Ximeniaceae > Malania > Malania oleifera. The sequence goes on from NC_080420.1 coordinate 86,923,720, forward strand.
ATTTCGATAAATTTCGGGATGATTCGTTGAGATTTCAATGGAAATCATGCAATACGGAAATCGACTGCCATTTCGATTTCAAGGGTGATAGAAACTGAAAATTTCGACAAAAATTTCAACAATTTCGTGAAAATTTAAGACCATGGCTAGGAATAAGATGCCCATGTTTCATGGAATCCTTACATTCCTAGGAATGTGAATATGTATGCCACATCAGATTCCCATGCTCAAACAAATGTGGAATGAGATGTCATGGGCATCACATTCCCAGGAATCTTGAAAGATGCCGCAAAACAAATGGCCCCTAAGTTACAAATCAAGAAGGTAAATGAATCTTGAAAATTTTGGCCTTTCAATCTTCTTTACGGCAATTTGCCACTTTTTTTAATTCTTCAAAATGACAAATCCAAACTTACACCTAAAAACACTCAACATTTAAAAGAAATAAATAAGAATACAAAATTCACAAATCAAATAAAACTCACTAGTGTTGGACCAAGATCATTACATTTGGTATCAGATTCACCCTAGGGGTACCATCATGCTGGTGGATGCCCTTCACACATCCCATTTTGGTTATCCCACTTCTATTTTTAAATCAAGCCCATTGTTTTATTCCTAAGATCTGCTTTTTGATTCTTTATTCAAGCTTCAATCATCAAATATGGCTTTCCATCCATCTTTTGAAGATAAATTATTCTAGAAGTCAAGGAAACTCTTGGTTATTGCTGCTAGAAGGAAGGCCTTGGTTGATATAATGGGTAGTATGGCAATAGCAACCTCTAAACAAGAGCATATGACAGATTATCAAAATATTCAGACGAAGGATGATTGACTACATAATACTTATTTTAGAACAACATATCCAGCAGGAGGAAAGATTTATAAGTTAGTAATTGACAATAGCACTCTGCTTGCAAGTAGTGGCAAAAGAAATTAAAAGTTGAAGTGGTGGAATACCACAACCTTATTGCATTTTTTGGACTGATGAAGAAACGGAAGTGTAAGTGACAACAAGGTGCATGGTCCATTTTTCAATTGGAATCTCTTATAAAGAGTATATTTGATATGATGCAGTACCAATGGACATGTGCCATATATCCTACTTGGTCGTCCCAGGCAAAATGATAGAAGAGTAGTCCATGATGAGCGTGCCAATACCTACTCTTTCTATGTCAAATGGGGACAAGAAGAAGAATATAGTTTTAAAGCCTATGAAGGATGTTGATGTGGTAGAAAATGAGAATGATGAAATGCAAGCGCGTGGTTTTGATAAAACAAGCCAACACATCTCTCAAAATGACAAGGGCATTATAGAATTAGCAAATGCTCCCTCAACTGGAAAACAAGCTATAGCACATGAAGCACTTGGTACATTTACTCACCCTAAAATATGGGTGGTGTTGCAATTAAAGCAAGCTATGTCATTGATGTTGATCTTGATCCTGTTCCCATGAATGCCAGCCCCCATAATGCGGCAGCCATTGAAAAACAGCATATTCTACAAGAAATTAATGAAGTAGTTGCTGAGCCAAATGAAGAGTGCAACTGTGACAAAAACAAGGTCTGGAGAACAAGAATGCTGGAAATGTACAGGATGCTCCTCAAGGGGAATCTGCAACTACGAACCAAAAAGTATCTTCTGGTTGCAAGTTTAGAGAAGATCAAGTAAGAATTTGGGCTACAAATTGCACTTATAAAGATAAATTTCAGATAAGGTAAATTTCAAAAATGGTTACCTACAAAGGAAAAGAGTGGTGAAAAAGGCAACCAAGGTGCAGGAAATCAAAGGCGAAGTTGACAATCACTTCTGATTTCTAGTCACATCACATGGAAAGGAAAACCTGACTGTGAGAACTCCTAGACAAGCAAACATGAGCTTATATTAAGTGATGCCAAGATGTGTCAAACCATTAAAAATGGCAACCGGCACCGAGGCTAGTTTCTTCTAACAGGGGGGAAACGTTGCAAAAAGCGAAGCATCAATTAAAATTTTCTGGAAGACAGTCTTTGCCTTGTCAGTTGCAATCATATTAATTAATTATAGTTATCTAGGTGTCATTATCATGGCCTAGTCAAAGTGTGTCATTTCCTGAGTTCAACTTTATTTACAAAGTTCATTTCTAAATCTAGTTCCAAAGTGCATTTATGAGGTTTTTGAGTTTAGAGAAGTCAAGACAGCTGTAGTCAAGAATAGTCATTTTCCTAGGCACATTTAATGTGCAGGGCTGTCATGTACTTGTATTTATGTTAGTGCAGATAATGAGGGAGTACATATTTTTCCCTTTCTATTTTGGTTATCAATTCTGTTATCTAGACTTTCCCGAGATCTGGAAGTGTGGGTTGAGGATTCACCCATGTTACCTTTCATGCCCTCTGCCGCAGCATTTCTGCACTAGAGGATCTCATTTAGCCACAAAATCTACCTGTAATTATCCCTATCTTCAGATTTCTAATCTGACAAATCCTACAGTCTACTCCCTCCACACACGCTGCATCACAAGGGGCCACTAAGGTTGGCCATCTAGACTACTGATGCTGTTAGAAGTTATTTATGACTTTTAGTATTATTATTATTATTAAGTGTGTTAGTATGTTAATTAGTGAGAGTTAGTAAGGGTATTATTGTCATTAGAATGTATTTAATTTGTATTATAAATAGAGGGAGAGACCTATCTTCAAGTTAGGTCATTAATTTTAATCAAAATCTCAACATGGTATCAGACCGTGATCCAACCTAAGCCCTATTATACTCAGCCGTCGACGGAAAACACATTCCCATCACTGTCTTTCTCAAATCCACCTCTATCCTTCATTATTTCACAAAATCAACCATATACCTAAACACAGAACCCTACGAAGCCTAACCCCACAAAACCCCATCGCCGGGGCCCCATGCTCCAGCCAATTGCCAGCAGTGCTGACCCCATGCGCCGATGCGTGAGTTTCTGGCCACCTTCTTCTTTTTTTTCCTTTGTCATGTTCTGATTCCTTCTCTAGACAATATTATCAAGCTGTTGGGCATGTTTTTCACTCAAAAATCCAACCTTTTTCAACCATGCACTCGCGGTACTCAATTAATTTCTGTTCAGTGTTTATAAAGGCTTCTTTGGGAGTTTAGCAGTGGCAGTGTTCATACATCCAGTTGTGAGGCTGCAGCAGTGCTATATCAGTCGGTGAGCCGTTCATCTTGTCCGTGGTTGTGTCAGTGCTTCACATAGTTTGTGATTGTCCCAATTAGTTTTGATTGTTCTTCATGTTTGAAATTGGTGTGGTTGCAAGTTTGTGAGTGTTGGGATGGAGTCTACAAATCCCAAAAACCTGTTTCCTACATCACTACCACAGATAACGACTCAAAAGTTGGATGGAAACATTTATGTTAAATGGTCTAAAGTTGTTCAGGTTTATTTAGTAAGATTAGGAAAATCTGACCACTTGCTCCAATCTGATCCTTCTAATGAGAAAAGAAAAGAAGTGTGGGTTCAAGAAGATGCCTTGATTGTTTCCCTCTTATGGAATTTGATGGACCCATAGATTGCACGGATGTGTATGCATCTAGATACGTGCAAGGAGATTTGGGATTATGTCAAGCTTCTGTGCTCTAGTAACATTACACATGTATGATTTATCCTAGGACTACTTTCAATCACAACAAGGAAATAGGAGCATTGCCTATTATTTTGGATAGATGAAACGTATTCATGAGGAGCTTAACGTCGTGCAACCTATTACTGCCGACGTTCGTTAGATGCATAAGCAGTGGGAGCAGATGACAGTACTTTAGGTTCTAGCAGGCTTGAGACCCAAGTTTGAGGCAGTCCAGTCTCAAATACTTAGTAGTGCCAAGCTGCCATCATTTGCTGATGTTTATTCTTGTGTCCTTCGTGCTTCATTTAGCATGCATTCTCCTACTCTTACATCTGGCTCTGAGAGGACAACCTTTGCTACATAGGGTGATTCTAGTTCTTTACCAAAAAACTGCAAAAGTTATCAAGGTGGTTCGAGTGGTTGTGGTGGTAGAGACGAGCAAGGTAAAGGTACTCCTCGCAGGAACTTTGAATACTATTGAGTAGTGTTGGGATCTTCACGGTAGACCTTCACGTGTTTCCAATGCAGCAACCACCAACTTCACACCTTTGAGGGCAGCCAATGTAGCCACCACCAACTCCATACCTTTGGGGCCAAGTGGGGGGCAACGTACTATATCCATGTTAAAGGAAGAGTATTCAAAGTTCCTGCAATATTAAGCATCACAAAAAGCTTCTCTTCCCATTGCATCTCTCGCCCAGACAAGTAATCCCACAGTATGCCTGTCATCCAGTACCTCTCGTCATAGTCTTGGGCTCGTAGACTCCACTGCCACTAATCATATCACAAGTATACCTACCTTCTTCTCCACTCTTCAATATCCTGCATATTTACCTTGCGTTACTCTTGCTAATGGATACACCATTGCAGTCAAGGGAATTGGGACTGTAAATCCCATTTCTTCTATTTCTCTTCCTTTGGTTTTGTATATTCGCAAATTTCCTTTTGATCTTATGCCCATTAGCAAGACTACTAAATCCATGACTTATTCAAAGACATTCTTCCCTGATTCTGTGGTTATTCAAGATGACGAAGATGATTGGCGGAGGCCATGAAGTTGGTGGACTTTATCACTTTGAGGCTTAAGCCCCTATCTCCTTTTACCGCCAACACTGTTGTTGCCACACCTTTCCAAATTCATTGTCGTCTTGGTCATCTTCACTGGAAAAGTTAAAATGTCTTATTCCTTATTTGAGCTCAATGTCTAGTCTTGATTATGAGTCTTGTCAGTTGGGAAAGCACTATCGCATCCCTTTCGCTTCTTGAGTCAATAAACAGGCTGCAAGCCCTTTTATGTTACTTCATTTTGATGTTTGGGGTCCTAGTAAAGTTGTGTCCAAGTTGGGTTTCCCGTACTTTGTAACCTTTGTGGATGATTATTCAAGAATGACTTGGCTATATTTAATAAAAGATCATTCTAAGTTATTTCATGTATTTTGTGCCTTTTGTTCTGAAGTAAAGACTCGATTTGGTTTGCCAATTCGAATACTTCCAAGTGATAATGCTAAAGAGTATTTCAATGCACAATTCACTACTTACATGACTCAATTTAGTATTGTCCATCAATCATCCTATATCCACACTCCTTAACAAAATAGGGTTGCAAAGAGGAAAAATAAACATAACCTTGAAATCACTCGAACCTTACTTTAAGAATGTACCTAAAGTGTTTTGGAGTGATGTTGTACTTACTACTTGCTATCTAATCAACAGGATGCCATCCTCTGTTCTTAGTGGTAAAATTCCCTACTTCATTCTCTTTCCAAATTCACCTTTATTCTCTCTCCCTCTTCATAGATTGGGCGTCTGTTCTTTGCTCATCAACTAACTCCTAGGGTGGACAACTTGGATCCTCATGCTATAAAATGTGTCTTTCTAGGCTACTCATATACTCAAAAGGGATATCGTTGTTATAGTCCTACACTGCATCGCTTCTTTGTTTTTGCTGATGTTACCTTCTTTGAGTCTAGACCTTACTACACCCAGTTCTTGAATGCTTCTAAGCTCAATGAGTCTCTTCCTTTGTCTAATCTTCCAGATTCTACTTTATTGTCCATGCCCAACCATCCATCTGAATTTGCATATAGTTCGATTCCTTCTCATCGTCTTGATCATCCTAATTTGCAAGGGTATTCACGAATGCGACTCCAAGGAAGAGAATCCCCTCTAGCTTCTACTACCACGCCTTTGGTTTCCTCATCTGATGATCATATTCCCCATGATGTTGGTCCTCTCATTGCTGTTCGAAAAGGTAAAGGCACATGTGCTGAACATCCCATTTCCAACTATGTTTTTTATGACTTCTTATTATCCTCCTATTATTGTTTTCTTACAACTCTTCATCTACTACCCTTCCTAAATCTTTTCGGAGCCTTAGCCCACTCTGGGTGGAGGAAAGCTTTGGTTGAAGAGATGAATGTTTTACATGACAATGGCACTTGGGACTTGGTAACTCTTCCTCCTAACAAGCCTGTGGTTGGTTGTCGTCAGGCTTACGCTATGAAAGTCAACCCTGATAGTTCTGTGGCTCATCTAAAGGCCAGTATTGTTACTAAAGGGTATACTCAAGTGTACAGTCTAGATTTTTTTGATACTTTTTCTCTGGTTGCCAAACTTACATCAATACGTCTATTCATCTCCTTGACTACTACGTGTCACTAGCCACTACATCAATCAGATGTGAAGAATTTCTTGCATGGTGACCTTAGGGAGAAGGTCTATATGGAGCAACCACTTGGGTTTGTTGCTCAGGAGGAGCTAGGCTTAGTGTGTCGGCTCAAGAAGACACTATATGGTTTAAAATAGTCTCCCAAAGCATGGTTTGGTCATTTCAGTGTTGTAGTACTTGAGTTTGGTCTTCGACAGCGTGCAGTGGATCATTCTATGTTTTATCGTCATACTCCATCAAGTATGATCCTTCATGTTGTTTATGTTGATAATATTGTTATTATAGGTGATGATAATAAAGGTATTCAAAGTCTCAAAACTTTTTCTACAGACTAAGTTTCAAAACAAAAATTTGAGACCATTGAAATGCTTCTTGGGTATATGAGTATCTAGATCTCGTATGGGAACTGTTTTGTCACGGAGGAAGTATGTTCTTGATCTATTGGATGAAATTGGATAGCTGGGATCTAAACCGGTTGATACACCCATGGGCCCTAATAGCAAGTTAGTGGTAGATTGGGTGTTTGGCTACCTAATTCTGGACAATACCAGAGACTTGTTGGAAAGTTGAATTATCTTGCAATCACTCGACCAGATATATCTTTGGCAACAAGTGTTGTGAATCAATTTCTAGATTCTCTGAGGACAAGTCATTGGACGCAATAATTTGCATCTTAAAATACATCAAAGGTGCAACTAGAAGAGATCTTTTGTATCGTGATCAGGATCACACTTATATCCATGGATATACAGATGCAAATTAGGCTGGGTCACCTTCTGACTAGAGATCCACAACCGGATACTATATCTTGGTTGGTGGTAATTTGGCTTCTTGGAAAAGTAAAAAACAAACTGTGGTGGTCAGGTCAAGTGTTGAATCATAACATAACATTATGGCTCACACTACTTATGAACTTGTCTAGTTGAAGAACATGTTGGAAGAGTTGGATTTTTCGCATTCTCAACCTATGAAGTTGATGTGTGACAATCAAACTGCACTTCATATTTGCCTCTAATCCGGTCTTTCATGAGTGGACGAAGCACATTGAAGTTGATTGCCACTTTGTTCAGGAGAAACTTGTGCAGAAGCTCATTACCGCTTATGTGAAGTTTGATATGCAACTTGCTAATTTAATTACCAAAGCTTTGGGGGGTGCTCGTGTTAAATTTATTTGCAACAAGCTAGGAGCATATGACATTTATGCCACAGCTTGAGGAGGAGTGTTAGAGGTTATTTAAGTCTTTTTTGTATTATTATCATTAAGTGTGTTAGTATGTTAATTTGTGAGGGTTATTAAGGGTATTATTGTCATTAGAATGTATTTAATTTGTATTATAAATAGAGGGAGAGACCTATCTTCAATTTAGGTTATTCATTTTAATCAAAATCTCAACAGATACTGTGCAAATTTCCTATTTTACTGTCATTTGTTTCCAATTTTTTCCTAGCAACTCAGCATGGCCCCAATCAAAATTAGATTAAAACAAGCACCCTTTCACTTAATTTACGTCTAAAATACCCTTGCAAGGCTCAATAATATCATTTTATATTTTCTATTAAAATCTTATATTAAATTACTAATATTTTTACTAATACTACATAATAATATATTAATAACTCAATCAAAATGCAATCATCTCCAAAAAGAAAATGTTTGTTTTGTTATGCTTTATTTGAAAAATAAGTTTTTATGGAATTGAGCTTAAAAACCAATTGGGCTCAATGCACATTTATATATGGGTATGGAAAATTGTTGGCCAAAATGGGCTATCTACACATCAGCATCATTGGGCTTAAAATCTTTTCCCATCAAGACATGCCCTCAACCTAGTATCTAAACATAAGTAATAATCTGCTACGAAAAAAAATGCAGATTTACTTGAAGGCCAGTTGATACTACAGTAACAACCTAATATTAAGAAACAAATGGCTATTGGGTTGAAAGTTTGTGAATTCAATTGAATTTTGAACTGAACAAACAGGTTTATTATGAAAGCGTTCTGCATTTTGAACAGAGGATGTCTTAAAACTGCTATGCCAAAAGTCATAAGTCTTTAGCTCTTCCTAGAGTTGGTAATCTTTGATTAAAGAAACATAGCAAATAAAATATATATGATTTAATATAAGGCGATAGATTCAACAGTACTGAATAAAAAGACAAAGGTAGTACAGTATATTATATGATGCAAGAAACTAGATGAAATCAAATCTTTGCCGATGTGTGTAGTCAAATTCAAAAACAAAAACACATGAACAGACACCAACCTGCTCATAACAAACATCTATTAAATTAAGTGCTTGCGACATCTCAACCATCCCAAGCTCACCCACAGGAGTTGGTGCATTCTTTCCTCCAATGATTTTAGGAGCAACAAATGCAAACACCTGCACCAAAAAATAAACTGCCATAAAACTAAACAGTCATGCAAAAAGCCACAAAGGAAACCCCAAGAGATCAATATTATTATGCATCCTCAGGCTCAGAACCATTTAAACCATTTCTCAAAGGCATTAAGTACAAAAATAAGTTAAATGCATGCTAATTTATACCATAACAATAAAACAATGCAAGACCAAATAAACCAAAACTCCAAACTACCAGAATTACAGAAGGAATGACAAGAAAAAGTGATTTAAAAAGCATTCCTGAAGTGCGCCTCCATGTGTTTTAAGGAAAAAATGCCCAAGGTGAAGTGAAAAAGGCAAAACTCCTAAAAGACATATGCATTTTGGAATAGAGCATATGTCTCGGGTTAAAAACGTGCATTTCCTCAACCTTGACGAATACACTCCCTCCTCTTCAACAAACAGCCTCTGTCATCTCCTCCTATGAGAATCCTCCCTCGAACAGGGCTGTAATCTCTCTCTGGCTACTCAAAGACCACAATTCCCAATCATCTCTCTCTCTCTCTTTGCAACCAGATTCAGATCTTCAACAGCACTTTAGATTGTCAACCAACCTCAGATCTTCTCCAGATCTTTGTACTTTGTCATCTCAGTCGACCACTTTCCCTCATTGAGGACCTAATTCCTAATTCAGGTCTTCAACACTAACTGCTTTAGATCTTCTCTCTCTCTTCACCAGCGATCGGGGTGTGTGGGTGGGTGTGTGTGTGGTGGCTGTGTGCGTGAGAGAGAGAGAGAGAAAGCAAAGTGAGTCAACACTCTTTTTAACTAGGAAAGACAATGGTTACAGTACAATATTTAAATTCATTGCAAGGGCACGTGGCATTGGCCCTGTAATGCATGGGCAGGTATGCCCACAGGCAGCTCCAGTTCCCGAGTTTGAACTCTCAAATTTTGAGGGCTAAAGTTTACAAGTTCGTATAACACATTTTATTCTAATTATCTAATAAAATTCAAATTACTTTTGGCATGTTCAATTTATTTATATACATTTGAAATAAATTCCCAAAAGATGCTCGCCTTGCCTTGTAAAGAGTAAAACACCTCAACTTACCTCTTCGCCTTTTAAAACACTGAGAAATAGATTGGCCTAATAGTATTACAAATAAGTGAAATAGAATTAATCCCCAATAACACACAGTAGGGTGAAATAATTCAGTCCCGCGCATTAATCTTATCCCAAAGAAGCGCAGCTAGCAACTTACTATATGCCTGAAGACCCACAACAACCACAACTGCTATCAGTTCAATATGGAAGAGAGGGATTAATGGTAACCGCTGAAGTCCAGTTCTCATCAGAAATTTAAGAAGAAACCTGCACAATGGAAACATATAAGTACCGAAGAAGGTTCAATTTGTTATTCGAGGAGGAGATTAATGACTTGATTCCCTTGCAGAATGAATTCAATTCTTTCCAGCATTTATTGGCAAGCGATATAAGGAGTTGGTCTCTGGATGAATCTGGGGATTTTTCTGTTCCAATGCTCTTCCCTTTCCTTCGCATTCTTCTATTTGGAAAACTAAGATTCCCAGTAATAGAAAAGCTTTACCTGTACTGTAATTCTCAATAGGATCAATACCGATGGTTTACTTTAGGGAACAAATAAAGCACTTTCTCCTGATGTGATTGTTCTTTGCTATCAGAAGGGAGACTTATTTGCATTTATTTTTGCACTGTCCCCTTCTCCTGGATTTTTGGAATAATTTCTTTGGCATTATTGGGGAGCATTGGGTTTTCCCTTCTTCGGATGGTGTATGCCTTCTTTGGCTTTAGAGGTTTTGGTGAGGAGAAGAAAGCTCTACAAAGATGTATTGTTGTCGTTGTTGTTGTTGTTGCTTTTTTTGTTTTTTGTGCAGTTAGTTGGTGTATCTGGGAGCAAAATGATCTCATTTTCAAAGGGTTTTGCTACACCCATTGCATTGGTTCAGAGTAGAGTGGTCTTTCTTGCTTCCTTTGGTGCTCCACATATGGGTTTCTTGGAGTGTTTCATTGAATAAATTGCAAATGGAATGGAGAGCTTCACTTCACTAGCCTATTGATGTCGTCAAGTCCTTCTTTTTGTTTTCTCTCTTGCTCCCGTTTGGCTAGGAAGATGTTTTATCTTCATCTTTGTACCTTTTCCTTTTCTTCTCTTCATAAATTCTTTGGTTCATGAGAAAAGAAAAGGTTAATCAAAAGTGGATCCCATATTAAATAGTTCCATATTTAAGCATTAAGTGTTGAATACAAAATACAATTCTGAATGTGTGAACAGGGTTCTGAATATAATTAGAACTTGTCTTCAAATCTGAATGCTGAACTATTTATTTGTTTGGTAACTAAACTACGAATATATGTTTTCCCATTTTAACCCTATAAAACATCAAAGAAAAACCGTTTACTAAAAATAAGAAGTATTTTTTAAAAATTTTAAATAACTTTTTTATTCTAGCAAAAAATATCTCAAATTTAAAACATAAAAATATTTTCTTTTAATAAAATTTTACTTAAATTAAAAATTTTATTTAATAACAAATAAGCATTTATAAAATAACAAGAGCTACTAGTTAATATTATAAAATAATAATAAAAAAAATTCTCTTCCCCCATAAATAATTAACCCCATTTCCTTTCCATCTTCTCCACCATTAACCACACCCAGTTACCCCATTTCCTTCTCTTTTTGCAATGTTAACTGGAATCTATCGGGAACACGACAAGTCCCCAAAATTTTCACATTTTAAACACCAAGTCCTCAGTCCTGGGGTCGGGTTTGCAATCATCTCTTCCACCATCATCAAATTCGTTCCTTTCTTCATCTCCATTCCATTAATTTCTTCCATGCTCCAACAATTCCACCTTCCCCTTCAATACACGTTCTTCCTTGACATTATCTTAGAAGCCACACAGAAACTCTCGTGTCATCTCCTTCAATCACCCTTCACATGCTATCCGTAACCCCCCAACATTGGCCGCAGGCCACAGCAGCTGAAGGACATGGCTCACCGGAAGCAGCACCAGCATCATCCCTTCCTTCAAAATTGATTCCCTGTATTTCTCTCTGCAACTCCGATATATCAAGGGAAAATGCAGAAAATATGTGTTAAATGGTTGGTGCTGATCGAATCAGCGATGGAGCAGATGCTGGTTCGGTCAGTGGACATTAAGAACCCATTTAGAGTCCAAACAAACATCATTGGTTCATTTATTAGTGAACCAATTAACAGTTGGCCTCTAAATAGAGGTTATTAAGAGCAAACAAATGCCCTCCAAGTGAATTAAAAGTAGGAGTAATTGTATTGAGATGGTTTATGCTTTATGCACTTTCTGTTCATTGTTATCAGATTGGGGAGACTTGCTCGCATTTGCTTTTACATTGTTCCTTCTCCTAGAGTTTTTTGAATAACTTATTTGGTGCTATTAAGAAGCATTTGGTTTTCCCTTCTTTGGATGGTTTATGCTTCTTTGGATGGTTTATGCCTTATTTGGTTTAGGGATCCTGGAAGAAGGAGAAGAAAGCTTTTCTGAGACGGGCTACTGCTACTTCTGTTGTTATTTGGTGTGTCTTGAATTTTAAAGTGTTTGTTTACTCCTATGTATTGATTTAGACTAGAGTGGCCCTTCTCACATCACATTGGTGCTCTGAATATGGTTTTTTAGATAGGTTTCATTGACTGATCTGCGAATAGATTCGCCAGCTTTGTTTTACTAGTCTTGTCATATTGTAATTTCTTTTTCTTTTTGTTTTCCTTTTCAGGCTGGAAGTATGTCTTATCCTCGTCATGGTATCTTCTTCCCTTCTTCTCTTAATAAATTTACACTATGTTTGGTATGCACGAATGGAATGGAATGTGTATTCTAACATTTTTATTCCATTCCCATGTTTGGAAATGCTTATAGAAGTAAGAATGCAAATTCCAACTTGAAGTGGGAATAACCCTGCCTTCCAAATGTAGGAGGAATGAACATTCACCCCAAAGTGGAATCAATCCCAACTCTCCCACTTCTCAGCTCGCTTGACTCTCCCCCGACTTCTCAACTTGTCTCCCCAACTCTCTCTACTCTCTCTTTCTGTAAATCATTGGAGTCTTTCACAAATCAAAACAACAATTGAGGAAGGAACAAGAGGAACCCCAAATCAGAGCTATCCAAAATCAAAGCTAGGGTAAGTCTCTTGCTCTTCAATCTTGGTTTGTAGACATCAAAATTTTTTAGTTTGAATCTCGATCTATGTCAACTGCTGAAGTCTGGATGTTTGGTTAGGTTTTAGCCCTGAATCTCAACCTGAACAGATTATTCTGATCTCTGCATTCTTTTATATATATATATATTTTTTTTTTTTTTTTTTTTTTTAGATTTGTGATGAATACATGAATTTTTTCATATATAAGTACTTTTTGGTTAGATTTGAGCCATGAACAGTGGAATACATACCTCCAATTTTGCACAGGAGATAGATTCTATTTGGTCAATTTCTTGCTTTCTATATTTCATTGCTTTCTGTCTTCTGTTTTAATTATTTTCTGGTTAGCAAACAGTGGCTTGCTTTCTATATTTCATTGCTTTTTTTATCTTCTGTTTTGGATTACAACACTTTTCCCTTTCGGGATTGGGTTTGTTATTAGACTGTAGCTGTCCAAATGGGTTTGCAGTTTTGCCCCTACCTCTGCACAATTAGCGGAGTGGCAGGCCATCCTCTTGATGGAGCAGTTTCGGATTCTACACCAGAAGGGAACAGAGAAAGACTAAGATGAATCAAAGACATTTAATTCGTTTTTTGGGTGAAAATGCTGATAAAATTATAAATTTTGGGTTTGTTTAATTGTTCCATGTTGTTCTATTTCTAGCCATGGTAGTGAAGTTTGATTCGGAAATTATTTGGCAGTAGAATACATTAGAGTTTGGGAGCCATTTGCTGAAATATTGTGGCTAAATTGAAGAAAATATAACCCTGAATTTACAAGTAAAAAAAGAGGAGCATTTTTAGAAATTGATGCATTTTATTCCATTATTATTTGGATCACTTTGGGAACGTTTGGAAAATTTTTGTACTTCCTTTTCTGAGTGGAAATGCTTGGATCACTTGTAATATCTGTGACACATTGTATATGAGGAAAATATGGGATTATTGAAATATATGGGACAAATTGGGGAAGATCTATAATTCCTCTTATACACCAATCCTACTTCCTGGAATTTTCTGCTATATAATTACTCTTATAAATTGAGAAGAACAAATTTGGCATTGCATGGAAGGAGTGGTTTCCTGAAGTGGTTTTTTTTTTTTTTTTCCTCTGATATGGCTTTGTCATCATCTACACCAGGCCCTCTAACTGACCCATTTCTCTCCTATTTTCTCAGTTAAATTGGCCTTCCAATGTGCATCCACGGCATTGTCTCGCTTAAAGTCTGCATTGTTATTAGGAACAAGTACCATGGTAGCCGCTCATAATCCCACAATACCATGCGAAGCATTGCCAAACATTCATCCTTGTTCTTCTCTTATCACGCCCATTCCAGATTCCACAATAAGGCATTATATCTATATGGCTCCTCCTGCATTAGAGCACTCCCTCCTACTTTATGTTTGTGTTCAACAGCATCAACCCATAACTCCTCTTCTTTTTAAGTTTACGGAAACTGTTCATGAGTCTAACATTCCAGGCAGCCCATTGTTTCACTGCCTTCCCTTTCCTGAGCTCATCATCGAAGGATAATCTACCATCGTTTAGTCTCTGTCCAAGAAATAAATTAAATAGTGCTAATTATATCAGGTCTGATCTGTTCTGTATGTATCTTGCTTGATGTGCAAATAATATATGCAGAGTTGATGCTTTTGGGATTTATATCACTGGTGCTGATTGCGAACTGAGCTGAACTGAGTGCTAGCTTGGGATTTGAAAAATCCTCACCGTTGGTGTTGAAGGAAGGAGCAGAAGAAGCTCATGAAGAGGCTAGTAAGTATGTTTCTTTTGATTTGGATGTCTAGTTTATTGGATTTGAAATGGTTGTGCAAGGTTTTAATTGCTTGTTCGGATTGTTGTTGGATTGCTTTAGTTCTGAAAAAATTTCAATGTGGGTATTGCTATTTTTATAATTTTGATGTTGAGAGAGTGTATAGTATTTGATTTTCAATTCTTGTTTGTGTTGTTTAAGATCCAAACCTGTGGGCTCTATAAATCTCTGCCTTTTGACTATTTTTAAGTGTGGACGGTATTAACTCCTTCCTTAACAATTTAATTGTACTGATTGGTTGCTTTTTTTTTTTTTTTTTTTTCGGCTGTAAAGAATTTTAAAATTAAGGCACTTGTCCACTTAATGGGAACTCTTAAGGAACAGACTACTTTATCTGAAGGAAGTTTGTCTTCATTACAGGTTTATCATAATCCCTTTCCCAATTACTAGTGTTTGTTTTCTTCTTCTTCTTTAATGTTTTGTGTTCAACATAGACCAGATACTTCTGCAACTACTAATTGAACAAAACTTTTGCAGTTGACAGATACACTTTGCTGTTAAGCATACAAACTGAAGACAAGTTCTTTTATGTGCAGACGAGGGAAGCCATGACATATGGAAATGTTGGGAAGGTATTTGGCATACCCTTCCTGCTATACCTTGGGAACAAGAGATTTTGAAGTCCATGTCTCTTGGTAGGGGTTCAATGGCAAATACTACTTGGGTAGTTAATTAAACAGTTATGTACTTTATTTATATCTTGCTTCTATCTTGGAACTAAATTTGGCTGCTCAATTCAAGAAAGTATAATGGTTGTTGCCATGCTATTATGTTGCAGTTAGAAAGATGCTTGCAGTGACTTTGTGAAATTCAAGCTTGAAGATATAGGGCCTAAGCATGGTCGAGCAACATAAGGCAACAATAGATATTGGCTTTGGTCGCATGCTAACTAAATTGGCTTTTTTGTTGGGAACAATAAAGAAGCTAGAAAGGGGGTGAAGAGTAATCTTACTTTCGGTATCTTAGATTTACTTGATAAACTATTGGATTTTTTTTTGACAGATTAGGAGACAGCTTTTTTAATTTAATATGAGCTTGAAATGTATGATATTGATTAGTATGAGCAGTCAATTTGTTTGAAGTTAGATTTACCTCCAAAGAATGGCTATTGATATATTTTTTTACTTTATTGAATGAAATTGTTAGGATTCAATCTGTCCAAATTTAGAATTTTGCATGTATGTCAACAATGAGTGCTTTATTAATTATTTATTTATTTTAGTTAAAAATTATCCTTAAAAGAGATAGAATTTTTTAAAAAAATTTATTAGATTATATACCTTGATGTACTTTTTAAACAAATAAGAGCATTCCATTCTGTTATTATAATTATTTTCTATGAAACTTACAAATGGAAATGAGAAAATATAAGAATCACCATTCTATTTTAGTGTCAATTTATGCCTGCCACCATATTAAAACAAATTTTGAACATGGAACTTCTCCCCCTTTCTCAATTCCTTTCCTGTAATTAGTCCAATATTTTTGCAAATATTGCAGTTTCATTTTGAAAAGCAATTCAAATTTTTTCATAACGAAATTGTTTTGACACCTTGTTTTTTTCCACCCTTTGCTCATATATGAATTTTGAAAAAAAAAAATAATATATATATATATACACACACACACACATAAAAATATAAAAATTTAAAATTTCAAAAAAATAATCATGTACTTACCTTGAATTTTCTAAATTATCATCTTTTATCAGCAATTTGTAAAAATATCTATACCTTCTCAGTAGTAAATTCAAATATAAAAAGTTCTAAATTTATGAATTAATTTTTTTTAAATTCAGTAGAAAAAAATAAAGCATTCCATTCTATTGTTAAACTTAGTTTTACCAAACATGGAAATGTGGATGTGAATGGAAAGTACATTCCATTCTAGTGTCATTCTATCTTTGTAACCAAATGACAGAATGGGAATGATCATTCCATTCCTATCTAATTCCATTCCATTCTCATTCTATTCCATTCTTGTGTACTAAACATTGCGTTAGATGCTTCAAAATCAAAGCAAGCACCATATTAATTATTTTGGCAGGGCGCAGATCCATTAAGTAAATTAACTAGAAGGTAATAGTATCAAGATATACAATCCAAATCCAATGGGGAAATGAAAATACCTTGTGTATAACACCAGAAGAAATGGCAGGTGCAGCCAATGCCCCTCCACACTCCCACAAAATTGAAAGATATCCACGATCATAAAAATATTCCATCACTTCTCTAGGGTTTAGCATCTCAAATTCCACTACTTCAACACCTTTGGAGACCAGGAATTTCTGGAAACTCTTCCTAGCACCCATTTGTGTCACAACAATAGTAGGTGCAGAAGAGACATCCCAAAGATTTGCTACCTCAGGAAGATCAAGGGTCTGTGACATTACAATGCGCACAGGCAAATGTCCACCTCCATGTCTCGCAGTCAACCGTGGATCTAAATTCAAAATTGCTAAGTATAAGAACACTTAAGAATATCATGAACACCCCTAAGATAAATCATTATGTCAACAACAAATTAGCAGGTAACGAGTAATGCTTACTGTCCCTGCGTACTGTTCTTCCTCCCACAATAACCGCATCACTTCGGCCCCGCAGTTCAAAAACTCGATTCCTAGACATTTTGCTGCTTATCCATGATGCATGACCACTACTAGCAGCAATTTTTCCTATTAGCAGCCAAAAAAGAAAAGCAAGTATCAATGTCAACTCCAATTTATAGAGATAGAACCTTAGGAGTCTTCTTTCAGTAACTAAATTCATCTAATTCATTCTTATTGATGAAAAGCTCAGAAACCAGAAAACATTTTATTATACTCATAGTGCTCACCATCAAGGGTCATAGCATACTTGAGAACGGAGAAGGGAACTTGAGAAGCAGCTCTATATATCAAGGGAGCATTGACCAAGAGGCATGATTTTAAAGCTTCCTATAATACTTAAAATAAAATGTCAGTCAAAATACAGCATGGCATATGCAGACCACTTAATAACACTCAAAAAGCAATGATTAGAAAAGAATGTTCATGCATCATAAAAAATGAACACTTTAAAGGTCCATAAATACAATAATGAAGCATTGCCATGAAGTCTATTTTTCCCACAAATGTCCCTAGCAATAGTCTTTGCTCTACTGTCTTGCAGCATCAAACACAATTCAAGACCCTAAAGCTCTGCAATTTTTTTATGTATGTATAATATTGTACAGATAATATTTTCATGAGAAAATTAGATTTATTTTTATTGATTTCCATGAAAATTGCAAGGAACCCCTATAGCATTTATGAAATAACGTGGCCTTACCCAAGGATTCCCCATTCTACCAAACAGCTAATGGCCATCCATCAAAGTCAAGTATGGTGACAGAAAGTGATGACTGCCACCAATATATTAATTCAAAAAAGCAACACCATGCCCTGAGTTGTTCTCAATGAATAAAATGACTAAATTACTCCTTAAAAAGTAAGTGCTTGCCAATGAGAAACTGGCATAAATACATTCTTAGTCAAGAAGGCATGTTGGATCAAAACCATCCTTCTTACTTCACCAGTTACTGAACATTAATAAATTGAGAGGAATATGGTATCAACATATCTACAGAAAAGCATATGTTATTTTGAAACTCCAATGGAGGTAAATGATCCATGAATTGTGGCAGATCCAATTCGATGGAACATGAAGGTCAACCAAAAAAACACCAAAAAAAAGGAAGAATAGTAAAATGATAGCTCCATAAGCAAGCAAGGAAAGGAGCTCCAAAAAAAGTCATAAAAGGAATGTGTATTTTCTTTCATTTTCAATGCAACTGTTGTTATCATCTCTCGGTGGTGGATTCAATTAATGAAGACAGCTGTTAAGTGTCTGCAATTTCTGGTGCAGAGCAACAAGCACCTCAATCTTGGAAGGAAGTTGTATCGTATGGGAAAGAGCAACTTTGTGTAAAGTGTGGTGCGAATCTGCAACAAATTTCATTTGGAACTGATGTGGGATGATGTAACGGTCTGCAGCCCAACTCTGGTGAGGTATTATCTGCTTTGGCCCACTAGCCTCACAGTTTTGTTTTATTATATAAAATGTGCATCACATTGTTGGAGCCAGAACCATCCTTATAAACCCAAGATCTCCCCAAACACATTCGATGCAGGACCATGACATGCTCTCCCATTAAATGATCCAATCTCTAACGCCCTTATCAGAGTGGCCGACACATCGGTGTAGAATCCACCCACATGATAGTACCCCCAAGGTGGCTCTAATACCAAACATAATGGTCTCAGGCCCAAACTGTATGAGGTATTGTCCACTTTGGTCCACTGGCCTCGCAATTTTGTCTTATAAAAGGCGCCTCACATAGTTGGAGTCTGAACCATCCTTATAAACACAAGATCTCCCTAGTACACATCTAATATGAGACCATGATAGATGGTCAAGTCAACAACAAGAAGAGGCTGGTTTACGCCTCCTACATACAGCTAGGGTTTTCGCAGGGGTTGAAGATGAAGTGATCTGGGCTTGCATCTCTCTTTATTGTGTTAGATCTGGGCCTATTGTTGGGTAATTTGATTTGTTTAGACCAGGATTGGCCTCAAATATAAGCCCAGCTAGCTGACAAGGCCCACTGTGCGCAGAGATGGCCCAATTCTCTGAACAGTGTCAAGGTTCTCAACCTTATTCCCAAAGCAAGCCCAATGCTCCTCTAAGACCCAGCAAGTAGGAACAAGCCCAAAGTTTGAATCAGGTCCAAGGCCCACCATCTGTTTCACAGCCGGAGAAAAAGCAAACAGCTATCTTCTCATTAGCAGAATGGAATTCTGTCCAAATAGCCTTGAAGAACTAGAGACGTTGAAGGCTAGTTGTGAATCTATTGATTTTGGGATTTGGTTAGTGGAAGAGGAATCCTGTGCAAAGGACAGAAATGTAAGTAAATCCTTAGTCATGGCTGTTGAAAAAGGGGGTATTACAAAGTATTTAGAAGCTGGTCTGGAAGAATAATAAAAATGATTTTTTTTTGGGGAGGGGGGGGGAGGGGCAGAGGGGACCTGTTGGTACAAGAATCAATTTTGATAAATTTAGAAGCCAAAAGTTTTATGATCATTGGAAAGCAGTTCAGATGGGTGCGAAAAAGAGAAAAATAAATGAAGAGGATGAAGAGAAGAGAGAGCATTCTTGAGAGATAGTGCCAAAGATCTTAAGGAGAGGTTTAAAAGGAGGGTCAAGTGTTGTGGAAGATCCATATGCTAAGAATGATATAGCCAGTCATAGAGCTACAGCAAGGAGAAAAAGAAATGGTGGGACCTCTTGAATATTGATGGTGTGGACCTTAGTGAGTTTGATTGTGATAGGGAGTTGCTTTTGGATGAAATTGAGGAACAACATGGGTATGATTTTGACTCTTCTAACATACATGGAGATTTATCGTATACACGTCCATTGTTGGCCCCAAGGTTTCATTAACCTAATTTTAATGGTAACAAACTATTTGCTACTAATGGCTTTATGCTTAAGTTGTGTTTAATAAGCTTAAACCATTTAGAGTTAAAGATTTTATTTGTTTTATTTGTATTAAGTTCTCTCAAATTGTAATATGTTTTATCTTCTCTATCTCTAAGAATGTGAAGGTCATGGCACTAAGGCACTTAAACATGGAGAAACAAACAAAATTGTGAGACTGTTTTGAGTTGTCCTGCCAAGCGGTTGACCGCCCCTTTCCAGGCAGAGTTGCCTAGACAGTTGACTGCCCCAAGTGGCAGGTCAACCGGCCTAGGCAAAAAGCTCGAGCAGTCAACTGGCCTAAGTGAGCGGTCAGCCGTCTTGCTTTTTTAGTCACTCCAACAGTCAGTTTTTTCCTCTAACAGCTAGTGCCCGATCAACCAACCTGATACACAGGTCGACCAATCTGAATTGAGAACTAACTCTAATAGGCAGAGAACGGCTAGTTTTGCTGCAAATTATATATATATATGCCCATTTAAGCCTAAGGAACTATAGAGAACATATCCATATTGAATTTCCAAGTACCCAAACTCTCTCTTCTCTCATAATCTCTCTTGCGCCTTAAATTTCTCACCTTTGAGAGAAACACCAAAATTCTTATGCCGTAATCTTGCATATTCCTTAAGAGTTGTTCTGTTGTGCTTCAATTTATATATCAATCCTTATGAGGATATTTTCTCTTGTAATCATCTCTTGTAAATTGGTGCTATTTCCTCCATCAAAGTAAGGTGTATTTGGTTGTCTTGTCTCGTATGAAACAAGGGTGGTGATTGGTGACCTCACCATCACTAAAGCAAGGGAATTAGTGGAACCTCAATATGGTTGGCCTTGAAAGAGTGAACGTGGACGGGGATGGCCGAACCACTATAAAAAGGGTTTGCATCTCTCTTCCCTACTCTCTTTAAAATGCTTTAATATTTGTGTGATTTGCTTGGTTTGTTTAATTTGATTTAAATTTGGTAATCAAACACTTAATTTTCATTAAACATAATTCACCCCTACCCCAACCTGGGTTGCCAGGCCAACATCCATCACTGATGGAAGGATTGGAGGAGGTTTTTATTATTTAGGATGATGGTTTGGTTAATAATCAACAAAGTGAGGATGGAATATTGCCTACACCTACGGAGGAGAATCTTGGAAGGATTCAAAAGCTCAGGAATTAAGCGATTAGATCGGTTTAAATCTAACTAATTTTGAAGAAAACAAAGTGTACCCTGATGGTGGTAAAAATAAAGCGAAGACGGGTCATAGGAAACTAGCTAATTTGGAGTGCTCAGTGAACTATGAAAGAAAGGGATTGAAGAAGAGTTTTCTTAGTTTATTTTGTTTAGCCTTTATTGCCTTTATAGATTATTTCATTTTCATTTTCTTTCTTTTTATTTTGTTTTTATTTTCTTATTTTTATTTTTTGGTGGACTTCTCACCCCCTCTCTTAGGTTGTAACTTCTCTTTCTCTATCTAAAACATCTTTTTTTTTATCAAATAAATCTATATCAGATAATAATCATTATAAATAGCACCTTCATTCCTTTCAATAGTTTTAGTCAACTATCATTTTCCCCAAAGCAATGTCAAAAATGGAAGAAAAAGCAGCAGTTGCAGCGGTAACAAAATGCACTAGTGCAGAAATACAAATAAAACACTCCAACTAGCAATAATTAAGAACATCAACACGAACTTATGGGCAATTAAGGAGGAACTCTAAGATCCATTATCAACAATGTGCATAAGACAGGTAATGTCATGGTCATACCATCATATTTTAAACATTGAAAACATTGTTAAAAAGAATAAAATAGAACATCTATGCCAGACAAAAGAGATGAGCGGTCCTAATTAGAAGGCCATTCAAAACTACATATAAACAAAGCAGTGCAAGAATCATTGGACCATGCATGAAATTTAATTTAAGAGATTAGTTTTCACATAAAAGAAATATTATGAAAATAAAGGAGCAACTGCAAGGAGCAGAGGACAAGATGTCTTAAAAAATAGAAATCAAAAACATGAAACGAGTGGGAATTAGTAAAATAGCATGTAAAATTAAGAAATTATATCACCTCTATTGTTTTACTTTTTAGATCCTCCCCGAGTACATCAACCTGCATGCCTTCACTTCTTAGCAAACGTATTGCATTGCCTCTAAGATGCCTCAATGGATGTCTGATCCCAACAACAACTCTTGTAATTCCTGCCTAACATACAGAATGTCAGTTATCTAAGACTGCTGACACCATGAGACAATCATATAATTTATATTAACAGAACTAAATGAAAAAACATGCCATGTAAAACTTTAGATGGCTAGGTTTTGGGAGTGGTGAAAAGGGTGTCTAGGGTTAGGATGGTCGGAAGGGTGCTTTGTTTTCTCTCGGTGGTTTTATTATCCTCATTTAGGCCTGTCTTTCTAGTATCCCTCTTTATTATATGTTCATTTTCAGGATTCTGGTACGAATAGCTAGTAAATTCAGAAAGCAATGAGATTTTATTTGGTTAGGAGTGGGGGAAAGACGGATCATTTAGTTAGTTGGGAGACTATTTACATCTAAGGTGGGGGAATTAGGTTTTGCAAAACTGATGCCTAAAAAATACTTGATGGAAAAGTGACTCTGGCGGTCTCTTTGAATAAAGTTATAAAAATTAAATTTGGCTTGCTCTCAAATGGGTGGAATACTAATTTGGGTTTATGTTAAGTAGAGAGTCCATGGAAGTGAATTTTTCACATCTATTCTTTGTTTATTCCCTATATCAAATATGTTGTGGGTAATGAATCTCGGATCCGTTTCTAGAAAGAAACTTGAGTGGGGAATTATGCCCTTTTCGTTTCTTTTCCTCATTTGTGTCACCTCTCCTTAGTGCATTATAAGGTCTTTGCTTCCTTTCTTTCTTCAAATGGGTCCACTACTTCATGGGATTTCCACTTTCGTAGTCCACTAATGATAGAGAGGTCAAAGAACTCTCGTTTTTTTTTGTACTTTTGGAGGCTTTTTCAGCCCTTAAGTGAGAGAGATGGCATGGTTTGGGATTTTGATTCTTTAGAAGTCTATTCTTCTAAATCTTTCTTTGGGCATTTCCTCTCCATCCTTCTATTTAGAAAGCCAAAATCTCTTCTAAGACAAAGGCTTTTATTTGGTTGGTTGTTCTTAATAGAGTGAACACCAACAATCTGTTTCAAAGTAGGATGCCTTTGAAGTTATTACCTCCAGATGTTTGCCTCTTGTGTTTTGAAAGTTCAGAATCTGCATCACATCTATTTGGCACTATTCTTTCTCTTGGGGGATTTGGAACAGGTTGTTTGGTGTTTTGGAGGAGAATTTGGTTTGCCCAGGTTCAGTGGAGGTATTATTACATATATCTTCTACAGGACATGAGAAGAATAGAGATGGTTTTGTGGACTTGGGGGATCTTCGCAATATTATAAAAATTTTGATGGAAAGTGTTGACCTTATAGGTCACGCCCTAGTTTTGATAATGACAAATACTCTTATATTTAATAAACATCTAATTCATGTGCAGGTCCATATTAGCAGATCATAAATGGCACGTGAAAGATCAAAACTTGAAGACAAATTCATACTCTTGATTGTAATAATTTTTGTAGTGAAATTTGTCTGTAATAGTAATTAGGGTATTCGGTTTGTAATAAACACACACATCACATGTATGGTTTATTTTGTAAACTCAAACAAATCATGAATGAGAAAGGACCTTAGAAAAACCTTAGGGTGTACCCTTCGGTCGACCGACACCGGATTTTTTCGGTGTCTTAATTTTGGACACAAATGACCCTAGGACACTCACTCATGCATACATATGTTTGAATATTTGACTAAGGTAATTGCATGCTTGAAAAAGAACAAAAATGTACAAGTATTGTACTTTTGGTCGACCGACCCACACAGGTCATTTTCTCCTGGTCAACCGAAACCGGTCCGGGTCAACATGTTGACCACGGTCCGGTCGACTAAGCCCTTAGAGTTCATTTGACCCTGGTTGACCGAACCATATGAGAGTCAACATTTTGACCTCCTGGTCGACCGAGAACTTTTGTTCTCCAACTACCTGGTCGACCGGAGGGTCTTCGGGAGAATTCCCAGCGGTCTGGTCAACCGAACCAGGTAGTTCAAAATGGCCTGGTCAACCGAACCTCGGAAATTTGGGAAATCGCCCTCTCCTGGTCGACCGAGCCCTCAGTTCAAAATTCCCCTGGTCGACCGAACCATATGAGTCCTGGTCGACCGAAACATTTCTAGTCGACCGGACCTCTTGGGTTGCCATCATTTTTATAGCGGGTTAAATGTTTTTAAACAGGGTTAATTTGATTAAAATGTCATTAAACTTTTTCAACAATCCCTAATAGGTCCCCAATGGACAAAAATTTTGGTATGTCTATATATACTCATTCATTTGGGATAATTAAGTATTCATTAGCAAAAACCAAAAATCAAAATTTCTCTCTCAAGCTAAATATTTCCCATTGCTCATACTATTTCAAAATCCACTCAAGCTTACCTTCTTCATCTATCTACATCATTTGTAAGTGTATTGAGTGTTATTGCTTAGTAGGTTTGCTCTCTCATTTGTTGTGTATATGAATCGATTTTTCTTTGAGAGCATAACCCAAGTAATCTTAGGAGCCTTTTCTAATAAGCCTATCCTAAGAAGACTTGTTAAACTTCCGAGTGTTACATTATCATTGCAATAACTTAGGAAGGTTGTATTTGTTTTGGTTTGTAAAAATATTTTCAAAAGTACTCAAATATCTTGTGGTAGTCATATTGATATATTTGTGAAAAGATATTTGTGTGTGCTATATTAATCTTTGTGGCAATATCCATTCAAGTCTATACCATTTGCTGAAATACAAAGATTACATATATCTTGCAATCCAAGCATATACACTATTCACGTGATTGACATATTCTGCTATTTGAGATATTTGAACATTGCATGATATCTTTATTTGAGCTTCTTGATTAAGAACATCTAGAAATACAAAGATTGCTGGTTGACACTCTCACGTACATATAACACTGATAGAAAATATATTTGAGAGTATGACTACTTAGACCACACTGAGCTTACATTTTAAATCATCTGTGGTGTTTGTATTTGTGCGCATTTGTGGTACAAATCTGCTTTACGTGAAAGCACCCATATATTGTACCTTTTGATTGTATATCTGACAGATTCCAAGCGTGACCTGAGGGGGCGGTAATCCAGCTCGGTAAGGATTGGTGTAAAGGTTGAAGTCAGCCCTGTGATAATTTGACCTGATTTGTATAGGTGTCGTTCCACCCGTTCAAGTGAGCAAGTTAGTGTGATGATCCTTGTGCTGGTTACCCAAGGCGAGGACGTAGGCATTTGGCCGAACCTCGATAACATATCTGCGTGTCACCCTTTATTTACTGCTTTCTGGTGCTTGTGCGATTAATTAAACTGCTTCATTTAATTTCTGATATATTTACATTATTCGCATTAGATTGACCATAGGATTTTGAACATACTGCTGTTAGGAGGAATACCTAGGGGTTAAATTTTAAAAATACCAATTCACCCCCCCTCTTGGGATCACGGTAAAGCTAACAGAAAGGAATGCTCATATTTCCTCAAGGAGGAAGAATTTTGATTCTTTGCTATGGCAAAGGACTCACTACTTTTCTTCTTTATGTTATTTTGCAGCAGGCTGTTTCAAGGGGACACCCTTTCAAAACTTTAGCAAGATTGGAAGGCAGTTTTATTTTGATTGTTAGTGTTTTTTTGATTCCTTTTTCTACTCAATCCTTCCTCTATAGGCTCTATTTGGATCAAGGATTATGTTTGAAGAAAGGAAAGGAAAATAAGAAAGAAATCTATTTTCTATTGTATTTTCTATCTATATCAATTCCTATTAAAAATAAAAATTTATTCTAATACAAACACAACTTAAGAAAAAACAAATATCAATGATATTTAAAATTTAAAAAAAAAAAATTTGAATGAGTTTAAAATTTTGTTCCATTTTTTATACATTTTATTTTCTTACTTGATAACCAAATATCAAAACACAGATTCCTTGATTTCCTTAGTATTTTTCTTATCTTTCCCAGTGGTTTCCAAGCTGCAAACGAGCCATAATATTCTTTTCTTTTTCCACCAAAACTGAAATGTAAATTCACATATTCATATCAAACTGCCCATTTGTCTACTCTGCAATCTGTTGCTTTTCTCTCCCCATTCCTTTTCTTTTTGCTTCTCTTTCAGATTCTCTCATATTAAGCTTCTTTCATCTCTCCCAATAGAAACAAAGCGTAAATTTCCAGATCCAACATACAGAGTAAAACACAAAGAACAAAAGCAAGAAAAACAACATGTGGTTTGAGAAGGTGAGGGCATTTTTGGGCAGGGAAAGAACCTGAATGAGAGCGGAGACAGCAGCGTGGTCCCCATGGCAGTCGCCAGGCTCCAAGTTGAGATAAGCAGTGGCGCCTCGACACCACTCGCCGGCTGCCTCTACCGCTTGAATCTCCGCCGGCTTAGTTCCCTGCCCGTAGAGATACCCCTCGCCGACAACTTTCCCGGCGCCGGCGGAAATCACGCATCCGAAGTTCGGGTGAGGAGAAGTAAGCCCCGCCGACTTGTCCGCCAACTCGGCTGAGCGTCGAATGTACGTCGCCACGTGCGCTTGGTGCAAGTCGCCGTTACCGCCGTTGTTAGTCTTGCAGATGATAGGGGATGAAAAGGCTCCGAGAGACAAGGCCATTAGAGAGAGCCAACCGTCCGTTTCTCTCGATCTCTCTCTCAAACTTTCTTTCAAGTTTCAGCCATTCTTTTATCTATTTCAATTCCTGTCGTCGCTGTGGGCAATTCTTGAGATCTGCAAATACAGGGGAGGAGTTGGGATTTGGCAAATTGGCATGCGGACTTGCCTTCGCAATTCAAATGTTAATAAAAATTTAATTAAATATTTTATTTAATTATTTAGTTAATTGAATGAAAATGAACTTTAATTTATGAAAATATGAAAATGAGACCTATGCAAATTAAAGTTAAGAGGACCACATTTGGGAGTTGGGAATTTAGAGTTTAATTTTATGCAAATTTAAAATTTTATTAAATTCATACAAATGTAAATTTATAATCTAAAATACATTCTCCTTCAAGCACAAAGTAAGAGATATTTTGTTCAAAAAAATATAATTTTTAAGAGGTATACTTATCTTTTATTAATTAAAATATTTCTTAAAAAAATAAAGGAAAAATCTAAGTCTCCAAAGTGACCCCAAAAAAAAAGTAAAATGTCTTATTTACCCTCGATCCATTATACATGCAAAATGAAGATGTTGTTTATGTCCCAAACCCAATAACTTGAAAGCCCATTACTCCTTTGGCATTCTACAATTGATTCTCCAAATCATTTTACTACAGATTCTCCCAATTGCAACTTCACCTTTCATTGCCTATTATATATCATTTGTTTTCTCACCAAAGTTGTACCATCAGAAACTCAAAGATCCATCAAATATGATCAATGGCCCTCGAACATGTTGCTATTATTTATCTTCCTTTAAATCTCCTCCATTCAATCGATATTTCTCATAGCTATTGTGGCAACTGTTGAAGAAAATTCATTCACCTAACAACCACTTTGATGAGTAATTGTATCCAAGGTTTCCCTAAGAAACAAGTGTCATTCCCATGTTAGACCAATAACAACTTGGCATCCATCCAAATTTATATTTATACAAATTTTGATCCTCCTGTTCAAAATTATTTCTATTTCCCATTGAAGTTGGGATATTCTAGGAGTGTGTCTTCTTTTGATTTGTTTTAATGTGATTAGTGTCTTATGTTTATGGTTTGGTATAATTTTGGTACAACTTCCAACATTAAAGTTAATATTTGATTAGTTGTTCTACCGTGAACCAACCCACTATTTTCAATTTGACTTGCCTCTCAATCTATTGTGTTTGTGGGGAATATAGTCATGCATGTAGGGTACTTAACGATATGCTTGTGAGAAAATGGATATGAAAAAAAATGGTAGTCTTGAGTATAATTTTCTAAAAAATGCAAAATAATACTTCAATTCTACATAATATTAGTTTGATGTAGCTATTTAGAAGCAAAGCAGGCAAGAGCAACAAGTTTTTAAGTTTCGTATGCTGGCCTAAGTGCTTGGAAGATTGAAAATTAGCTCGTGTCCAAATTCATGAACCCATACCTATACACAAAAACTATGGTCATATAAATAGCAGACGAATAACTAATTTATTGTTTGTTATACAATACTTTTGTGCATACCATCCCTATTACTTGGTTAATGCCTCCCATAGAATCTTTAAAATGTGTTTACCTTCTTTTAGAAGTTGATTTAATTCATATCAAGATTGTGTTCGCCTATTGACTGCTGAGGGTTGTGTAGCTTTTGAAAAGTTATTAGAACCTCAAGATTGTGTCGCACACATTCTCCCTATTATAGTTAATTTGTTCTCTAGTACACTCATGAAGTTTCATATTTTATTAGACTATTGTTATACCAATTAATGTGCAACGGAAACAAACAATCTCACAATGCAACACTTAATAGTGAAATATATAGAACACAATCACACAAATTATAATGAAAGTAATAAAACAATGACACGAAAATTACGTGGTCCAGCAATGCCTACATCCACGGAAGCAAACTGTAACACCCCGACCCCGAGGGGCCTGGGATATTAACTCTTTACTACTGATTTACAGCGGAAGCAAATAAACTCGATTCTTATTAAACCAGAGCGCTAATTATTCATGTTACAATCACTTATTTCAAAAGAAGAAAATTACACAAACGTAAATATCTGAAATCATACTAATGTTTCTAATTAATCTTTATTTTTCTAATCCCCACCCGCATGCTTGCTAAGCCTGATTTCCGACATGTCCTTCAGAGTTATCTGAAATAAAATATGATTGGGGGGAGACGACGCTCAGTAAGTAAATAAGATTATTATTAGTGTGTTGCCAAAATGAGCTTTTAAAGAATTTCGTAAAACAATATTTAATACTATAACTTCAAAACTGCTTTTAGAATAAACATAAATTTAAAAATTCCTGCATAAAACTTTTTCATCAATTTTAAACGGTAAATTTTTATAATCATATACTATAACTGTTAAATTAAACTTTTAACTTTAAAACTGTAAAAATATTTAATGATAAACATACATATACTTTTCCTTGTATGTTTTCCTTAGATCGTCATTTAAGCACCAAAATGATCCTTTTCACGTAAACTTACACTTTTCCTTCAAATCATCAGTAACTTTGTACACGTAATTAAATATGTATAAACATATATTGTAAAAACCACCCTTAGGCCTGTTTGTCGTAAATCATGTTTACCCCCATGACTGGGTTGTGCGGTCCGAAGACTGGACTTAGTTGGCTGGCCGACCAAACTAAATCAACGTACGTAAACTTTAAGTGAGATTTTCCTTATTAAGTCCTGGTCCGGAACCAGGTGTGCACTCAGGAGAAATCCACTAACATAAATAACCACTCTGTAAACAGTGTGGGTGCACTCTGATCCGTATAAACTTTAAGCTGCGGTACCGAGCATCTGTAACTTTGAACTTTCGTTGCCATAAGGGGTTTGAAAATTATCTTATTATAATTTATGCAATTTAAAATAATATCGTGAAAATCTCATCTTTACTCATATTTACATAAAAAAAATGTAACGTAGAAATAAACTCATGCCACACAATTTTTGTGTTAAAAATATATATAATTTTATTTTTGAATAGAAAGAAATGCTGAAAATTTACTCAAGGGGATTGGAACATTTCTTAACCCAAAAATAGATGCAATTATATTAAAGATAGAACTGGTATAATTAAATATGTGTAAAAATAAACTCATGGAAATTTTATGGAACTAAGTAACATAATTAAAATTTACGTACATAATAAATTCGGGTATGAATTTAAAATAAAAAGAAACTAACATAATCAAAATTTACTTACCTTCTTCTTTTACCGTGTACTACGAACACAATAACTATCTTTAAGATATGAGATCGGAAAGAGTGGGTGAGTGAGAACTTACTCAAAATTCTCACTCCATCACAAATTCTTTCACTCACTAATCCTTCTCTTCCTTAGAAAATTGTTGTGAAAAATGAAGGTTGAGAGCTCCCTATTTATAGGAAAATTTTGGGGAAGAAATGAAATTTATAAAAGTGTGGGGAGATGGGTGAAATTATAATAATTTTTTTAAAAATTAAAGAATGGGCAAGGGATGGGCAAGGTATGGGTTGAGTATGGGATAGGGATGGAGGCCATGTGGGAGTGCTTGCCACCATTCCCACTAAATAATTTTTTTTTAATTAATTACTTACCTAATTAATTAATCAATAACTTAATTAATTATTCTATTATTTTATTATTTTTTTTCTAATCATTATTATCATTATTATTATCATTGTTATTAATTTTAAACTACTTTTAGTATTTATTTATTTTATTATTTATTTTTGAACAAGAATTAAATTTAAATTTTAAAAACTCATGTGGGCGCCACATGGTCTTGTGGGCCCCACACAACTTCGAGACCCGAATGGATCCTACGTAACTCGAATAACTCTTATATGATTTTATGCATTCTACATAGCTTTGAGACTTGTGAAAACCTCCATACGGCTTCGGGACTCATGTGGGCCCCACACAGTCTTGTGGGCCCTGCATAGGATACCTATATTATTATTATTTTATCATATATTTCTACAAATTATATCAGTTAAAACATTATTTTATGTACTTATTTACGTATATAAATAGTGTCTTGTGGCTCCGGGACTCATGTGGACCCCACATAGTCTTGTGGGCCCCACATATGATACCTATATTATTATTATCTTATTATGTATTTCGACAAATTATGTCTGTCAAAACACTATTTTATGTATATATACTTATTTACGTGTACAAATAGTGTCTATCCTGTTTATCCTATGAAATTCCATTTTGACCAGGCCGACCTCCAGGGAGCGACTGAGCCGCAATGGTCTCTGAGCACTCGCTAAGACAAGGTCTTTCTTAGGCATCAAACATGGAATCAAGGATCCTACAGAAAAACACTTCTGTATTGATATTAACTTAATGACTATTTTTATTATTTTATTATTATTGTACTTTAATCATATATATATATTTTTGGGTCATCACACAAACGGCAGTGAATTTTTACTATCTTGTGTCCAATGACACTTAGATTACAACATACAACATGTATATATAACCCTCTCGGATGTTTTCCCCCTGAAACTCAACCTATGCAACTTCCAAATTCAAAATTTGAAAACCAGCACTGAGTAACCGATCAAAATCGTTGACGGTTTCAGTCATACCGCTGACGGTTTAAAATCAAGACCAAACATTCGATGTAATTAACAAAAATAGTTGACTGTTTCTTCTGCACCTGGCAAAACCGTCGACGGTTTCCTCCTACATGTCAGCTTCACTATTTTCTACCATGTTTTCTCTTTGTATATGCATTCCACTCAATATATGAGTCCCATATTATAACAATATCCACCTTGGCGAATATACACCCTTAGGAGAAAACCTAAAAAACATAACTCGCTGCTCCACCTGGGGCAATAGGTTGGGACCACCTCCTATCTAACAACTGGAGACATTAAGCTAGTCTAAGCAATGCTTGAACTTATCTGTGATAACTAGCTTTGTCAAGATATCTGCTGCATTCTCAGAAGTGTGAACTTTCTCAAGCACAAGTTCACATGAAGAAATCAACTCCCGGATCTTATGGAACCTCACATTTATATACTTGGTTCTCGCATGATACACTTGATTCTTTGCCAAATAGATGACACTCTATCTATCACAATGTAGCTAAACTCCACCTTGATGTATACCCAACTCCTTGACTAAACATGTAAGCCACAATGCTTCCTTGGCAGCTTCGACAACTACCATATACTCCAACTCAATTGTTAATAATCCAACCAGAGGTTGTACCATGGACCTCCAATAAATAGGCCCTCCCGCAAGGATGAACACATATCCTGTTATAGACCTCTTGTCATCCAAATCCTCTACATAATCTGCATCCAAAAATCTTACAAGTTATGGATCACTCTGTTTCCTGCCAAACATGATGTCATAGTGAGAAGTATCTTGCAAGTATCTAAAAATCCATTTGACAACATCCCAATGTTGTCTACCCTTATTTGAAAGAAACTTACTCACCACATTGACAGCTTATGACAGGTCTAGTTTGGTACATACCATAGAATACATTAAACACCCCACTACACTAGCATAGAGGACCTTTGACATGTCACGGATATCATCATCCGTCATTGAGCACTGAGCAGTAGACAATTTAAAATGATTCACTAACAGTGTACTTACTAGTTTTGCATTAGCCATACTAAATCTCTTCAACACCTTCTCCACATAACCACCCTGAGATAATCATAATCTCCATGCAGTTTTGTCCCTGTGAATCTCCATCTCAAGAATCTTTCTAGGTGCACCCAAATCTTCATGTTAAACTCTTTATTCAACAAAGTCTTCAACTGATTTACCCTAGTCATATCCTTTGCAGCAATTCGCATGTCATTAACATAAACCAACATAAAAATAAGAGAACCATCATCAAGACTCTTAACATACAAGCAGCAACCATACTCACATCTCATGTAACCTATTCGGATCATATAGGAATCAAAACGTTTGTACCATTTCCTCGAAGACTGCTTCAGCCCGTAAAGTTACTTCTTCAATTTACAAACCAAATGTTCCTGTCCAGGTTGACTAAACCTTTATGGTTGTACCATATAAATCATCTCCTCCAAATCAACATGGATAAATGTTGTTTTTACGTCTATTTGCTCCAAATGCATTTCATAATGTGCCACTAATCCCAATACTACCCTAATAGAAGTGTGTCTGGTCATAAGAGAGAAGATTTCATCATAATCAACTCCTTTTTTTTGTGAGTAACCCTTTGCTACTACCCAAGCCACGAACTTCTCTCCTTCCTTTTTTGATATCGCTTCTTTCTTCCTATACACCCACTTGCAACCTATCCCCCTCTTCCCTTCTAGAAGCTCCACCAAATCCCACATCTAGTTCTTATGCAATGACTCAATTTCCTCCATCGTAGCACTCATCCATCTACTTTTATCCTGGTTGTGCACTACTTCTTGGAAAGTAGTTGGATCCTTGCAACTGGTAATGAGAACATAAGACACCAGATCATCAAATCCATACCTGAGCAATGGCCTCATAGTGTGTCTAGGTTTGTGTATAGCAATACTATGATCCTGCTAGTTTATCGAGCTAGAAATCCCTACATTCTAAACACTGTCATCAATGCCTAGAGTCTCTAACTCCACCTGCACCACATGCTCATCTCTACTCTAGTTTTCTGGCTTCTATTTCTCTTCATCTTCCTTTTAAGTACACGTCACCATGGTTTTTTTTATCAAAAACCGCATTTCTACTAATCACCACCTTGTTTGCCATTATATCCCACAGCTTGAACCCTTTCACACCTTTTTGATACCCCAGAAAAATGCAATGTCTAGACTTTACATCAAGTTTTGATGTTTTCTCATTAAAAATGTGCACATAGGCTCGGCAACCAAATACTCTCAAACCAAAGTAGTCTACTGCATTACCTATTCACACCTCCTCTGCAACTTTCCCCTCTAATGATGCCCTTGGTGATCGGTTAAGTAAGAAACACACCATACCACTGCCTCGGCCTAAAAGTTCTTTGCAAGTCTTGTATTCAACCTAAGACACTAAGCTCTTTTAGCTAGAGTTTCGTTCATCCTTTCTGTCACGCCATTTTGGTATGGTGTCTGGCGTACTGTGAAATGTCTCCTTATGCCATGTTGCTCACAAAATTCCATAAACCTTGAATCATCGTACTCGGTTCCATTGTCTGACTTTAGGCATTTAATTCTCCTCCTAGTCTGGTTTTCCACATCAGCTTTCCACAATTTAAACCTAACAAACGTCTCTGACTTCTGCTGTATGAAGTACACCCAGACCTTTCGTAAGTAATCATCAATAAAACTCACGAAGTACATATGTCCACCTCGCAATGCTACTCTCACCTGCCCCCAAACATCCGAATGAATGTAGTCAAGAATACCTTTCATCTTGTGAGTGGTTGTTTTAAACTATACCTTGTTTTATTTTCTAAGAACACAATACTTGCTGAAATTCAGCCTGCATGTTTTAACACTCTTCAAAAGATTCCTCTTATGAAGTTCCTTCATCCCATACTCACCTATATGCCCTAACTGCATATGCCACAAAATAGTATTATTTAACTCAGAAATTTTTTCAATTATACAATGCTTGATAGTAGGTCTATTGTAGAACAGTTTCATGAAAATATGCATATCATTAACCAATTTAATCAACATAATAAGAAAATGGATGAATGCATTTATGTTTCGTCTATTATTGATAAGTTACCTCCATCCTGGAAAGACGTTAGAAAATCTTTGAAGCACAGGAAGGATGATATGTCTCTTGAACAATTGGGCCAACATTTCCAAGTTAAGGAAGTGTTTAGGCAGAACCAGAAAGGTGCAGAAGAGCATACTTCCAAAGTGCATATAATGGAAAAAGGAGGTCGTTCTAAATAGCCCCAACAATCCAAAAAAGGGAATCTTAAGAGGAAGTTCAATTCTGTCAAGAATCAAAATCAGAAAAAGAAAGGTTCATGCTTTCATTGTGGAAAACATAGACGCTACAAAAATGAGTGTTGTCTTCTCATGAAAAAGCAAGATGGAACAAACTCTAATCTATGATTTCTAAAATCAATGTTGTTGAAGATGATTGGCATGGTGGATTGACTCAGGTGCAACAAGGCATGTTTGCAAAGACAAGAGTTCATTCTCAAAGTATGAACCGCTGGAAGATGGCAATGTTCTCTACATGGGATATTCGTCCACTATTGTCATCAAAGGCAAAGGAGATGTTACTTTTGAATTTACTTCCAGAAAAAGTTTAACTCTCACTAATGTATACCCTGTACTAGAAATTAGGAAGAATTTAGTTTCTAGAAACCTACTTAATAAGTTCGGCTTTAAGTTAGTGTTTGAATTTGACAAATTTGTACTCTCCAAGGGTGTAGTCTTTGTGGGAAATGGCTATGTGTATGAGGGTAGTTTAAGCTTAATATCAATAAATTAAATATTTCTGTTTATATTGTTGATTCACTTTCTTTATGGCATAATAGTTTAGGACATGTTAATACTACAAAATTGCATGATATGGCTAATATGGAATTAATTCCTTGATATGTAAATGGCATGGATGATAAGTGTAATGTATGTATTAAAACCAAAATAACCAGAAAACCTTTTATTTGATTTGCACGGTACACCTACCATAGGAGGCAAAAAATATTTTGTAACATTTGTAGATGATTTTTCTTGATTCTGTTATGTTTATCATATGCACACTAAAGATGAAATAATTGATAAATTTAAGGTTTATAAGGTAGAAGTTAAAAGTCAATGTGACACTAAGATAAAGTGTCTTAGATCAGATAGAGGAGGTGAATATCACTTCCCCGCCTATTGTGAATCTGTAGGTGTGATGCATGAAACTTCTACAACATATACTCCACAACAAAATGGTGTGGAAGAAAGGAAAAACCAAACATTGGTTGAAATGGTCAATGCCATGATGTCAAATGTAGGACTAAGTAGTGGTTATTGGGGTGAAGTCTTACTAAATTCTTGTCATATATTAAACAGAGTTCCTTTTAAAAGGACTAAAACCTCTCCATATGAGTTATGGAAGAAAAGAAAGTCTAATTTAAAATATCTTAAGATTTGGGGTTGTAGAGCAATTGTAAGGCTTCCTAAACCTAAGATAAGGAAATTAGGTGAGTGAGGAATAGAATGCGTGTTCCTTGGCTATGCTGAACATAGAAAAGCTTGCAGATTCTTGGTAATTGAACCAAATGATTCTATATAAGTTAATTCAATGATAGAATTCAGAGATGCAGAATTCTATAAAAATAAGTTCACTTCCATACAAAAGGTTAGTGATCAAAATAAATCAGTGGAGACTTTGAAACCACTTTGTACTAGTGGTGAACCTTATGAACCTAGGAGGAGTAAGAGTAGGAGAACAACAAATTTTTTTGGACCAGAATTCATAATGTACCTAGTAGAAGGTACTAGAGAATCACACTTTAGACAAACTATAATTTCACTAAATGTGGAATCAGATCCTCTTACTTCTGGAGAGGCAATGAAGTCTCAAGATTCTGCAGTTTAGAAAGAAGATACAAACGATGAAATGGATTCTATCATAGGTAATAAAACCTGGAAATTGGTTAATTTACCTTTTGGTTCAAAACCAATAGGTTGTAAATGGATCTTCAAAAAAAAAATGAAGGTAGATGGAACAATTAACAAGTTCAAAGTAAGGTTAGTAGCTAAAGGCTTTACACAAAAGGAAGGCATAGACTACTTTGATACTTATGCTCCAGTACTAGGATTGCAACTATAAGAGTCTTGTTTGCCTTAGCTTCCATCTACAAGTTCGAAATCTATCAAATGGATGTAAAAACGACATTCTTGAATGGAAAATCATGTGTCCTTTTCAGTGTATTTTGTCCTCACTCACACACTTCCTAAGAAAATTTCTTAGAGAAGTTCTTATGGGAAGGCTCTCGAAAAGAAAGGTGCACCTTATTGATATGAGTAGTAACATCTAATCCTTTTAAGTCTTTCTTCCACAGGATATCAAATAAACAAACCCCAAAATAGTGGCATGGAAAATTTGACCAAGTTATTCTTTCTAATGGCTTTAGGATACATGAATCTGATAAATGTGTATATAGTAAGTTCAATAGAAATAAAGGTGTAATTATTTGCTTATATGTTGATGATATGTTAATTTTTGGTACTGATATTGAAAGTGTTGAAAGTGCCAAGAAATTTTTCTCATCTAGTTTTGATATGAAAGATATGGGTAATGCAGATGTGATTCTGTGTATCAGAATAATTAGAAACAATGATAAATTGTTTCTCACCCAATCACACTATATTGAAAATGTAACATCCCTGAATTTCTTAACATAAAATATCACATACTAAATAAAATGGTCAACCCGAACCCGTGGGTAACGGGGACACCTGTCATACACAGCGGAAAACCTAGCAGCAGTACACATAAAATCTCAAACATCCCGTCATAAAATATAATACCAGAGCATTCTATACATCCTCACATACATCAAAATATCTCTAGGGTCAAACACAAAATAATTCTAACCCTAGTACAAAATCTTACCCTCCTCACGGGGTAATCTCACTAATCTCAACGGCGGCCTTGACCCGCCGGTCTCTCAGGGACTCCTGAAAAATGTAATAATATTGGGGGTGAGACACTTCTCAGTAAGGGAAAATAAACTAAATACAGCTGTGTGGCAACATGAATATTTAATGCATTTATACGTATATAGTACATTTCATAATTCCATAAACATCATCATATCGTACTGGGTAAACATATATTTTCACATCTGTTAATAATTCATATCATCCATAAAATCATTTGTTATAACTGTAGTACTAAAAATAAACCCAGGATGACTAGCTAGCTGGTGTCATGTATTACCCCCCATGACGGGTTGTGCAGCCCGAAGGCGGGACTCGACAATGGCTGGCCGACCACTGTCGAATCAAATATGTCTGTAAGTACGATGAGCCCGCCACACCCTAGTCCGGACTGCCAGGTGGACGTCCACACTCTACTGAAAGCCACATCGACTATCCATCTCCCATCCCCTCGTGGGACGGTAGCACTAATAAGGCCTCGTGCCAAAATGAACCCATAGCTACGGTACCGAGCTCCTGGTCTGAACTAAACCAACATCCTGGTTGTGAAAACATATAATACATGATCATACGTAACATCATTACGGCCTCGTGCCAAAAACATAGATACGGCCTCGTGCCG
This sequence comes from Malania oleifera, assembly GCF_029873635.1. NCBI lineage: Eukaryota > Viridiplantae > Streptophyta > Magnoliopsida > Santalales > Ximeniaceae > Malania > Malania oleifera. The sequence goes on from NC_080420.1 coordinate 86,961,874, forward strand.
AAAATATAAATACGTGGCCTCGCGCCAATAACATAAATACGGCCTCGTGCCAATAACATAAATACGGCCTCGTGCCGATAACATAAATATATGACCTCGCGCCAAAAACATAAATACGGCCTCGTGCCGATAACATAAATATATGGCCTCGCGCCAAAATTGTTTCAGGTATATATATACTGAAAATACCTCATTTATCACACAATCGTCAAAACCATCACAACATCACTCATATTTTCATAAATGCCTGAAATCATGCTTGGTTCGTAAAATCTTTCACATCATAATACATTTCACATAAAATAATATTCATGCCACACATATGCTGTTAAAAGTCATACTTCATATTCTAAAAACGTGAATTATTTATATCTCATACATACATATACATTTTAATCATCATAGCAGTATTTTCCCAATCGTACATTTCATGCGTAATACACAATATAACCTATGCTTTTCTGAAAATAAATTTACTCATAATCAATAATAATTTGTATGAAAAATTACTGCTTTAGTTTATTCCCTTACCTGACTATTAAGAAATTCCTTAGGACCCAAAATTTCACGCCCTTGGCGCCCGAAATTTAATTCCTGCAATTTACATTTTTCCCCAGATTAATTAATCTATTTCTCCAAAATAATATTCATCTAGCCTTCCTTAAGCTCCATATACCTCAAATTAATATTTAAACTATTATTTAATATCCCTACTTAATTTTTCAAATTTTGCCTGCGGGTCCCAAAATTACACCCGCGGCGCTCACCCGAGCCCTAAATTTCGGAAATCCTATTTCAGTCGCAGATGCTTAATATTTTAGCATTTCTAAATTAATGCTAATTAATTAAAAATAAGCCCCTTAATAATCGCCGCACCCCAAATTTGGAGTTTTGGCCCGACACCCCCACGAAAATTCCGTCCCACTAGACTTGTAGAGAATCATCCCTAGATTCTCGTGGTGGTGTCCGTTCGTCAATTGGGCTTATATTTTGCAAGAAATTAAAGAAAAAGGGGGAAATGGCTTACCCCAGGGAATATGCCTACGCCGCTCCTACTATCGATCCGCTCCAGTAGAAATGACGGCAGCAGCGAATGGAGTCCAGTGGTATCTTCGGATTTTCGATCGGGCGAAAATCCGTCGCGAAATCGAGGAGAGAGGGAGAGAGAACGTGAGGAGAGAGAGAGAGCTCAGAGAGTTACAGAGAAAGAAAAGAAAAGAAAAGAAAAGAAAAGAATGGAGAAGAAGAAGAAGAAGAAGAAGATAAATGATAAGGGGGGGGGGGTTGAATTTAAAATAGAATCCACCTGAAGCTTAGCTTCAGGTGGTTTGACATATATATATATATATATATATATATTAATATAAAAAAAATATATTTAATTAATATTAATAATATATTTTATTAAAAAAAATAAAAATAAATTTTAATTAATTAAATTTTTGTTTCCTTTTTCTTTTAACTTCGATTAATTAATTAATTAATTAATAATAATAATAATAATAATAATTTATTTATTTTGAAATCAATCCACTAATCTGATTTCTTTTTTTTTTTTTTTTGGAAATCAATCCTCCAATCTTTTATATCTCTTTTTTTGGGGTTTTTACATTCTCCCCTCCTTATAAAAATTTCGTCCTCGAAATTTGCCATTCCCTTATTTCCCTTTTTTAGCGAAAACACTTCTTATTTTTATTGATTACCCTCACTTATGGCGGAGGAATACCGTGGTTACAACAAGGGCTCTAGGAGATTACAACTATTCAAAATTCTCCTAAAACCATTCACATTTTAAAACTAAAAACTCTATCTATCTTACGTTACACTATACAAATAAAAACTACACAATATTTCATTCACTTGACTGGCTAAACTCCACTGAATAAGTGCGGATATCTCTGGCGCATCTGATCCTCTAGTTCCCAAGAAGCCTCCTCAATGGCATGGTTGCGCCACAGAACTTTTACCAGTGGAATCTTCTTCGTACATAACTCCTGTTCCTTCCAGTCAAGAATCTGCACTGGCACTTCCTCATAAACTAAAGTATCGCCCAATTCCAGTGCTTCATATCTAATCACATGGGAGGGGTCTGGGACGTATTTCCTCAGCATAGAAACGTGGAATACGTCATGGATCCTAGATAGGACCGGTGGTAATGCCAAACGATAGGCAACTGGACCCACTCTCTCAAGAATCTCGAATGGTCCAATATACCTAGGGCTCAGCTTACCCTTCCTCCCGAACCTCATAACACCCTTCAGCGGTGCCACCTTCAGGAACACGTGATCTCCTGTGTCAAACTCCAATTCTCGCCGACGAGTATCAGCATAACTTTTCTGCCGGCTCTGCGCTGTCCTGATCCTGTCTCTGATGAGTCTGACTTTATCCTGAGTCTGCTGTATCAACTCTGGCCCCAATACCTGTCTCTCACCAACCTCATCCCAGTACAATGGGGATCGGCACCTCCTGCCATACAGTGCCTCATACGGTGCCATCCCAATGCTGGCCTGGTAGCTGTTGTTATACGCAAACTCAACCAGTGGCAAATACTGTATCCAACGACCTCCAAAATCCAGCACACATGCTCGTAGCATATCCTCTAAAATCTGTATCGTCCTCTCTGTCTGTCCATCTGTCTGAGGATGAAAAGTTGTGCTAAACGACAACTGAGAACCCATGGCCCCTTGCAGACTCTTCCAAAAACGAGATGTAAACCATGGGTCTCTATCTGAAACTATGGACACTGGGACGCCGTGGAGTCTAACTATCTCCTGGATGTATAACTCAGCCAATCTATCCATGGAGTAGCTAACTCTGATCGGCAAAAAGTGGGCAGTTTTCGTCAATCGATCCACCACTACCCAAATAGCGTCCTGTCCATGCAATGCTGGCGGTAATCCTGAGACAAAATCCATCGCTATATGCTCCCACTTCCACTCAGGAATGTGGAGTGGCTGCAACGATCCCGCCGGTCTCTGATGCTCAGCCTTCACTTGCTGGCACGTCAAACACTGACCCACAAACTGAGCTATCTCCCTTTTCATGTTGCTCCACCAGAAGGACTCTCGGAGATCCCTGTACATTTTAGTGCTACCCGGATGTACAGTATATAGGGATCGATGTGCTTCCTCCAGAATGACTTTCTTGATCTCAGGATCGGCAGGAACACATAACCTGGTATGGAATCTCAGGGCTCCATCATCTGAAATGCTGAACTCTGATTCCTGACCATCCTGTACCTTTCCCATAAGCTCTACTAGTTCTACATCATTCCTTTGAGCTGCTTTAATCCTCTCCTGTAGAGTCGACTGCAAAACCAAGTCAGCAATAAACACCTGGTGATCGCCCTCTACCAGCTCCACACCAAGCCTCTCCAAGTCCATCTGAATCGGATGCTGAATCTCCCTTGTAGATACAGATGATTCCACTGATTTCCGACTCAAAGCATCAGCAACCACATTAGCCTTTCCCGGGTGGTAGCTAATAGTGCAGTCGTAATCCTTTATTAGCTCCAACCATCTCCTCTGCCTCATATTCAATTCCTTCTGCGTGAAGAAATACTTTAAACTCTTATGGTCAGTAAATATCTCACACCTACCCCCATATAGATAATGCCTCCAAATCTTCAGCGCGTAAACAACCGCCGCCAACTCCAGATCGTGGGTAGGGTAGTTCTTCTCATATTCTTTCAACTGTCGTGAGGCATAAACTATCACTCTCCCCCGCTGCATCAACACGCATCCGAGCCCTTTATGGGACGCATCACTGTAAATTATGAACCCCTCTTCTCCTAAAGGAATCGTCAACACAGGCGCAGTGATGAGTCGCTGCTTCAACTCCTGGAAGCTCTGCTCACATTCATCAGACCACTCAAACTTCGCTCCTTTCCTAGTCAATCTGGTCAACGGGCTTGACAATCGAGAAAAGCCCTCAACAAACCTGCGGTAGTACCCAGCCAATCCTAGGAAACTCCTGATCTCGTGCACATTCTTTGGTCATACCCAGTCAACTACCGCCTCAATCTTACTCGGATCAACAGAAATACCACCCTTGGATACAACGTGTCCAAGGAAGGTAACCTGTTCCAGCCAGAACTCACACTTCTTGAGTTTTGCATATAGCTTCTTCTCTCGCAGCACCTGCAACACTATACTCAAATGCTCCTCATGCTCCTCTGTACTCTTCGAATATACCAGTATATCATCAATAAATACTACCACAAACTGATCCAAATACTGGTGAAAAAACCCTGTTCATAAGATCCATAAACACCGCAGGAGCATTCGTCAACCCAAACGGCATAACTAGAAATTCATAGTGACCATACCGTGTTCTAAATGCCGTCTTCAGAACATCTTCCACCCTGACTTTCACCTGATGGTACCCGGAGCGTAAATCTATCTTCGAAAAGATCTGTGTCCCCTGTAACTGGTCAAACAAATCATCAATACGCGGGAGCGGGTATTTATTCTTGATAGTTACTTTATTTATTTCTCGATAGTCGATGCACAATCTCATCGAGCCATCCTTCTTCCTCACAAACAAAACTGGTGCTCCCCAGGGTGACACACTGGGCCGAATGAAACCCTTATCTAACAGCTCCTGCAACTGCTCTTTCAATTCTTTCAGCTCTGCCGGTGCCATTCTATACGGCGCCTTCGAAATCGGTGCTGTCCCCGGAACCAGATCAATAACAAACTCTACCTCACGATCAGGAGGTAGTCCCGGCAAATCTTCTGGAAATACATCAGGGAAATCTCTCACCACTGGGATATCCTCCACCCTCAGTTCGCCTTCTGATACAGCCTTCACATAGGCTAAATATCCCTGACAACCTTCTGATAGCAATCTACACGCCTGGATAGCCGATAATAACTGAGGTGGGGTGCGCACATGTGATCCCACAAATCTGTACTCCTGTCCCTCTGGAGGTCTAAACACTACCACTCTCTGACGGCAATCAATGCTAGCATAGTGGGCAGCTAGCCAATCCATGCCCAAGATCACCTCAAACCCATGCATGTCTAAAATCACCAAATTAGCTAACAAATACCTCCCTTGAATATCCACTGGACAGTCCCTGAGTACCTTCCTACATACCCCTACGGTTCCAGTTGGCGTAGCAACAGACAAACTAATTTCTAACTGCTGAGGCTCAAACCCACACAATTTAACATAATCCCAGGCGATAAATGAATGCGTCGCCCCAGAATCAAACAAAACAGTAGCTTTAAATGACAGTATTGAAACAGTACCTGTCACCACATCTCCTGCCGCCTCAGCATCACCCGGTGTCAAAGCAAAAACTCTAGCTGGGGCCGTATTCCTCTGCTGGCCTCCTCGTGGTGCCTGGTAACCTCCTCGTGCAGGTCTAGGAACAGTACCAATCTGTGTCGGACACTCCCTCATCATATGTCCCGGCTCCCCGCACCTGTAGCAGACACCTCGCCCAGCACGACACTCTCCCAGGTGTTTCTTCCCGCAACATGGGCAAGCGGGAGATGGCTGTGCACCCTGGAAACCGCGATTCCCGGTCTTCTGTCTCCGGTCCCTATAATAGCCACCTCTCTTCCACGCGGCACGGTCGGCTCCCTGCTGGAAATCAGAAGGTATGGATCTCTTCTTCTGCCTCTGCTCCTCAGCCTCCAATCGCTCTCCAGTCTCTGCTATAGTGGCTCTATCCACTAGTTCAGTAAAATCCTGCAACTTCAGAATCGATACCTGCTTATAAATTTCTCTCCTCAAACCTCTTTCAAACTGTCGTACCTTCTTCACCTCATCTGGAATAATGTACGGGGCGAAGCGAGATAGTTCGATGAACCTCGCCGCGTACTGCTGTACTGACAGCTGTCCCTGCTTCAGATTCAGGAACTCCGTAATCTTAGCCTCCCTAGAAGAGGCTGGAAAATACCTGTCGAAGAATATCTCTCTAAATCGCCCCCAAGTCATCTCTACAGGTATAGTCCTCTGCTGCTCTAACAATCTCACTGCTGACCACCATCTCTCGGCCTCTCCAGTCAATCTGTAGGTGGCGAACAGCACCTTCTGCTCCTCTGAACACTGCAGCACTGCAAAAATTTTCTCCATCTCCTGCACCCAATTCTCAGCGACTGCAGGATCCGTTCCCCCTGAGAAAGCTGGAGGATTCATCTTTATGAACTTCTCGATCGTACAACCGTGGCCTACAGACGGACCACCTTGTTCTCTCGAACTCCTGGCAATTTCTGCCATAACCTGCTGTGCTACGCTGCGTAAGACTGCATCTGAATCACTACCCGCAGCGCCTGAGGGTCCAGCACCCTCACTCCCACTGGCGTGGGCACTATTTCCACCGTGGTCCATCCTAAAAGAAGAAATAACTTAACTCAAAACCTCTTTCTCTATACATATCACTCAGCTCATATGGTATATTTTCCTAATTAACTCGTCACTCTTGATCTTATTTCAAGGTTCAATCCTGCAACCTAGATACCCGACCCGATGATAGTTTACAATGAATTTCCTGAAATCGTCACCCCAGGAAAATCATACAAACCACCACGGAAGTCCTGCATCTAGACAACAAAACCAGACCTCAAATCCTTTTATCCTATACTCTGGTATTATTACTGCTGCACTCTAGAGTCTACAGAACCTAGTATCCTAGGCTCTGATACCAAATGTAACATCCCTGAATTTCTTAACATAAAATATCACATACTAAATAAAATGGTCAACCCGAACCCGTGGGTAACGGGGACACCTGTCATACACAGCGGAAAACCTAGCAGCAGTACACATAAAATCTCAAACATCCCGTCATAAAATATAATACCAGAGCATTCTATACATCCTCACATACATCAAAATATCTCTAGGGTCAAACACAAAATAATTCTAACCCTAGTACAAAATCTTACCCTCCTCACGGGGTAATCTCACTAATCTCAACGGCGGCCTTGACCCGCCGGTCTCTCAGGGACTCCTGAAAAATGTAATAATATTGGGGGTGAGACACTTCTCAGTAAGGGAAAATAAACTAAATACAGCTGTGTGGCAACATGAATATTTAATGCATTTATACGTATATAGTACATTTCATAATTCCATAAACATCATCATATCGTACTGGGTAAACATATATTTTCACATCTGTTAATAATTCATATCATCCATAAAATCATTTGTTATAACTGTAGTACTAAAAATAAACCCAGGATGACTAGCTAGCTGGTGTCATGTATTACCCCCCATGACGGGTTGTGCAGCCCGAAGGCGGGACTCGACAATGGCTGGCCGACCACTGTCGAATCAAATATGTCTGTAAGTACGATGAGCCCGCCACACCCTAGTCCGGACTGCCAGGTGGACGTCCACACTCTACTGAAAGCCACATCGACTATCCATCTCCCATCCCCTCGTGGGACGGTAGCACTAATAAGGCCTCGTGCCAAAATGAACCCATAGCTACGGTACCGAGCTCCTGGTCTGAACTAAACCAACATCCTGGTTGTGAAAACATATAATACATGATCATACGTAACATCATTACGGCCTCGTGCCAAAAACATAGATACGGCCTCGTGCCGAAAATATAAATACGTGGCCTCGCGCCAATAACATAAATACGGCCTCGTGCCAATAACATAAATACGGCCTCGTGCCGATAACATAAATATATGACCTCGCGCCAAAAACATAAATACGGCCTCGTGCCGATAACATAAATATATGGCCTCGCGCCAAAATTGTTTCAGGTATATATATACTGAAAATACCTCATTTATCACACAATCGTCAAACCATCACAACATCACTCATATTTTCATAAATGCCTGAAATCATGCTTGGTTCGTAAAATCTTTCACATCATAATACATTTCACATAAAATAATATTCATGCCACACATATGCTGTTAAAAGTCATACTTCATATTCTAAAAACGTGAATTATTTATATCTCATACATACATATACATTTTAATCATCATAGCAGTATTTTCCCAATCGTACATTTCATGCGTAATACACAATATAACCTATGCTTTTCTGAAAATAAATTTACTCATAATCAATAATAATTTGTATGAAAAATTACTGCTTTAGTTTATTCCCTTACCTGACTATTAAGAAATTCCTTAGGACCCAAAATTTCACGCCCTTGGCGCCCGAAATTTAATTCCTGCAATTTACATTTTTCCCCAGATTAATTAATCTATTTCTCCAAAATAATATTCATCTAGCCTTCCTTAAGCTCCATATACCTCAAATTAATATTTAAACTATTATTTAATATCCCTACTTAATTTTTCAAATTTTGCCTGCGGGTCCCAAAATTACACCCGCGGCGCTCACCCGAGCCCTAAATTTCGGAAATCCTATTTCAGTCGCAGATGCTTAATATTTTAGCATTTCTAAATTAATGCTAATTAATTAAAAATAAGCCCCTTAATAATCGCCGCACCCCAAATTTGGAGTTTTGGCCCGACACCCCCACGAAAATTCCGTCCCACTAGACTTGTAGAGAATCATCCCTAGATTCTCGTGGTGGTGTCCGTTCGTCAATTGGGCTTATATTTTGCAAGAAATTAAAGAAAAAGGGGGAAATGGCTTACCCCAGGGAATATGCCTACGCCGCTCCTACTATCGATCCGCTCCAGTAGAAATGACGGCAGCAGCGAATGGAGTCCAGTGGTATCTTCGGATTTTCGATCGGGCGAAAATCCGTCGCGAAATCGAGGAGAGAGGGAGAGAGAACGTGAGGAGAGAGAGAGAGCTCAGAGAGTTACAGAGAAAGAAAAGAAAAGAAAAGAAAAGAAAAGAATGGAGAAGAAGAAGAAGAAGAAGAAGATAAATGATAAGGGGGGGGGGTTGAATTTAAAATAGAATCCACCTGAAGCTTAGCTTCAGGTGGTTTGACATATATATATATATATATATATATATATATTAATATAATAATAATATATTTAATTAATATTAATAATATATTTTATTAAAAAAAATAAAAATAAATTTTAATTAATTAAATTTTTGTTTCCTTTTTCTTTTAACTTCGATTAATTAATTAATTAATTAATAATAATAATAATAATAATAATTTATTTATTTTGAAATCAATCCACTAATCTGATTTCTTTTTTTTTTTTTTTTGGAAATCAATCCTCCAATCTTTTATATCTCTTTTTTTGGGGTTTTTACAGAAAAGATACTGAAAAAGTTTAATCACTATGACTGCAAACCTGTTAGCACACTTTTTGATACAAATTTGAAATTCTATCCTAACATTGGCAGAGCAATAAATCAGTTAGAATATGCTAGAGTTATTGGTTGCTTGATGTATGCTATGACTTCTACTAGACCTAATATTGCATTTGTTGTAAGTAAACTTAGTAGATATAATAGTAATCCTAGTGATATTCATTGGCATGCTATATATAGAGTGTTAAAGTATTTGAAAAATACAATGGATTATGGCATACATTATGAAGGATATCCTACTGTTTTAGAAGGATTCACATATGCTAGTTGGATCACTGATCGTAATGATCATACATCAACCAGTGGGTGGATATTCACCCTTGGTGGAGGAGCTATCTCCTAGGGTTCAAAGAAGTAAAGCCTTATAACAGATTCCACTATGACATGAGAATTTGTGGCTTTGGCTTCTTGTAGTAAAGAGACAGAATGGCTTAGGAATTTGCTATTAGAGATTCCATTTTGGCCAAAGTCTATGCCACCTATATCTTTGCATTGTGACAGTGAGATAACTTTGTCACGGGCATGTAGTAATATATATAATGGTAAATCCAAACATATTGGCCTAATACATAGTTATGTGAGGTAGTTAATTACTGATGGTGTAATTACCATAGATTTTGTGAGATCAAGCCAAATTTTGTCTGATCCATTAACAAAAGGACTTGCAAGAGACATGGTCTGCAAAAAACATAAAAAGGGATGGGACTTAAATCCATAACCCATAGTCACCAATGATGGAAACTTAACTCAACACTTGAAATTTTCAAGATCTTGATGTAACAACCTGCTTATTTTAATTTTTTTTCCTTTTTCCATAACAATATAATAATCCTAACATATCATAATCCACCTGGACCCATGGTACTAGGAGTACACTTGAAATACAGTACGGAAGCCTATGCAGCAGGAAATGTAAAATCATATACATGCCAAACTATCAATCAACACAATACCAGAGTTTACTACACCCGTCATATAATTATACACATCTCAAAATATCCCAAAAAGGGTCCTAGGGTCACCTCCCAAAATACATCCGACCCTAGCAAAACGACTCACCCTTCAGGTAAGGTAGAACTATCAAACTCTAGCGCTGCGGAGCTTTATCCACTCTTCTATCTAGGACTCCTGAAATGTTTATATAATTTGGGGTGAGACACCTCTTAGTAAGGGAAATAAACTAATATCAGTGTGTGACAACATGAGTATTTTCATGTTATACATATACTAGTTCATAAACATACTTGATAAATCTATTTGCATCATATTTGGAAAACATATATAATCATAACATGGTATAACATACTGAATTTCCATACGTATAAATCATCTCATATAATTGTACATAAAAACACGTTCTGGATGGTTAGCTGGCTAGTGTCATGTCTTACCCCCACATAACTGGGTTATGCAGCCCGAAGGTGGGACCCGACAATGGCTGGCCGACCACTGTCGAATCAAAAGCAAAAGTCTGTAAGTACGATGGCTCTACCCCTCCTGGTCCGTACACCAGGGGCGTCAACACTACAATAAACCACATCGACTGCCAATCTCCCACTGCCCCGTACAGCAAGAGGTAGCACTAACATATCATGATCGTGATCATATAGCAACGATACCGTGTATCGTGAAAGCCTAAATCAAGTCAACTAGGTTCTGATAACATATAACATATTTTCAAATAGTGATACATGACTATTCATAATAATAACTGTCAAGTTAATATCATCATATAATTTTGCATAACATATCGTAAAATTTACGGCCCTTATGCCGGCATTTCGTATTTTATAAATCACGACCTATACGCTGATACTGCATATCATAAAACCTTCGGCCCGTACGCCAGTATTTCATATTAAACTCTCAGCCTGTATGCCGACATATCATATAAAAACTTCGGTCCATACGCCGAAATATCATATAAAAACTTCAGTTTGTGCACCGATATATCATATAAAAATTCTGTATCATTATAACATTTTCATGGTAAATCTACTCATGCCACACAAATTTAGATATTAAACATATTTCTGATCAACAACAGTATTTCCAATATAATCTTATAACAAACATATTTATCAGAAATTAAATGCTGAATAATAATAAATACATTTTCATAAAAATACTAACTTAGTTTATCCTCTTACCTGACTTCTGGAAAGCCCTTAAAATAATTAGTCCGGCACTTGCAGGGTTCCCCATCCAACACCTTGAAAACAACATCTCCCAAAACAGAACTTCAGTATTTCTTCGACTACTACATTTCCTACAACTATAGGAAAGCCAAATACCAAATAAAAAGTCTTACCCTAAACTTGGAATGAAATCCAAGTTATCCCTACCATCGATTCGCTCCAGCAGACTTGAAGAGAACTTTCCCAGGAGTGTCGTGGTGGCCTTGGATCGTCGAACTGGCAAGAATCCGGCCCAGAAACTTAGAGAGAAAGGAGAAGGGACGAATAGGGGAGAGAGAGAGAGAGAGAGTTCTTCGCGTAATTCCGATGAAAAATTCGAGTTTAGGCTATTTATACACTGGCCTTTATCGACGAGACACGTCACTTCGTCGACGAGGCCACAAAGAAAGTTCGTCGACGAATACTATTCCTCGTCAACGAAATTTAGAGCTAAAAAAAAATAGCTTCTCGATATCTTCTTGTCGACAAGACACGTGTCCCCGTTGACGATCCCAATAAGCCACTTCGTTGACGAACGCAAACCTGCTATGACCCCTTTTACAATTCTCATTTTTTTTCCCTCTTTTATTATTTAAATACCATAATTCTTTGGGTCACTACATTTGAGTTCAATGAGCAAAGTACATTATATGCAGTGACTGGAAGCACTAAAATGTATATGTGTCACGTAATCCATTCTAAGGAAATAGTGCTTTGTACCTGTAATGTGAAAAAGGTGAATGTTGAGCTTAAACTCTTAATAGGATTATAACAGGTTATGTGAGGTACTTTAATTATAGGGGTACCTTTGATAAACCTACTTATATGAGTTCCGAAGTGGTGCCACATCCTATGAGAAATGAATTTATCTCTAGAGCACTTATTAAACTGGGATATAGACGCAAGGCCAATCCACGCGTCGACTTTTGGTAACACCCAAAGATCTGATAATTTGTGTGTGATATGTACCCAGTTAATCAAAAGAGGATTGCAAGTTCAAACTTCTTCTACTATGTAATCCTAATTAACTTTATTCACTAAGTGAAGGTTCAACTTCTAAAAACACCTTCATTTATGCATAAATTTTCTCTTATTTGAATAAATTGTTTTTCATCTATATTTTGAAAATGGTGGGGAAATGTTGAAATATGGGAAATGTTGAAATATTTTCTAAAATAATCAATTTTATAGGTTTTCAAAGTCTTCCATTTATGTATTTTTTAAAGCATTTACGAGGAGCATTTAATGCTATGTGGGAAAAGAATGAAAAAGAAAAAGTCATTAATAAATGATAAGGTGAAATATTCTCTTAAAATTGGTTAAGAAATAGTACTAGTGTGTACTCTAGTACAACACTGTCCGCACACTCACACGCACGTGCGCACGCACACGTGCATGGTGTGGGCTGTAGGGCATTAGTAGCGCATTTAGATGGTGCACAAACACTTAACACTTTGCACGCTTTCATCGTTGCGAGATCATGATCGTTGATCATGATTGGATGACTTAAAATTAATCTTATAATTTTTATAAGATCAAGTGGTGTGATATGAACCGTATAAATAATCTAACGATCAAATTTTAAATTTGAACAGATGTAACTGTTGGGAATAGGCATAATTTTGTCTATTTAAAGACATAATTAACTCCAAGAATCCAACAGAAATATTCAATCATTTTCTCCTTCTCTTTCTCTCATAAGGCTTTCACAAATTATATCTTCTTCAATTATGAGTTTTGTTTTCTACAGAAATAGAATTCCAAAAATTTGTTTAGATTCTTCTAGGGGTGTTTGTGATCCATTTTTCATTTGTGTATAACGCAAACTAATATCAAATTATATTTTGGGCTTCATTGTATCTTGGAAACGTATTTACTGACTTAATACATAACGATCTAGTGGCGCAAATAACGTTTTAAGGAAAACGACATTATAATGTGCCTTGAAGTGTTTTCCATTCTGCAACATTTTCTCTATTTCATTTTACAAGAGCACCAATTGGGTTACAGGAGGTGGCCAAGCCATGATGTAAGATACTTAGGGGTACACGTGTACCCCTTACAAGCACTTGAGAGGCCACTAATGTAAACATTAATACCATTGTGGGTGTAATAATCTCATATTATAATATTTCATCACTACAACCCATTGCCTAATGCAGGGACACAATTAAAACAACCTTCCAAGTAACCACAAAAAGAGCTAAAGAATGGTGGCAGTAAGAAGGCAGATAGAAATGAGGAAAATATAATTATGCAAAATCGTTATTCTTAGCCTCTTATACTGAAGGGTTTTTTCGAAGCATGGTTTTGTCACCCATGTTTCTATAAAAGCTTCTTCAAGAAGAGTTTCATGCTTGGTTGGGAAGAGTACCCCACAAAAGATCTCCACAATCATATATAATTCATTAAGCAATGACTTGAATATGAATAAAGTTATAGAAGACATCTTTATTTCATCCAAAAATTCCAAAAATTTTGGATTTAAAAAAATAAAAAAACAAACCTTACCTTCCAAATTTTAATATAAAAAAAATCTCAAGAAATGAAGGAAGATGTCCATACAAATCCAATGTTCAAGAGGCAGCAACATCGCCAGCTTAATCATTCAAGAGGAAACAACACTTCCAACATGATTTGCTATAGCGGCAGCACTGTCAGACTACAAGATCCAATGTTTTGTGTTCATCATTTAGGATTCGCTGCCTTAATTTCATCATGATTATGATAAAAATAAGAAGATGATGATGATGATGAAGTGAATTGTACTTGGAAGTTGCAACAACTACTGCAATGATGTAGCATATGACAATGGATGGCAATAAAGATGCAGCTCAACAAATGTTCTCCATGAATTGAAGGGAAAAAACCCTAATATAGCAACACTCCTAAGTTCAAGAGAATGGAGATAATAGGGCAATGGATAATTAACCACTAACAGCTTTGGTTCTGGTCAATCCATCTAGGTTGTCGATTTTGTTTGATTTTTACTAAGTTATCATTTAACTACATAATATGCTCATCTCAAACTAAAAAGGAGGCTAGTTCCCAAAGTGACGAATTGAATTCTCAACATTGCATGTTATTTTAGTTTCTTTGCTAATTTTAAGAGGATCAAGAGCTGACCACGATGAATTATGCAATGCTAATTAGGAAAATGCGACATGATATGCAATTATGCATCATGTTTAGATGATTTATCATTTGCCCTCAAATTGAATCGTGCAAAACACAACTATTTTGACTTGGTTTAGTTGGATAGAAAATAAATTTCAAAAAAATTAAAAATTAATTCTAAAAAATCATTTTTAATTCCTTTTTATTTGTTTGGTTGAAAAGAAACTTCACTTCCTTTAGAAAAAGGCTTAAAGGCTTTTTACCGCTTCATTAGTCAAATTCTACCCACTAATCCAAAGTATGAAATACAAGAAAAATTAGACATTTTTTCAACATGTGTGTGTGTGTGTGTGTGTGTGCACGCTTGTGTGTGTGTGTGTGTGTATGCATGTGGACAACACAAAAAACAAATGAAGTCAAAGTTTTCCTTCCTTGGTACCAACTTCCTATCCAAGTGTCATGGTCTTACATCGGATGTATATTAGGAAAATCTTGTGCTTATGAGGATGGTTTGGACTCCAATTATGTGAGATGCCTTTTATAAGACAAATACGTTAGGCCAATGGACCAAAGCGAACAATACCTCACCAAAATTTGGTCCAGGACCATTACATTTGGTATCAGAATTACCCTGAGAGTACTATCATATTAGTGGATCCTACACAGAGGTGTAAACCACTTTAACGAGGGTGTCAGAGATCGTACGAGAGAGGCAATTATAGTCGCACATCAGATGTGTACTAGGGAAATCTTAAACTTACAAGGATAGTTTGAATTCCAACTATATAAGACGTCTTTTATAAGACAAATCGGTGAAGTCAGTAGGCCAAAGCGAACAATACCTCACTAGAGTTGGGTCCACAACCGTTACACCAACCTTAATGTTTCCTTCCTTGGGTCCCATCTCTAGTTAAATATTAAAAAAGTTAAAAAGTAGAGACTAAAAAATATAAGAATTATTTGACTTGAAGGACCCAAAAATACAAAATAAATAAAATAAAATAAAAGATTCATTTAGTTGAAAAAACAAAATTTTCATTTTTCATCTCTATATTTTTAAACAATAAAAAAATTACATATATTTTTTATTTTTCAAAAATCATGCAAGGAATTAAAAATCTAAAAAAACCAATAAAAATGTCTCAAACTTTTCCTCACAATTTTTAAAAAAAAAAAATCAAAAAACCAGATCATGCTTTTATAATTATTTGAAAAATTAATGATAAAAAATAAAATTATTTCATAAAAACAAATTGCTCAAATTTTTTATTTAAGCAACTTTTAAAAAATACTGTTGCATTATTGAAAATTAAGTTAAATTTTATAGTTGGAAAAAAACATTTTTTCCACAACTGAACAATTCTAAAAGTTCCTAGTTAAAAAAATCAACATTTTTTTTTCAATAATTCTTTAAAAACTTTTTTTTTTAAATTATTTTTCACAACTGAACAACCTCATTACTCCACATTAATTAACCAAGTAGCTAATGCTTTTAAACCTAGCGAAACTGGTGAATTAGGCAACTATCCAATTTCCAATTTGACCACTTCAACCAAGTAGCAAATGCTTTCCTAGGTTTATTGGTTATTAACTACGAGGCGTCAAAACACAAATCTTTAAATAACCCAAAAAAACTTATTTTTATAACGTTTGCAACTAACATCTCTAATACAAAATACAAAAATGTGCGTTTGTTTTTCGCGACTTACGCCCATCCCCCTTCTCTCTCTCTCTCTCTCTCCAAGAACACTGCAAATGGCGTAGATGAAACAGAGCCAAACCAAAATCTAAACCACCACCCTCCTCCCCCCCCCTCCCCCCCCCCCCCTAAAAAAACATATAGATATATATATATATATATATATATATATATTAGTACAGGCGCACATGCTAAAAATTAAGGACAACCCAAAAAGCAGATCATAGCAGCAGCAACTTCGGAAATTTTGTTCAGCAAAATTTCAGAAAGGTCAAAATGAATACATGCAAGGTACAAAGCGATAATATTATTCCGGGCAGGATATTATTTCAAGTAAGGAAATCATTAATGGTTTAGAGAACCACTGGCACACGATGTATTTGTACGGAAATTAAAAAGTTTAATAGCATTTCATACATGTGAATAGCTGCGTACTACGACAAAGGATAAGAAGTCAGAATATCATCAGCTGCCATGCTTGTACAACAAATGACGGGGCGACGCATCATTCACATCACCCAAGCTGCAGCTGCCGCTGCAATTATTCTTCTTCCTCGGCTTCCTCCAACCAATTGACAAATGGCTCCAAAGCCTTCACAAAGGTTTGCCTGCAGATTTAAATAACAATTATTTTAACTCCAACTAAATTCTACCCGCTTAGGTCTTTTAAAGCAAACAAAGCCACGCAAAAAATGCATATCCAGAAAATGGTTTGATCATGGGACTTCCGTGTTGAATGTCCCAAGCTCCAACTTTGGAAGGTGGTGCACAGGCAATCAGGGAGGAGGGTGCCATGGTGAGCTTACCCTATTGTGTAGCCTAAAAGCCAATGGGCTTCAAAATGGATGAAAAAACCAAAAAAAAAAGGCACCTTTAGGAGATGTTTTTACAATGGCATCGGGTAATAGAAACAGGTCATACCAGAAATGAGCCTATTCTCATTGCACATAGAATAACACTTATTGAATTAAAAAAGGATTTAAGTTCAGCTTTTTAACTAAGCTAGAATAACACTAATTGAATAAAAAGTATGCAAGTTCGGCTTTTTAACTAAGCTTTGCAATGATTTCATTCCAGAAGAAGAATTTATTATGCCTTCTGGAAAGTGTAGGATAAGAACTCAAAGATTTGGAATTAATTTGGGCAAAAATCTCGATTATAAACTTGTGAATCCCTGCAACTCAATTAAACCCACCCAACCCAGCACAGCTTCAACAAAACAAAACAAAACAAAAAAACAAGCAGCAGCATACCTGCCCTTAGGATTCGTTCCCTTGCGGAACCAGTGAAGAATGGTATCTTCAGCAAGTACATCCTGGTCATAGAGAGACCTCACAATTTCAGGGAACAATTTCATCAGCTTAGCATCCTCATAGCATTGGATCTGAACTTTGTACATGAGTTCCAGCTCAAGCTTTCCACTAGTGCAGAAGGTATTTAAGAGTTTTGCCCATGTTTTCACCTATAAATATCACAAAACGTTCTCACCTTCATTAAACCAATGTCTTTCACATGATGCATGTGTGCATGTCTGTGTGGGTGGGGTGTGTAAAGTTAAAATGGAATGCAAACTCTCCAATTTTGCAGCCATAATGCATACACATATATTGTAATTTATTTTTCCTTCCAAAAATTGTTGCTAGGAAAGAAGTATTATAAATTTCAAATATATTATTGTCATAGCGTTTCTCTCTCTCTATAGCTCGCATGCGCACGTTTCCTTCCAACAAACAGAATTAAAAATACAATGGAGCTGCCATGACAACGAATCATTCAATGAGAAACCCCAGAAGCTAAGGCCCAAAGACAAGCAAAATAAAATCCCACAAGAGGAATGAACATGGTACTTGATTTTTTAAAGTTAAGCATTCCTTTCTGCTCACAAAATTCAAAATGGCAAATCAAACATCTGTCTTACTTTTAACAAAATCCCAAAACTACTTATATTTTTCACGCACATATGATCATCAAAAACTTTAAAAAGCACAATAATAAAGCATACCATACAGTTACATTATACTTATTAAAATTCATAATCCATATAAAACAAAAACTGAAACTACACGTTTATACAAGAATTTGAGGATACCAGTGTCTTTTGTATGTTTGACACAGTGCTGTAATGGTATCACCAACTACTCATGCAACATAGTCCCAATCAGTTGCTGCTCCAGAGTCGATATAAAAACAAACAAACAACATGACCGATAGAGTGAATCACAAGTTGGTACGAAGATTCCAAAACATGATAAATTTTCGTTTCAAAATGCTAAATCTAATGATCCAAACTTTTAATTCAATGTTGTTCTCATAATATATTTTTTTATTAATTAAAGTGGGGATCCATCACATTGTAAATCTGTCTTCAGTCATTATTGATCTATTCCACAACAGAACTCTTCTAAATTTAGAAACATCTCGACATCCTCTCCAAAATATAACTGTGATTACACATTTTTCACCAATATATCTATAGATGAATGCCCGTACACATTTACTGCGACCCTGTTCCTGTTCCCACGTTCTAGGTTAACACTGTTCTGGATACAGAGGAGAGATTGCAGATTACAGGGTAATCCAGGAATTGAGCGCCTAGTACTTGACTATTAACAGTGACAATCTCACACTGTTATGCATACACACTTAGCTTATTATTGTACATTTGCACCTGCATTTATGTCTTATAATATAAATTATATGCTTCTATTTGCTCATCTACTTACATCTACTCACACACTCACCTTCTATATTAATGGTAAAATAGCCATCCCCTCACTCCTTGATGCCATAATAGGACTGCATTTTAAAAGAAAAAAACTTGATAGAGAGCCTACCAGCAGCATCATGCAAATGCCTGTAAAAATTGGGCCACAGGAACAAAAATTGAATACTCCATACATGAAACCTGAGAAAGGAGACCCAGCTGGATTAACTGGACAGAGAAAGAGCAGCTTCTAGTTTGGATTCACACGACCAATCTGATTGGTTTCCCCTTACTTTCAAGGAATGAAGTTAGCACTCAGAAGTTAGAAGAATCTTCAACTATAAAGAGCATTAAGAGACAATCTAGGGAGTCTGCTGGAAAAAATAAAGTCATCTTCCTAAAAGGCTTTCTAAACCTCTGCTAGCTGTGAACCAAGTCCTCTTGGCCCCTCTGAGGGGAAGCCTAGGAACAGTACTCTATGCAGAATCCACATTCTCTGAACATGGAGCCAGGTAGTGACAGCTGAAAAGAACAAGATTTGCGAAAAATGTGGTTCTATGTTGCAGGTGAAGCAGCAGCAGATGCAGAACATCTGTTTCAGCCATCACTGGCAAGGCAGCATCTTTGTATGGGAACTATAGCGATGATGGTAGATGCAGCTAGGGCTTTGTTGCAGGATAGGACTGCATTGAAGATGGGGTGGAGTGGGCCACGCCTGGGACATTTGATGATTATGTTGGACTTGGGGCAGTTATAAGACCGTAAAGGATTTGAGGTGGGCCAGCTGAGTGAACAAGCCTTAGCTCCAGATGCCTCAAGTGAGCAGGACCAATATCTAAATGCTTTTATGGTACAATCAGGCTCAAGCTCATGCCCAATGGATTTTGAGAATGAATCAGGTCCATTGAGAAACCATTTTGTGGCGGGCCTCAGAAGTCTAAAGGGAGGATCAACTTAGGAAGGCACATTCAGATTCTGATGCTTTAAAGGAACAATCAAATTTTGATTTACACGGTAATGGTCCACATAACAGTTGAGACATGGTCATTACGTAATGAGTAATAAACACCTCGTCCATGAATTCATTTCTTGCACGAACTTGTTGAAAACATATTAGATTCACATATTTTGATCCCAAAATTCTACATACTATTGATTTAAATAATTTTTAGTAAATTTTGATCAATTTAAATATAGCATATAGTCATATACTAAAAGTATTGGATGTCATCTTGGTTGCATTATTTCCAATGGCGAGAAAAAACATGCATTTGCTCCTTTTCACTATTTTATTTATTGTTAATGAAGTTTAAACTAAGAAAAATAAATATAAAGAAATATAAATATAGAATGTCATCTTTTGTACTTCTGTAATCTTTAATGGAATTTTGTTATCTAAAGAAATAAAATAAAAAATATGTTCACACATTAAACAAGAACAAAAATGCAAAGCAGTAGAATTTTTTCCTGCCTCCAAATAAGGTACAAGGAAAACACAAAAAAAAAAGTATAAAACTGAAAGAACTTAGGATATGAAATATGTAATTTAATGAGAAAAAGTTAGATTCATTTGAATGCTAGTAATTTTAAAAAAAAAATACATAAAGAAAATAAACACAAATTATTTTTCTTAATGAAAATATTTCTAACTAAAATAAACCAATTCAAAATTGATCCTCTAATCTCCATTATGAAAAAAAGGAGGGGGGAAGGGGTTGCAGAAAAAAAAAAAAAAACAAGGGCACAAAAACCTATTTTTTACTTATTCCCAGCCATCTGATAATGTAATGGTCGTTACACTTGTG
The DNA here is from genome assembly GCF_029873635.1 of Malania oleifera. Taxonomy (NCBI): domain Eukaryota; kingdom Viridiplantae; phylum Streptophyta; class Magnoliopsida; order Santalales; family Ximeniaceae; genus Malania; species Malania oleifera. The sequence goes on from NC_080420.1 coordinate 86,982,616, forward strand.
AATCTGGGAACTCCTGAGATATCGCCAGGTAACGGCCTTGGAAGCCATCAATACCATTACACAACTGATTTTTAAGAACTATGGAGCTCAATATTCTAGTTTATTAAAGAAGAATCCTGGGCACCTGAATAGTTTAGTAAGAGGAAGAGGCAGGGGTCAGGAACTATTCTTGCAGCCCCAATAGGTCTGATTCTCAGTTGCAGACTAGGGTTAATACAAGGTGCACACACTACAGGACAGAATAGTAATGATCCTGGTGAGTGTGGGAAGCTGACTGAAGTCTCTAGGTACTCATTGGGAGACGGCTGCTGAAGAACGTGTGAAAATGTTACGTCCATAGGCTCGCTGGCGAGGCCGTTGTGGATACGGAAAAGGTAATCCAAGCTAAGGGATTCTGATGGGAGAATTTTAGAAAAATTAAAAAAATTATTTATTAAAAAAAAAAGTCTATTAAAAATGCAGACGGAAGTTTGTGTTGTGGAATCTTTGAGTGGTCAGAAGTGGTATATGGCTAGGAAGGTAAGCAAGGAAAGGAGAAAAAAATGGGGCTATGTATCAGGGAGCAATAGAATTGACATAAGTCAGTTTGATCATGATGGCAGTTTGCTCCTGGACGAATTTCAGGAACAATATGGCTATGGTTCTGATTCATCTCATTTACCTGGGGATTTATTGTATGTACCTCTATAGCTATGGAAGGTCTGGAGGGTATCCCTATCTTCGAAGATGATAAAATGGGCAAAGAAAAGCTGTGTAAGGGCGAGATTTTACCCACTCCCAGGGGAAGATAAATGAAAAGGACTTAGAAATCAGCAACTGCTAGACAAGATGGGCCTGTGGATGTCTGATCCAGGAGGCCATGAATTTCAGTTGGATGGGTGTAAAAGGGAGACAGAAAAGGGCCAGCAGGAATCAGCTAATCTGCAGTTTTCAGTAAATTATGATGGGAAGGGGTTAAAAGAGGACTTTTCTTAATTAGTTTTCTTATTCCTTTTGTTTTATTTTATTGTTTATGGATGCATTGCTTTCTTGAGAATATCTTCACCAACTCTGCAATTCTCATCCTTTCTCAATACAATTTATTTTCTTATTCACAATAATAATAAAAATAAAAAAATTAACTGCATCAAAATTGGTGTTCAAAGTTAGAAGAGACACAATACCAAGTCAAGATGCCTAACACTGAGAAAACTCAAATAAAGCAAAGTGCTCAGCAACAATTTTTGCTGATAGATTTTAGAGATTTTTCGGTAGCTTAAGAATATGAGAACTTTGTGGCGGTTTGCAGTGTTTATTGTTTTCGTTTCATGGATTCTTGACATACTATCAGATTTTCCAAAGTCATGTTTCATCCATTTATTTGATTTGGTACAACCTTTTTCTTCACTCAATTGTGGGTTTTCTTGTCAAATTGTTTTCGCAGTGTGGCTTACCCCGATATTCAGAGCTATTTGATGGCTTTGTTAGCCTGAATTTTATTTCAGATTTTTGTATTCGTTGGTGCTTGATATTTTCTTATCAGTTTGAGGATTTCTCATCCTCCCTGTATATTTTCTCTCTAATAGAATACTGTTTCTTGTATCAAAATCAATGAAAACAATTTGCACAGAACTTGGTAGAAACTAAGAACTAAAATTTAAAAAAAAGGAAAAAATACACAGACAAAGACAGGTATGAAGTTGATGTCTTCCAGAGAAAACAGAACCATTTTGAATCTGGCACTACTCAAATGCCATTCAAGATCTTTTAGATTTCACCTTATTATAGCCATGTTTGTCAGACAGGTATGAAGTTGATGTCTTCCAGAGAAAACAGAACATTTTGAATCTGGCACTACTCAAATGCCATTCAAGATCTTTTAGATTTCACCTTATTATAGCCATGTTCGTCACAAAGAAAAAAAAAATTAAATATTAGGTTTATGACAAATGTTTCATGCTGCTAAGGGATTTTTTAAATGCGTGAACAAAGAAAATATATATTGATAATCATGGATAGACTTGGTATTGCAGTTGTTTGTCTCCAGACAATGTACCCATTCAGTTAATGCAGTTAATTTGATACATATGGAAGCATCCCCCCCCCCCTTACCCCCCTGTGGGGAGAGAGAGGGGGGGGGGACTCTTTTCTTATGCAGTAGAAGGAACCCTTGCTGCATTCCTTCATAATGAAGAATGAAAGAAGGCAAGTGTTTCCAGTACAGAGACAAAGCAACAATAGAACTAGAATATACCTTGCGAAGAGCTGCATTAGCATTTTGCTGCTGGTTTTTCCCGGACCACTGAACAGCATCCATTATGACATCCCACAAAATCCGCACGACCTCAATATCTGGTAATTTAGCATCTTTCACATGCTGCTCTACAGTTTCTATGACTTCAGAAATATCAGTTTCCTCTGATATCTGGGTTGTTACTGCAGATTTCATGTCCTTCAGTTTCACCTCAAATATTTTCTTCTCATTGTACTCAACCAAGGCGACTAGCCCTTCCTTGCTAAAAAACAGAAAATAATCAGATATAGAAAAGTTCCAAATTACAAAAATGCAAAGGCTAAAAATGCCCATCTTAAAAATTGAGCAAGTAAGGAAAAAGCACAGCACATACTTCTCAGATAGAATATTTTCTAATGCCCAACTTACTATAAAAATTAGAGTAAATTACACACTTCCCTTAACTAGACAGCTAAGTATTCAAGTTTCATTTGATTGCAGTTCAATACTTGATGTTTTAATTCTGGAATTTGATTTCCTCAAGTCACAACCAAGCTGCAAAATTACTCTTGACCATCAATTTGACTAAAAGATGTTTTAGCCTAAATGACAAACAACTGATTAAAGCTCTGAAATTTACTTTGTAGCCCCCTAGTTGCTCAAAAAAAAGAAAAAGAAGAAACCACTTCCAAATCCAGCTGCTCACCCCTTGAAAAAGCAGCCTTGCCCTAAACTTTGGATAAAGCTTTTTTGCATCTCAAAGAAATAAAATCTGCAGCGGTCAGATCACATGTTTGTTTTGTTGACCATCGTCTGTTAATCAGTTTGACGGTCGAGAATTGCAATTTGATTGCAAGTTGGGGGAGTTTAATGCCAAGAACATAAAGGATTAAAGTGCAGCTGGGTGAAAATTTTGGGCTAAGTATATACTACTAACAAGCCCAAACTCTAGTACACATACAATTGCATTATGGTATAGTGGACAAGCGTGCTAAAAGAGTATGCATAAATAATTTTTAAAATATTTTTTAGATCCCCAATAACGGGAATCTACCTCATCAACAATGAGCGCACTAGCGAGGAATGCCTCTACCTCATCCATCTCAACCACCATGACTACTTGAACCACCTTATTAACTTTTGCCATTGTCTGGTAAAGAACTAAAATCACCATGTTTGGCAAAGGCTGTCCTCTCAGAGCCAAATGCATAAGCAAGAAAATGTGTTCCAAAGGAAGCATGAATGACACAAGAATAAACATCGGCAAATGATGGCAACTCTGCACTACTAAGTATCTGGAACCGAACTGCCTCAAACTCGGGTCTCAAACCCACTAAAACCCAAGAAAATGTTATCTGCTCCCTCTGCTTCTACATCTCATGAATGTTACCGATTATAGGTTGCACAACGTTAAGCTCCTCATGAATACATTTCATCTCTCCAAACTAATCTACAATGCTCATGTCTCCCAGTTGTAAACGAAAGTATTACTGAGATAAATCATACATGTGTGTTATGTTACTAGAGTACAGAAGCTTGGCATAATCCAAAATCTCCTTGCATGTATCTAGATGCATGCACATCTGTGCAATCTGGGGCTCCATCAAATTCCACAAGAAGGAAACAATCAAGGCATCTTCCTAAATCCACACTTCTTTTTTCTTATCATCAAAAGGATCAGATTGGAGCAAGTGGTCAACTATCCTAATCCTACTAAAAAAAACCGAATTAGACCATTGAACATAATTCTTAACATCCAACTTTTTAGTTGTTAACTGTGGCACCGATGAAGGAAACATGTTCTTGGGATTCATAGACTCCCTCCCAACACTCACAAACCAACAGCCACACCAATGTCAACCAAGGAGAACAATCAAAACTAATCGGGACAACCACAAACAACGTGAAACACCAAAACAAGCACGAACAAGGCGAAGGCGAACCACTTACAAAATGACATAGCACTGCCCCAGCATAAAATTTCAACTTATGAACACTGCCACTACTCCAAGAAACTCACAAAAAAGCCTTTACGAACATCAATCAACAACAACAAATGAATTACCATGAGTGCATGGTCGAAAAAGGTTTAATCTCTTGAGCAAAAAAACATGTCCAACAGCTTGATAATATGGTCTAGGAAAAGAATCAGAAAATGCTGGAGGAAAAAATCAGAAAAAGGTTGCCAGAATCACTCTCACGTGCCGGCGCAAGGGATTGGGACTCCCAGCAGTCTGCCGATGCGTCAAAGTACGTGGGAAGGTTACCGGCAATGGGATTTTGCAGGGTTAAGTTTCATAATTTTTCGCTATATGGTTGGTTTCGTGAAATAATGAAGGGTTGAGTTGGTTCTGAGAAGGGCAGCGACAGGACAGTGTTTTCCTGCATGACTGTGTGCTATGGATTTAAGTTGGATTGTACTCTAACTTAAATCAAATACATTCTAATGACTATAATACCCTTACTCAATCTCACCAATTAACATACTAACCTACTTAATTATAATTCTAAATGACCAAAATAACCTTTAACACTGTTAATAAACACAAATTTGAAATACTAGAACTACAATATTGTAAATATCAAGTATGTGATGTATTTGTGCCATAATGTTAATACAATATTAAACACATTCAACCAACATAAAAATAAAATTAATAAATCAAATAATAATTGTTATTGTACAAATACAACTAATTTAGACATAGAGTTGAAACAAATGGTGCAGCTAGTATATAAGTTATACTTCACGTAAAATTTCAGAACTTTGAAGATATCATCCATATCCTTCTTGTAATAATCTTTATTTTCAATAAAAAAAATTGATTAAAACAGAATTTTCAATTTGGGTTTTGAATCTCAAATTTCAATCTCAAAGAAATTTTGTTCCAAGTATATGGTAAATCGTTTTGATAACTTTTGGATGATTGATCGAAATTTCAACATAAATTTGTAAGATGCCGCCATTTTGATTTTGAAGGTGGTGGAAACCTAAAATTTCAAAAAGCTCTTAAGAAATTTAAGGCCGTGCTTTCAACATAACTTTTTAAACAACAATAATATGATATAATTCATAATGATTCACACCCCTCATTTGTGAAGACAAAATGCACTTCACTAAATCTACTAAACCACGCTTGAGGAGAATATTTTCCACCATATAGATTTCATCAAATGGCAGACCTACACTAACCCCCTTTGAAGACAAGATGCACTTCACTAAATCTACCAAACCATGCTCCAGGAAAATATTTTCCACCATGTAGATTTCATCAAACAGCAGACCTACACTAACCCCCCCCCTCCCCCCTTTTTCAACAACAAATCCTAGATGTTGCTCCTGTCTCCATTTTCATTTCAAACTAATGCAATGGCCACTTAAAGGTAATTGCATGAGACGAAAACAGATACACATGATCTTCTGAGCTAAATTGAAAAAGTTTCTTTAGTCCTAACCATAAACATACAAAACCTTTAGCCATGAGCAAGCTTTGACCAATTAACAGAACCTTCAGACTTAACTTTCACCATAAACATTTGTCAATAACCAACAATGGACTTGCCCGAAGGAAAGGTTACTAGTTCCCAAATATTATTTTGCAGCCTCTCTCCTTGGACACGGCCTCCAAAACAAATATAAGAAGAAAATCTGATAGTAATGAAGCAGAAGCTTAATAACAAGGTGACAATTGATCATAAGACGTAAAATTTGGTATGAGATAACAAGTGCAAATGCGCTTACATATACGAATATTAATTGAATGGTCTAATTCATTAGGAACTAGATTGAATGCCAAAGGAAAAGTTAGTGGAGTATGCAAATCCATAGTTGAAGTCACAACATAGTGACAACATTGATGAGTGTGCACCTGCGCACCTGCAAATGCAGAGGTGGATGAGCTGAAGAAGGAAGAGAAGATGAAGGCACTAAGGATTCCAACGACAACTCGAGAACAAGAGTAAGAAGTAGTGGAAGAGATACATGGGGATTTGCAAAAGTATGTGCTCTAGCGTAACAAGTAAACTCGAAGAATGTGACATCAACAAAAAAAAATTCACGGTAGGATTATATAACCAATATCCCTTTCTAGATTGTGAATATCCCAAAAAAAATGCACTTGATTGCATGAAGTTCGAATTTGTCAACACCTAAAACAAGTTGATTTACAAAGGATACACACCCAAATAAACAGAGAGGCAACAAAAAGAGGTTCAGAAGGAAAGGAAGTAGAAAGGGGAGGTTTGCCATCGAAGATGCAATTTTGCCCATAAGACACCATGCCATAAGAATTGCATCACTCTAAAATATTTATCAAACATTTATGTAGACAATAATCTTCAAGCAACTTCCCCAAGATGGCTTCTAACTCAATTCTATTATGGAGTGTTAGAAAAGATGACTAATGATGAAGCATGCCAAAGTTAGTCATGGAAGTATCAAAAGATGCAGAGAATTACTCTTGCAAATTATCACTGCAAAGCAGATAAGCTGAACACAATCTTAGTTTCAACACAAAATGCACAAAAAACAAATAGAGAATAAATTAAAAAGATCTTTCATTAAATAAAGCCATGCGATCCTGAATAATCATCCACAAATGTGAGAAAATATCAAAATCCCAACTTTAAAGCAAAACTAAGACCCCTAACATCCAAGTGAGTCTGTTAAAAGAAATAGACTTGATGCTCATTTATTGACTCAAGAAACAAAAGAACACATTGATGCTTTCCCAATTAACATGAATAACACTCTAAACATGACAAACAACTCAAACTAGGGACTGTTATCCAAGGAAGGATGTCCAAAGAATACAAGGGAACTGCAACCATGCATTGAAGCAGAACAAAGAACAAATCAAGGCAAAGACCACTTGATTTCAAGGATCAATAATCACACAATTCTGCAAAAGTTCACATGCATTGTACCAACTAGGTGCATAATCTGTACTTGCACATTTCCAAAAAAGATAATAAAAAAAAATACATCTGAATTTGGAAATTATATGTAATCAAAAACATATATATATATATATATATATATATCAGCACTAAGCATATGTGTAATTGTACATTTGAGATTCTAAATAATTGAATACTTGGAAATTATCAGTAATAGAAATCCTTATCTTTGATAAAGTAACACTCACGTGAAATGCTCAGAGAAAGCTTCAGCAGATCGCTTTGCGGATGGGAAAAAGTCAAGAAGATTGTCCTCCATCTTTCCTCGCTTCAGAATTGAAATTAGATCATCGAGGCTATTATCAATAAGATATTCCTTGAAGAAGTTTGTAATAAATGGAAGCACTAGCCCTTTGGCCACGAGATTATCCTTGAGCAGTGGCTGGAACACAGTCTCCGGTGGAAGCCCTGATAACTTCTGGGAGAATGCAAGTGCCGTAAAAATTGCCAGCTTCTTCCTTTCATTTTCCTCAAAAAGCTCCAATGACTGGAGGAACCTTCGCATGACATTTTCAAGATTCTTTATGAGAAAAGGCCTCCGCCGCAAAATCTTCTGTATATAGATTACAGATGGCAAAATGGCATCTCTCTTGGGCTCACAATCTATTATAGAGGAAGAGTGGCGCTCCCCCTCATCAGGTTTTGTTGTGCCAGGTTGTGTACGCCCTCCAGTGAAGACAACCTGCAGTAATAAAACAAATTAGATAATGGTAACAGAACATTTTCAAGTCCTCTCCCCCTCCCCAAAATAAATAAATAAATAAATGAAAGTGAGGGATTATAGGCAAGCAAATGATATTCTATAGAGTACTAAACCAATAATGTCATAACTCCACCAACCTAAACAACAACACACTCCTGCAATCATAGTTTATAATTTGATGTCATTTTAGTTATATCAGCAAAAATACTACAGACTCACTTCGAGATTTGATATCCATGATACAGTTTTTCAGTTCCACAGCCGCACCATCAAACACACTATACCCAGTGAATAGTTACCAAGATTCCCACTACCTACCCTCAAACCATGATTCTGGATCAACTTCCCAAGTTTGTGCTATTTTCCGCAGCCCTGATTGCAATCGTATGTGATCTGACATACCAAAAGCAGTGACCCAATCTCTCAAGGGGTTGCTTGGATCAGGTTATCCTGCACAATATGATCACTGGAATGTCGGATGCTCACATTTGGGAATTCATGGATATCCTACATGGCAAGCATCTTGAATTCCCTCAGATGATGGATACTCAAGAGTCAAGAGAATCATACATGGCAGGCATCTTGGGTTACCTATGAATGCTATCCAAGACACGGGTATTCAATACCCACTCCCCTTGGGTGATCTTAGATTTCATGGGAACCCAACTTTATAGAGCAACATAACCCCGCCATTCATTATTTTTGCACAACTACAACAATAATAATAACAGTAGTAGTAGTAGTAGCAGCAGCAACAGTAGTTTTCAATATTAAGATTATTATTTAATAACTTATAATTATTATTTAAGTAGAAGTAGTTTTCATCACTATGATTATTCTCACAAAAAAAAAATTGACATTGTATTTATAGATTTTTAACATTCCTAGGATTACTGTTCATAAATAACAATAACAATATTATTATAACTACTATTATCATTTGTTTTGTTTTCATTATGATGATAATTGTCATACAAATATTATTAAAATATCACATTTATCATAAAACGTAGTTGTTTAATAATAATTATTAAAATATATTTTAAAAAATAATTACTTTAATAATTACAATTATTATATATACATATTCGCATTATAAGAATGTTCTAAATTAAAGGTAATATTAGAAAATCCATGTTATGCTGCAAACTGTAATCTTAAATTCCTGATGAGCAAACCAAACAAAAAAATTTCTGATACTTATATTCCTACATATAAGATACCAAAGAAAATGATTCCATGAGATCATTTAGGACAACCCAAGCTAAATGGCACCTAACTGTGTGCAATCAAAGAAAAATGAAGAAATAGAAGAAGAAGTAGAAGATATTAATAAAATCCAATCACCAAATAGTTCTCTATAAAAAAAATTGAAAAAAAAAAAAACACAATTCTATTATCTATATTTAATGCAATCTTCCACAATGCTGCCTTAAATATTTTATTAAGTGAACCATATAAGTGCTTCAAAGTGTGTCACCATCCAAAATAGCAAACCAACTAGCATACCCCTAGCATACCACATGTCGAGTTAAGTGGCACATCCCATCTACAAATACAAACAATAAAGGAAAATGATAGTTGTGTTGAAGGAACACCAGTTCCGACAAAATGCACCCACTTATACTTGTCAGTAGGTATGAAATAACAAAGGGGGGAAATCAGTAGCAAATGAAAAATCCCATTGCACAAAAACACAGCACCATAGGCAAAGCTAGCTTTTGATGGACAATGAATAAAGGTACGCGAGACAACTTAGCCAGTTAGCCCCCACCCTACAAAATAAAAGAAAACAACCAAAAGAGGAAAAAAAATTTCAGAAAAAATATGAGCTACTACAAAAAAGCATCTGCTTCCTCAGAAACTAGGAAGTTACTTATCTCAATCTCACCAGTTCTTAAAAGAAAATTATTTGGCAAATGGAAAATACTAAAATACCAAAAGAAAATCTTCTCTTTTGTTATTAAATATATGTCAAAGTCATGCGAATGTGTAAGCAAGTATGTGCTCCCTTCTGTACAAGCACACAAACATGTAAGCCTGCAAAAAAAGACAGAGAAAAGGATTGTGCAGAGACCACAAATGTTATTAAATGTTAATGTTCAAAAGGGACATATGGCTGTCACTCTGAACTGGGTGGGTGCATATGCAGGTGTGGGCTATGGGTGTGGGTGGGTGAGTGAGAGTGTGTGTGTGTGTGTGTGTGAGAGAGAGAGAGAGAGAAAGAGGGGATATTTCAGAGATTAAATCATGGCCCTGGAAACAGATCAAGTTGCGATGGCTAGAAGTGATTAAGAGGTTTGGCTCAAATGCATCTGCAAATGGGCCGCAATGTAGCTCGAAGCAAGAGCAGGAGGGCCAGGCAAAAAACTCAAAATCCCGTCAAGCTCCTTGGACCAGTTTCACATGCAACGAACAAAACACAAATTCAACTCAGTAGTAAGAAGCACCCATTCCTTAGCAAGATGAACGTGCCTCTTCATCCTACAGCAATAACCAAATTGATTTATTTCAAGCAAGGAATTGAGGGAAAGGTAGTTGTCCTGTTGGAGCAGAGACTGATGACATAAGGGCAGCTTATGACTTATGAGGTCCCATCCTTGAAGGTGGCTGCTCTGAACCCAAGGTATAAGTTGGAAGTTTGATAAATGAGACATATTGTGGTTTAGTTTGATAAGACAAAAACCTTGCTTCCTTTTGTTTCCTCCAAACAAAAGAATATGATTGAGACCTTCTAGGTACCAACTGCATCATAACAGGAACAAATGGAACATCCCTTTGCTGAGAAATTTAAAATGTAAAGTAGATTAGTAAAAAATTGCATCTATTCCCACTCTTCTAGGCCCTGTGGAGGATAGCATGTTGAGGGGAAAGTTGATAGTGAACATTTTCCACCATGTCAAATATATGGATTCAAAGCGTGCAACTCAATACTTTCTTTTTGGAAACAAAGAATTTTATGATACCAAGAGAGGGAGACAAAAAGAGAACACAAGAAAAAAGAAAGAAAAAAGGGGGTGCATAAGATACCTTCCAAGAGAAGGAAAATTTAAAAAAAAAAAAAAAAACTAAAAAAAAAATAGTTACAAAATAGCTTTCCTGGAGTAAAGCAACCGAATCCCACTGAAGATCTGCCAATAGAAAATGCCAAAAGAACCAATTTGCCAAAACCCATGATACAGGTAACATCACTCGATTACAAAATAAGAAAATTCTGACATTTCTTTCCCATTCATATGCACCAAAATATAGCCACAACTGATCTCCGCCACAGCCACTCTCTCCTTTCCCTTTACAAACCCCCTAAACAAAAAGGCCTCTAAAACTTGATACAATTAATTGAAGATGCTTAAAAAAAAAAAGGAAAGGTAAAGCAGAAATTGTGCAAACAGAGAAGATATAAATAGCATCATTCTGAAAGCAACATGGATGATGATTGATCATAAGAGTTGACTATCCTTTTCTCTAAAAGGAGACAAGAAATATAAGAAATAAAAAATTTGTGACTCGGAATCCTGCTTGAATGAAGTTAAATTTTGATGGTTTCATGAAAATCATGACCAAGGCTCCAGGGCTTCTACAAATGTAGCTCTTAGGCACCACATTCACCATACTTTTTTTCCCAGTAGGTATGGAACTATCATGTGATGGCAAAGAAGTTTGATGTTTGTGTCCATAGAAAGAACAAAGAGGCATCAAATTGAAAGATCTTATTACTACTTCAGGTGAGTTAAAATTTCTTACGAGCTCTAATCTGAGGTCTTTGTAATTTATAAATGTTACTAAAGGGATTTCAAGGTTTCTTTGCAAAATTCTTGGTACCACATAAACTTGGCCACTATACTTATACTCGGTACACAAGAAAGCCTTTTTTTATAAGAAAATAAATTCATTAATGTATAGGAAGGAAAAAAAAAAAATACAAGATTTGGAGAGCATCCTCCAATAAGAGAAACCAAATGGCAGTTACTGAAGGGCAGCATTACATTTTGCACGCCTGACAAAAAATTCCACTAAATAGGCTCAAAAGCTACAAAAACTACTCTACTCCACAACATATAGGAAGGGAGTTGTCCTATCCTTGAAAATCGTCACATTGCTTTACATTTTTTTTTTTTAAAAAAAAAATAGCATGCAAAGCACAACTCCACAAAATTCTACCCTAATTTTCCTAAAACCCCAAAACATCAACATTGAGTCATATACAGCTTGTGGGATCTCACACACACACACCAAACAAGGAAAAGATTGTTATCCAACGCAGTCTAGCCAGCTGGAAATTTCAAACAGATGCTCATTTGTCTCATTAAACCCTACACACATCATGCAAATATCTAGGCTGACTGCCTCATAGGTTCGCCTCACCTGCAATAAGTCATTAATATTAATCTTGCTAAAAGCCAAAACCCAAGAAAATGCCTCGATATTAATAGGAACCATACCCTTCCAAATTACATTTTTCCAAAGGAAAAGGATAAGTCATCAAATATCCCAATAACCAATATAGAAAGATCCCGAGAATAACAAACTAGAATTATCCCACAACCAAATACATGAATCGCACGTCAAGTGAGACGAAATCCAAAACTCTCAACAAATTAGCTAGCTCATCAACCTCTCTTTCATTAACATTCCATCCCAAAAAAATGAAATTCTAAGAAAGAGAGGACCCCTCCAAAGAATAGAAGAAAGTGTGATTGGAATGCTGTGTATTGAAGAGACCCCAAAAAGGCAGGGCACCAACAAAAGAAGTCCCGCCCACCCACCAAGAACTGAATATTATTACCATTACCAACCTTGAAATGTGTACAAGGGAAAAAAGAAATAAATAAGGAACTTGAGGATTTTTTTTTTTGGGTTTTGGGGGGGGGGGGGGTTCGGGGGAACACTTTCAAGCGCTGCATCAGAAGCATTGCTGCTACCTTTCCTCCTCATTTCAACACAGGTAAACAGCTGAAGCCTCCTCTTTGTATCCTTCAACCAACAGTCCAACCGCCTTACAAACATTGGCCATCCTTCTCAAAACTCTTCTTAACATCTCATTTTGCCCTTCATGCTTCTCCCTCAGATATAGGATTTGGGAGGATTGAAATCCAAGAGTGTGTTGTCATTCACTAAGATCAAGGCTAGGTTTGGATTGGTTGCGTGAGTGGAGGTTTGAACCTCTTGGACGTGTCAGCCAGACTCCTTGGAGTTGGAGGAGCATTCAAGTTGGTCTCTTCCTTCTCTAAATGTGTTGTAAGATGAGACCTCAGTTAATAGGGGGAAAAGGATGGAATTATAGACCTTGTTCTTAAAGAATAAGGCTGCAAATGAATCAAGCCGCTTACAAGCAGCTCAGTAAGACTTTGTTCAGGCTCCATCATTATATACATGAAGGATTCGCCAGCCCAAAGCTGAACCTGAACCTGTTTTTTACTTTTTCCCAGGTGGACTACTAGTCCCCTTAGGTTGTAACTTCTCTTTCTCAATCAAATATACCTTCTTCTATTATCTAACATATATATATCTGAACCTGAAGATGAATGGGCTTGGCTCATTTATGCTCGATTACAAGTTTAGTTTGACTCATTTAATAGGATCAGGTAAGGCTCATTTATGTACTCATTTAATAGGATCGAATTAGGCTCAGTAGGCTATAGTTGGGGGGCGAACATCCCAAAGGCAGTATTAGTATCCTATCTTGCCAGCGATGCAGGGTGGGAACATTTTTTGACCTTCTGCCTAAATAAACCTTAAGAGCCTCTCACCTTTCACAGTGGTAGGTTCTAACCAAGTCGTTTGTGAGCAGCTCCGCTCAATAAGAGCTTGTTCAACTCATTCATTTGTATAAATGAACAAGCTTCAGCAAGTATGTTTAAGCTTGATTTTGGCTCAAGCTCAGTTAAAAATATAATAAACAAGCTTGAATATGGTAAAGCTAGACCCAGCTTGGCTTATTTGCAGCCCTAGGGTTAGTATTTGGGTAGCAAGGGGAAGGGAAGCTATCGGGCATGTAGAAAGTCTCACCAAAATCTTTAACAGTAGAAGACATAGAGACTGGGAGGAGACAGCCCACCATTTTAGTTGGGCCTGCAGACATTTGGCTGTGTTGAGGAAGGGGAAGCATAGAGGAAATTCTTTTTATTAACAAGGCATCTTCTTTGTAGCAGTGAATTTACAGGTTAGTTCTTGGAGCAATAAAAAGTGATTTTTAAATTATACAATTGAGTAAAATAATTATAATAAATTTATATTTTTTATTATAACATTTTCTAACTTGTATTCTTTTGCATTTTCTTTATTTTAATCATATTTTTAACTTGCTATTACATTTAAGAATAAGAATAAACATTAGTTCAATTAGGTTCTTAATTTGTTCTAGATTAACCAAACAGGTTGCTATTTTTCAATTTTTAGTTTGTGTTTCTAACTTCTAGTTTTCATTTCTGGCTTTCAGTTACATAATTTTCGACAGTGATACCAAACCGCTGTGAAACATCCTGCATGCAATTTAAACAATATCATCAAAAGTCCTTTAAAAAGGATACATATATTTATTTTTCAGGGAAAAAAAATGCATTGGCCAATTTAAGATAAGAGTAGAAACAATTTTGTAACTCAAGTTGGCAAGGCTAAAAGAGGGTCATGGCAATCCAAATAGTACAGGCCCACTCAGTTCCTTCAATGGGTAACACAGTTCAAGAATAAGGCATCGATACCCTCAAAAGGCTTACCGACTAAGTTGTCCTCAATACAACAGCATTAGTACAGAATAACTTACAACTTGAATACAATATTTATAAAATCCATAACAAATGCAATTAGATGCACAAATAACCCAATGTAAAATACATTAAAGTTCTTTAACCTCATAGAAATAGATAAAAGAATGTTCACACAATGTCAAGATCCTTACCTCAAAAAAAGTGTCACCGTATCTAGAAAAATTAAGGTCGGCAGATTCGATGCTTTTAGCGACAAGTTCCTGCATGTAGCAAATGTCAGTTAGGTAAAAAGAAGACCCAGTGGACAGTGCACACTCACACACAAGGAATAGACTACAAATACTTGATAAAATTGCAAATAAATTGGTAAAATTACCAGATCACCAGCATTATCCAGATAAATCTGGACCACTGCATCTGCAAATGTGGCAGGGTCCAGAGGCGCTGCGATGTTCCGTTTGCGGGTCTTAATCCGCGTACCACTGTTAATAAAGATAAAAACTAAAATTAAACCGATGAAAGGAAAGTTAACAAAAGCCAAAATAAATGTCAAACCAAATATAGCCAATCTTCACCATCTATTCTACACATGATATTCCAACACCTAAAAAAATGCAATCTAATTTTGATAGTACTTAAAACAAGCTTCATCTTCAGCATTTCAAAAAACAAATCTACAAGATAAGTTGACTTTCAAGAGGAGAGATACCATAAACAGCATCCAAACATTAAACCAACTTCTCAACATTGAAATAGAAAAATAAGTCAAGAAAAACATGGTAAAATTGTTTAAACCTCCAAAACATCCTCTTTCAAGAAAAAAGACAAAAAGTAGAAAGCATCCAAGTAAAGCCTGACACATTTTTTATTAGTAAGACTTGGATCCTTAATCTCCCTTATTGCACCCAAACCATTTATCACCAAAATCAGGTGATACATCAATGTTTTGAAATTAAAAATAAATCAAAGTTGTGTTTGAAGTCATGGAGTTTGAACCAGGTGATACATCAATGTTGTGTTTGAAAGCATGGAGTTTGAGCTTTAGACTTGGAGTTGTGAGGATTTTGACAAGAAGCAACACAAAATTGTATGGAGTTTTGTTGAACACCCACAATTTCAAATCCAAAACTTACAACTCCATGCTCCCAAACACAGCATATAAAATTTTTTTTAACAAATATGACAAACAATAAAGAAACCAAACTGCCCATCTTATATGAATTAAGCCTACAAGAAGTCTTTACAAGGTAAAAAAATTAATGCCATGTCAGAATAAAATATATTTCGTAAGATGCATCATAACTTTGTCTATTGCTTGACGTCTTGGATGTCCATAATCACTAATTCTTTTTCCTTATAATTACTGTCAAATCAAGAAACCAAACTCCATATTAGGTTTTTTTAAATTAACTGCATCTATTTGCATGTTTTTTGGGAGCATCAGTGCAATACTTAACTGTGCACTAGACAGGTTGGAATCACGCAATGCAGAGCAAAGAATAGAGTTCAACCTCCCTATCATCTAGATTTCTTTGAAAATTAAAACCATGAGTATAAGTATTACCACTAAAAGTTAAAAGAGAAGAAATGACAGCATTATGAGCCATGGACAAGTAAAGCAGAATCCTCCAACCAAATATTCTCCCAAAAATGAATATAAGACCCTCAAGCAATTTTTATTTAGTGCAGGGGATCAGTCAATTGTAAATTTGTGAAATAAAACTTCAAAGACTGTCAAGGAAATATCAAATGCCTTTATCTACACGCTAAATTTACTTCTAATAACCTTGCACCAAAGGGAGTTGCGTATCAGGGAAAACTCCATAATCGTTTACTCAGAAAAGCAATATTTCGACACCAGCTTTCAGAACAGAGCGCCGCTCTACCCCCCCCCCCCCCAAAAAAAAAAAACCAACAAACCACCTCCCACTAACCAAATGATCCCTCTTCTCACCAACCTCAACTGAAAAAAATCCTTCATAGTCTTCTCCATCTTATTAGCCACCCCAATGGGAATTCTAAACAAGGATAATTAGTACAAAAGGAAAGACATGACTAAATGAGGGTGATATAATCATTAAAAGAGCATAAAGCCACTTCTCTCACCCATCCAAGCGCCTAGCCACCTTAGGCACCACAAGATCCCAATAGCTTAAAAGATTTAGTATTACCACCAAAAGGAACTCCTAAATAAGTCAAAAGGTTACCATAAGATTGATGATTTTATAGCATGATGGATGCATTGTCATTTCTTATTTGTGTACGCATGTCCATATGTTATGGCCCTCTTGATAAGAAACATTTGAATGACTAACCAAATGATCCCTCTTCTCATCAACCCCTGCTAAAAAAATCCTTCATAATCTTTTCCATCTTATTAGCCACCACAATAAGAAATCTAAACAAAGATAATTAGTATGGAAAGGTACAAGAAAGGCATGACTAAATGAAAGTTATAGAAGCACTTAAAAGAGAATAAAGCCACTTTTTTCACCCATCCAAGAGCCTAACCACCTTAATCACCAAAAGATCCCAAAAACTAAAAAAGATGTAGTATTACAACCAGAAGGAACTCCTAAATAAGATAAAAGGTCACTCTAAGATTGATAGATTTGATAGCGTGATGGATGCATTGTTGTCTCTTATTTGGGTATGCATGTCCATATGTTGTGGCCCTCTTGAAAAGAAACATTGAATGACTGTATAATTGATTCCTCATTCAAGTAGGGGACATGTAAGGCAGCTTTGAATTTCATCCAAATTCCAAATTCATTGCTGAAATCCTTTTGTGTGTTCTCACATGGCCATGCTATCTATTACAACCAGAAGGAACTCCTAAATAAGTTAAGAGGTCACTCTAAGATTGATAGATTTGATAGCGTGATGGATGCATTGTTGTCTCTTATTTGGGCATGCATGTCCATATGTTGTGGCCCTCTTGAAAAGAAACACTGAATGACTATATAATTGATTCCCCATTCAAGTAGGGGACATGTAAGGCAGCTTTGAATTTCATCCGAAGTCCAAATTCATTGCTGAAATCCTTTTGTGTGTTCTCACATGGCCATGCTATCAATTTGCCAAGAAGAAGCCAGCCTACTGAAAAAGCTTATGAGGCTTTTTCCAAAGTTCATTATCCTTCTCAACTTGTAACATAATTTCCCAAACCTAAACTTCCTTTAGATGCCTCTCCAAGCCCAGAGTTAACCATAATTTTTTTTTCTTTTTTCCTACAAATAGAAAGATGGAAAGTCCATTTAAATTGGGTTCCTATTATCCAAGACTCTCCATTTAGGATGTTGAGTATGTGGCACCTATCATCCACTCGTATGATGAAGGGATAATGGTCCACTAGGATCCCACCACTTAGAATTCAGAGGCGACGATCCTTCTGCATGATAGGTTATGTGTATTCCTACAATTCAAATTGAAAGAGTTCAGAGGTGGAGGTTAATTTTAGGATTCTTTTCATTTGCTTTATTCAATTTAGGGACAATGCTTTACCTTAACCCTAAAAATTCTTGGAAAGGAATTTGAAAAGATTGGAATCACTTTTTGCCCAAAGAATCCATAATTTTTTAGAGTACACCATTTAAAATAAAAAATCATGAAGAACATTCCTAATATAGTTTTTTAATCATTTGGTGGGCCTGAGGGTGGGGTTCGCAAAGCCACAGTTCTTCAATGTTCTTTAAGGGTCAATGCAAAAAGTTAAGCTCTACAAATAGTTATTTTGTTTTAACCAAGGTATTAAATTTCCATTTTTTTCAGAAATTTCAAACATATCAACCAAAAGTTTAGTTTTGAAATTAAAACTAAGGGGAAAAAAGCAAATTTTGAAGCTTTCATTTTGGTTTTAAATTATTCACACTCGTCTATTTTAACATTTCCCAATATTTCATTCATAATTTCTACAATTTACTATAAGTTCTGTTCTTGCCCGAACTTGAAATCAAGTTTCTATGGAAATTGAAATATCCATTGAAATTTCCTTAAGCTAGGCCCGTCAAAATTTCCACCAAAACAAAATTTTAATCCTTGTATTTAACCATAAAGCCTCTGTATGGAAGTTCACAATAAGAGGGCATGGACAGCCAGACAGACAACAACCACACCCATTACATAACAAGAATCAATCACAAGAAAGGTACTGCCTATAGACAGAAAGGGCTATACTTGCATACATAAATAAATACATGTACATTTTTATATATAAATAGCACACTTATTATTGACAAAAAATAAAACAAGAACATAAAAATGTCCAAAAAGCATTTAATTATAAAAGGACAGCAACGCTCAAATTCTCGCAATTACAAGTATTAATTAATTTAAATGATGAATAAAAATATCGTTCAATTAAATGCCAAAAACATATAAGAATAAACCAAATAATTAATATATTAACAGAATTTACCCGAGAGTGGGTCTCTCCTTCGAGCTGCTGTCAACAAAAATGGTAAGTTAGTACCCAGCTAAGTAAAGTTCAACTTACACCCAAAATAAGAGCTTCGCTTGCACAATAATATTAAGCTTAGTGAAATAAATCCATAGAGAACCATTAGAAGGCCCCTTTTAAGCTTAATCAGAGAATCTAAATTTAAGATAAATCATTAGTCCCAACTGAAAACTCCTTCAATCCCACCACAACATATATGAGTACCCACAAAAAACCTCAAATCTGGATCTGTGACTCCAACGAGAACACTCACTTTATCAAACAATATTAAATTGAAGTACACTAATCAAGATTATACCCCCTCCCCCAAACTTGTGTTCTTCGATCAAATTCGGAAAACCTAATTAGGCTGAACCGTTCAAATTTAAGAACATTTAACAAAATTCTACAACTTACAAAATAAACAATAAATACTATCAGATCTAGTGACTTAAATCGAGAAACTTAAGCAGTCAGTTAGTACACATGTAAAGCCTCAAATCTTAACAATTATTTTTCATGAAGAGCTCAACTTAGTTAATGCGATAATATTAAACGTAGTGAAATAAATCCATAGAAAACCATGAAAAGGCCTCCTTTTAAGCTAAATCAGAAATTTTCAACTTATAAAAAATAATTAGCCCCAGAGGAAAAACTCCTTCAATCCAACTACTCCCAACAAAAATATTTTTAAGTACCCAAAAAAAGTCTCAAATCTGATACGAGACTTCCGCCAAAAAGAACGCTTGCTTTATCAAACGTTACTAAAGTAAACTAAACTAATCAAGGTGATAACCCCCAAAGTTGCTTTCTTTAATCTCATTCAGAAAACTCAATTCGGTTGAACAATTTTCTCAAATACCTCCTGAGATCCGTAAATTAGAAAAAAAAAAAAAAAAAAAAAAAAGATAATAATTATCAGATCCAGTGGATTAAATCCAGAAACCTGATCAACAAAATTTTTAACATGCTCATAAATTCAGGGAAACTCATAAACTAAAAGAAATAATTTTTAAGACCAAAAAAAAGTGACAAGGGCTTGATTCTTGAAGAAATATCAACAAATAAGAACGGATCTGTGTACACCATGATAAGAAGAGAAAGAGATTAGAAAGCAGAAGTGTAAACGGATTTAAGAAGACGAAAAAAAAACCATACCTCATAAACCAAGACAGAAAAGAATCAAAGGGAAGGCGAGTCTGAGAGACTCAGCGTTCGAGAAGGGAGAGGAAGAGGAAGAGGAAGAGGAAGAGAGAGCGAGGTATGAATGTAAGGTCCTGAATTTACTTTTAGAGAGAAATGCACTCTCTCTCTCTATTTACCTTTTTTTCTCTGTGTACTACCGCCGTCCGCCTGTTAAAGTCGGGACGAGAGAGAGAGAGAGAGCGCCTGGCGAGTCGGTGAGTGTTCTCCACGCGCCATGGCTCACGCTCTTGATTTTCATTGGTGGTACTCCGCGGTCCCATCCCATGTGGGAAAAGCAGTGGGGGGTGTTGCCCCAGTCACTCGTGCTGCGCGTGCGGCCTCGTTTTGCATTCATCTCTTTCTTTAGACAAGTGGGTGTGTTTGGATGTGCACCCAAATGTAAATGGGGCCTTCGGTTGGTAATTGCAAAAATAAGATTAACGTGCTTGGCGTGTCCTCATGTGGATCATTATTTATTTAAATGAAATTTAAAATTTTTTATCGGAAAAATTTATCAGTCAAAAAATAAATTAATATCAATATAAGCACAAAGTTATTTCATTAATTTTGATTTATTGGAACCCATTAAAATAAACTAATGGTAAACTAGGGAGTTGTTTGGAATTGCCTAGAAAAATTTAATAAATATTTTACTAAAAAGTGTTAAAAGCGAAATGATATTTTATTTTATTAAAATAAATAGTATAGTTAATAGTATATAGTTTTTTACCATTTAAAATAAACAATTTTAATATTTTCTTTAATTAATAATTTATCTCAATTATTTTAATTAATATTTTAAAATTTTCTATTAATATAACGCCAGATTATTATTTTTAATTAACAATAATCGTTTTATTAATGTATTTTTATTATAAATAACTTTTTATTAATTTACATTAAAATTAATATCATTAACTAAATTAAAATTTAACTTATTTAATATTAATTTAAATTGATGCATGGTTCTTTTTTGTTCCAAAATTGAATTATACTTATTTAGCAGTCAACATGCCATGACATAATAAAATATTGTATAGTTATTTTTTTAATTGATAATTATTTTAGCTATATTTCATTAAAATCTAAAGATTTGTTAATAAGTGAAATAGAATAATATTATTTTCTAACTAAGAATAATCGTGCTATGAATATATATATTTATAGCGTATGATTATAAATTTTAGAAAGAGAGTTATAACGAAAGCAAATTTTTTATTTATTTAAGGTTATTTAAATTAATAAATTATTCTTTTTATTTATTTCATAACTTGATTATATTTCATCAATAATTAATATGTTATAGTAAATAGTAAAATAGTATATGATTATTTTTTAATATATTTTAATTTTAAAACAGTAATATTTGTTAGCCCCAAGGTTTTATCAACTTAGTTTTTATGATAATAAACTATTTTGTAGTAATGATTTTTTGTTTTAAGTTGTGATTCAATAGGTTTAAGCCATTAAAATTAAAAAATTAAGAAAAGTTTAGGACTTTATCTATAAGATTTGCATTTATTTTTCTCAAATTATATTGAATTATAATATTTAAATCTCTAAGAATGTAAAAGTCATGACATAAGTGAACTTAAAATTAAAAATACACAAAACTAACTATCGATTTTTTGAGTCCAATCTCTGTTTTAATGTTGATAAATACAAGTGTCTCATGTATGTGCCTAATATTTTGAACAAGTTTACAATTTAAAATGCACACACGGAATTTTAATATTTTTTCTAATTAATAATTTATCTCAATTATTTTATTTAATATTTAAAATTTTTATATTATTATAACGCAAAATTATTATTTTTAATTAAAATAATCGTTTTATTAATGTATTTTTATTACAAATAACTTCATATTAATTTACATTAAAATTAATATTTAATATTAATTTAAATTGATGCATGGTTTTTTTTGTTCCAAAATTGAATTATATTTATTTAACAGCCAATATGCCTGAAATTAGGAATAACTTCCTAAAAAAGATGGGTGAATTAGCTTTTTAAAACTTTCTCTTTAATTCTTTTAAAGTCCTTAACTTCTTTTAATATTTAACCAATTCTTTGACTTATTTATTTATTTTGTCAATCAAACAAGAACATGGTTTCTTTTGACCAGTCAATCAACAATACAATTAAACACAATCAAGCATTCAATCTTCAACCACACTTTGAAAGTAAAAACAATCAAACAATTAATCACAATTTTCAAACCAACACAACCACAGTTTATTTACCAAATATAAGTTCACTGCAGTACTATTAGATTGATGAAATCATTCAAGATTTAAGACTCTTGGAATATAAAACAAATATTTATATCATCCAATCACAATCAATATAATGTATGTAACTTTCAGCTTTTGATGTTTTCAGCCCTGTGGTGAATGTGAGTTTTGAACAAAGCACTATATATATGAAATTTCTTTTTCAATATAAAATCCAATTACTATTTCCAAACTTCATAAATCAAATAAACTCTTAAGTTAATTTATCTTTGGGATGTTTAGTCAAGTAACGTACTCTCGTATGGTTTCCGCAAAAAATGGTTCAACCAACATACTCCCTTTCTATTTTCGCAATCCAAATCAAAATTAAACTTTAAGGTTTACTTGATTTTCAAATATACGTAGTTTATATGATTTTAAATTTAAACCATCCACGCAAATTAAATGTGTACTGAAAAATAAATAATAGAGAAAGAGAGAGTGAGACAAATATTTTTACGAGGTTCAACTTATACCCAGCTTACGTCCTCGCCTTTAGCAAACCACTAAATGATTCACTAAACTTATTCCTTTAACGGGCGGAACAATACATTTACAACACTCATTGGGTAAGGCTAGAGGAGCCGCCTTCTCCAAACGATATCCTCTCGTCCTGTCACTCCTTACATAGGCTAAAGTCCGCCTCTTTAAACAATATCTCTTTGCTTAGCCAACGATCCAAACAACCCTTGGAATCGTCAATCTACAAGATACAAATCAAATAGGTGCGTACAAATAATGCTCACACAAAGAGCTGATTAGTTCACTTTAAAAACTAATATACTTCAGATTCAAAATATCAAAAGAATGAAGTAAAAAACTCAATATAAATATCACCGGTTTATTTCTCTTTTATGAGAATCAAAAACTTAAATTAGATACTTCAGAGAAATTGTAAAAGCTCTGAGATTTCTGAGAAATTTCGCAACAATTCAGAGCTTTAAAGCAAATAGCAAGAAGCTTTGAGTGAAAAAGATCTTAAAAGAATTTTCAATGCTTTTTATGTTTTGATTCTCATAAACCATGTATATATAGGCTTCAAAAACACTTTCATTCATGCTCCTCAAGTTTACTTGGAGTGCCCCCAAAGTTTCTAAAAATATTAGAGCACAAGTCAATTAAATTTGAAAAAGAGAAGTTTGAAAAATCCGTCTGTTATCGTACTTCGGTTGCCCGAGGTGTAACCTCAGTAGCCCGAAGTGGGTTCAGGAGTTTAAAGACACAGGGTCAGGCGCCTAAAAATACGCTGCCTATTTGATTTTCTTCAGCAAAAATCTTTGGTTGCTTAAGTATTTAACCTCAATCGTCTGGACAGTACAAAATCATTTTCCTTCTTTATTTTTCAAAAATATTTGGTTTCTTTGCTTTCTTACTTTTGAAAAACATTTTATGGGTTATTAAAATAAAGTCTCTAAGTCCATCTTTATCCCCTAATGAGTTTCATTTCATTCACAATGACACTTTTAACTTTAAAGTACTTATATGAAAATTTCCTAATAACATGAATATTTCTTGTTCTTTGAAACTTCATGATTATCTTGAAGCTTTAGGTTCATTTCATCTTCAGATGTCTTTGTGCTTCTTGGTTTGATTACTTCATGGCACAACATACACCTTTAAGTTTGTTGATGATCTTTCGAAGCTTTGTTGAGTTTTGCTTTTTTAGATTCCTAAAAACATCATTACTTGAACATATAATGTCATTAACATTTTCTTCATTTGTTATCATCAAAACAAGAGGTAAAAGTCTTGTTAGGTTAACAATTTCTCCCTTTTTGATGATGACAAATAAGGAGCAAAAATAACTTGTAGAACGCTCCCCCTTACAATAAGCATAGATTCAAGTAATATTTTCCAATATTTGCATTTGTATAGTTTATTTATATAGTCAGTTTTCATATTGCATTTTTCTATATTCAGCTTCGTGCATATTCAATTCAGCTCAATATTTAGCTCAAATATTTATATAGTCAATTCATATTTATGCTCTCTCTGAACTATCTCTCCCCCTTTGACATCATACAAAAAGGGTACTCAATTTTAATACAAAGAGCAAAGCACTATATAGATATGCATCTAGAAAACCATCATCACTAAGATGTGACCTATAGCAATACAATGCATCACAAAAAGAAATGTCAATCATCATGTCCTTCAAATTTTAAAATATAATGCATGATATCAATTGTTTAATAAAAAAATGATTATACACAAGTGATAAATCATAACACTTCCCCTGTCAATCAGCATACTCAATAATTTCTTTTAAGTCATAAGTTTAAAAGATTCAAATTTTCAAATTTAACATTACCATTAGAACTTATAGTACATCAAACTTATAACAAAACATTTCATAGGGTTAGAGTTTCAGATCTAAAAACAAATACCTGTAAAGACTCATAAACTTTGCTCACACATACTCCCCATTTTACATTAACAAAAAGGCAAAATATATTCAGAATTTTAGCATGTGTAGCACACAAAGTAGCAAAAACACCATCAAAAGTCTATGTATCAGAGTTAGTGTCACTATTTTCAGTAATTCCTTTTCCTTTGGATTGCTATGAGCCTTCTTCTTCTTCTTCTTCATCATCTTTCTCTTCCTCGTCATTACCAGCTTCCTCTTCTTCTTCATCATCTTCTTTTTTCTCTTCTTCAAATTCTTCAGTTGATGAATCATCACTGTGGGGTATGGAGCTAGTGTCCATAGGATCACCGTGTGAGGAACTACCCTGAATCTTCTTAATGTGCATAAGACGCTGATCTAAGGAGGAATAGTTATCCTGTAGAGTTTTAAGACCCTCGCGCATATCTCGGCTAAAGGAGGTGAATTCATTATAGAACGGTGTGAACCATGAGGGAGCGAATTAAATTAATGTTAATTAAATTAATAGATTATTCTTTTTATTTATTTCATAACTGGATTATATTTCATCAATAATTAATATGTTATAGTAAATAGTAAAATAGTATATGATTATTTTTTAATATATTTTAATTTTGAAACAGTAGTATTTGTCAGCCCCAAGGTTTTATTAACTTAGTTTTAATGATAATAAACTATTTTGTAGTAATGACTTTTTGTTTTAAGTTGTGGTTCAATAGGTTTAAGCCATTAAAATTGAAAAATTAAGAAAAGTTTAGGACTTTATCTACAAGATTTGCATTTATTTTTCTCAAATTATATTGAATTATAATATTTAAATCTCTAAGAATATAAAAGTCATGACATAAGTGAACTTAAAATTAAAAATACATAAAACTAACTGTTAGCTTTTTAGTCCAATCTCTATTTTGATATTGATAAACACAAGTATCTCATGTGTGTGTCTAGTGTTATAAACAAGTTTACAATTCAAAATGCACACACAAAAGAGGAAAATAAAAGCCAAAAATGACACATCATATTGGCATATTCCAAGAAGGCAATAGAGCAAAGATGAGGAAGAAGACTTATATTTTAAATTTGTAATGCATTTTGTTTTATAGTTGGTCTATAATAATGCATGGCATGCATTATCTGAACGATAAGCTCAACAAGGTCATAGTCTGACCATAGGGAAATTAATGACCATAGCGGTCAATCGACGCTAGATTTTTTGGCTCAATTTAAAAGCCTAGGTCATAAATTGACCTTAGGTCCACAAGTACCACACAACAAATCTCCTATATCTTAAAAGTTATACTTATATGAATAGGGGTGACTTCAAATGAAAATCTGAACTTAAAAGCACAATTTGAATGACCTCGGTCGATCAAACCCGAAGCTATATAAAAGTTTCGATCAACCAAACTTGCCAGAGTCCACAGTTTGACTATTTGGTCAACAGAACCTAAACCTACATAGTAGCTTCAGTCGACCGAACCTCCCTAGGATCAAATGTTAACCATTTGGTCGACCATCTTAAAAATGAACTCCTACGCTCTGATCAACCGAACTGGCACGTCGGGATTTCCCAAGGCCCTAGTCAACGAAACCTTTAGTTATAATATATCCTAGTCAACCAAACTTGAGTTGGTCGACCGAACCTTAAAGGTTCAAAATCGCCTAAAAAAAGCTCGACCAAAACCTTAGTTCAAAAATGCCCTAGTCGACCGAACTTAGTGATTTGGTCAACTAAACCTCAAATATGGTCGATCGAACCTCTTGGGTTGGAAATTTTTAAAGGGGTTAAAATGTCATTAACTTTTAATTAATCTTTTTCAAAATACCGAGTGTATCCCTCAATGGTCAGATTTCCTAAAAATCTATAAATACCCCCTCCATAACTCATATTAATAACTTTAATTAACTCCAAATTCTCTCTGAACCTTTGTTAATCAAAGTTCCCCAAAAATCAATTTTTATTGATAAAATCATTTATTTGGGACATATTTTTTTATCAAAACTCTTTCACTCTCTTTCCACTCATTTATTTCAAAATCATTTTGAAAGAGAACATATTTATTTTGGGCATTTATTTTACATTTGTATACACTTACTCTCATTTGCATCTCATTTGTTAAAATCGTGTTTGAGAGTAGCCTTAACATTTCTTTCGGTTATTGTTCTTAATAAACATTTTTTTGGAAGAAATCTTTTATTGCAAAAATATTTTCTTGAGCTTAAATTCCTAAATTTTCTAAATATTTATAGGAGAACAATAATACTCATTTTTCACATATATTTTATTCATGTAAATATTATTTAACAAGCACCCTTACTCTATTGAACATATTTTCATATCATTAGAGAGTGTATTATTTGAGTTTTATTGTATACATTTCTACTTGTATTTCAAAAACATTATTATATGTACAAAAATATTTTTATTATAACGATTGAGTTCAATCTGGAATTGAACTGGAGAGTCAACCTTGTAAATGAGACCGGTTCAGTTCAGTGCGAAATTGAACTTGGGAGTCTCAGCCTTGTAAGTGAGACCGGTTCGGTTCAACCCATAAATTGAACTGGGGTTTTCCTCGCCTCGTAAGGAAAGGATATAAATGACTTATGTTCCGCCCATTTAAATGAGCATGAATAGTGGAATCCTTGGGGGGTATGCCCAAGGCGGGGATGTACGCTAGTTTGGCCGAACCTCAATAACAAATATCGTGTGTGTCTCTCTGTAGTGATCCTAAAAAAAAAATTCAAAAAACAATTATTAAAAAAATTAAATTAAATTTTTAAAAAATAACTTTTTTAAAAAATATTAATTAATTAATTATTATTAATTAAATAATATAATATAATATTATAATATATATATAAATATAAATATAAACATAACATATCCCGAAGGATCTTGAGGATCCTTCGGGCGTAAGAAAGAGTAGAGAAGGTGCCTCTCCATCTCCTTGTTTTCTCTCTCCCACTCTCCTCCACCTCGTCTCTGTTATTCGGCCGATTGAAAATCTAAAAATATCGTTGGGTTCTGCTCGCCGCCACCGACATTTCTACTGGAGCGGATTTGTTGTGGGAGTGGCGTAGGCATATCTCCTAGGGTAAGGTCAAATCTCAAACTTACCTCAATTTCTCTTAAACTATAAGTCCCATTAACAAACGGAAATTGTCAGGAGACTCGTGGAGAGATTCTCTACAATCTAACTAGAGCGAGTTTTCGAATTGGAATTCCGGGGTACCAATCCTAAATCGGAGGTAAGTTTGATAATTTATGATTTTATTAGACTATTTAGGGTATTCAAAACTTAGGGAAATTTTAGGGAAAGTTGCTATAGGAATTGTGACGAATAATATATTGAAATTTGAATTTCAGGATTTAGGAGTTTTTGAACACCTGGGGCGTAGGCCAGGGTGTTATCAGGTTTTTTTTTAAGAATTAGGTAAGGGGATTAAGTTAAGTCAAAAATTTTATTAAATTTGAATTCATTTAATTATTATGTTTATACAAATATATTTATTTATTTATTTATTTATTTGGGAATTTAAAGGTTATTTTGAAAATCAACCGTTCAAAATTGATTTTACAAACCTAGGATATATGGTATGGTATTTTTGAATAAAATGAACGGTGGAAAGTTTGTTTATTTATATGGATATGTTAAACGTGGAAAATTGTGTGGTAGATGATTTAATTTGTAAAGATGATTGTATATTTGGATTTGAGATTTTGAAATACTGAATTGTTTGAGAAATATTGGAATTGTTGAGAAATACTAGAAATGCTTGTGAAAATACTGAAATTGTATATAAAATGCAGGTGTTTGAATTAACGGCTAATGGCCGGGTGTTATTTGATTGGCCAAGGGCCAAGATTATTATTTGATGGCCGAGGGCCGAGTTTTAATTGATGGCTATATATCAAGTTATATTTTGTGGTCGGAGGCCAAGTGTTTGGAATAACAAGAAATATATATGAATTAATATTTTAAATAGTGATTTCTATTATCTAAATTGCATGATATGATTTAGGAACCCTGGGGACCAGTGTATTGTGAGCACGGTACCATTGCTAGTTAAACCATGTGCACCCACACTGTTTGGATAGAAGTGTAGGGGGTCCGGGCGACTGCCTGTATGAGGTTGAAGTAAGGGCGTCGGACCTGCAGCTTTATTGTGGATGCCTACAGATGTGTTTGCAGAGGATGTTATATTTGATTTTGTTTGGGCTGACCACCCGGGCTTAGTCCAGCCTTCGGGCCGCACAACCAATGCCATGGGGATGTAAATGGCGTGTTTGTCACAGGAAGTGTCTTATATGCATATCTATTAATTTATATGAATACGGTTAATTAATAAGATAATTTCGATGGCTTACTGAGAAAGGTGAATGCCCTAGTAGTAGTAATGGTACTAGAGCAGAGGGAAGCTACTTGTATGGGCGGGTATTCTTCCCTATCCTCGGCTAATTGTGTGTGTGAGTACAAAATAAGAATGTTTTCACAAATGTGTTTATTTGCTTAGTAAACTGGTTATTTTCTATACACTAAATGCATGTTGGCTACACACTGACATTAACTTAGTCTTTCCCTTTCTGAGTTGTGCCTCACCCCTACTTTACAAACTATCTTTTCAAGGAATCCTAAAGATCGGGCCTAGCAATCTAGAGGAGCCGAGCTAATGATGTAAATTTATATAAATAGTGTGTATTGACAGAGAGTTTATTTTTGTGGAATTTTATGGGTTGTAATAATGTGAAAATGGATATATTTGAGTATAAAGATAGTTAGAACTCTGATAATGTAATTTAAGGATTTTATATCTTATTTTCCGCTACGTATGTGTGTATTATATTTGATGAATAAGGTATCAGGTACACTGATGTTACTAAAGTAGCACTCCGGGCCCACGCGGTGGGTCGGGGTCGTTACACTCTCTCCCTATCTTATTTAAATTTTGCACTTAAATTTCTATATGTATATGCTTGTTCATTTACTGTTATAATTACTTGCATGCATACACTTAAATTAAATGAGATATACTATGCACGTGTATGCCTACACTTATGGTTTAATTATTTTACATACACGTTTGTATTATGAATGAGATATGATTTGTGGTGAATCGGCGAAATGTTCAAATTAGTCAAAAAGTTTTTAAAACCCAATTGACCCCCCCCCCCTCTTGGGATCACACCAATTCCAACACTGAGATTGATTTGGGCTAAAGTCAGAGGTAGTCAACCATCCAAGAGGGGCGATCAACCAGCTTAGTTAGAAAGCCCACGTGATTGATCGCCTACTTATGGCATGTTGATTGACTTTGGCAAAAAAACTCAAATGGTCAATTGACCCAAGAAAGAGGTCGACCAATCTTGATTTTTAAAGACTTCATTTGTTAGTTTTGTATTCTAATGGCTAGTGCCCAATAGATCCAGCTTGAGACAAGTCAATCAATTTAATAAGAGGACTAACTCTAATTGATAGAAAATAGTTTGTTTAACTCTAAACCCTATAAATATGCTCTCTTAAGTGATTAAGTACAAGGAACAACCAAGCATTTTATATTGCTTTCATCAAGTGGTCAAAATTATCTCTTTCTCCCCTCTTAATCTCTCATATGCCTTAATTTTCTCATTCTTGAGAAAACTTACCCAAAACATTTGCACCACAATCTTGCATATCCTTCGAAAGTTATCATTATGTTTTTTGCATCCAAAAAATTCGTCGAATTAACCAAATCAACCACGACATCGACCACCTAAAAGAATATAAAATAAAAAAAATACTCGGAGGACTCGGGGTGCACTACGGGGAATCACTCCAATGTCTAAGTTAAGAAATCTAGAAGAATCATATGTTTGCAATAGTAAGAGTATGGATGAGAATGGAATGTCCTTACCTCTCTTATAGGATCCTTTTTTTTATAAGCACTACCGGTGTGCCCTTATTGATTTTCATTTTAATGTGTAGTTGCTAGAATGATGAAAGTTACATTTTGACCAAAAATATTTACTAAGTTACTAGGATGGTGAAACTTACATTTTGATTAGGAACATTTACAAGAGAATGTTAATGTTTGTTTCTTTTCTTTTTCGGTTTTTCACACAACGTTGTTGAAAATACAAAAGGTGTACATGCAGAAAGTTACAACCGAAATAATACAGGGACATGCAAAAAGAAAATATAAGGAAACACAAAAGAAAAAACAGGGAAATATAAAACAGAGTACATTGCAAATACATACAAGAAAATACAAAGGAAAATACAGGAAAATTGAAAATTCAAGCAAGCTCCAATCCTTGGTCGTCAACTGGAGTAGCTTGAAGGGTCCTGCGCAGCAAATTAGAAAGAAAAGTTAGGAAAAAATAATAATAAACAAATAAAATCCACATGTGTGCAATGATGGGGAATGAAAGTTGTTAAAATATTCCCTACCATTGCAAGAATAAAAGGGAGGGGAATTCTGTTAGAACAATTCTGTTAGAAGGAAAGTATTTGGGCACCAAATGAATAGGGAGTCTCGCACAGTACAAGGGATGGACAATTATAGAGCATTAGAGAGAGCCCTGGGAAAATTGAAAGAAGAAAGAGCATTAGAGAGAACTCTAGAAAATTGAGAGAAAATGAGAGCAGTCAAAAAAGAGAGAAAGCTCTACAAAATTGAGAGCATCGGAGAAAAAACTCTGCAAAATTGAGAGCACTAGGGAAAGCTTTGTCAAATTGAGAGCATTAGAAAAATTGAGAGTTAGAGAAGAGATGAAAGGGAAAGTGTCAACATACAAAAATTGAGAGGCACCCCATAGTGCCTTCCCACCCAGAACCCGAGGCAAATTCAAAAATTCCCAACCAGACATCTAGACAGACACAGAATAGGGAGGAGAAGAAGACCGGAGGAGTGAAAGGTTGCAGGTAAATTCGAACCCCTATCCCAATTTAATATTAAACTGTGCTAGACTTTACAGAATTGTGAATACAGGTACTCATGACCCAATTTTTGAACTAGAATTGAAGACCCCCTTTGAACCAATCCCCTCTAAGCTAGAACCTGAACCTGAGCTAGAACTTGAACCTGAACCAGAGATGCAATCCCCTCTGAGCTAGAACCCGAACCTGAACTTGAGATGCAATCCCTTATGAGCTAGAACCCGAACTTGAACTAGAGATCCAATCCCCTTTGAGCTAGAACCCGAACCTGAATCAGAGATCCGACCCTTTACTAAACCCAAACCTGGACCACAAATGTGATACCCTATGGAAGAAAGACTTAAAAAAGATTAGATGTTACTACCCATATCAATAAGGTGTACTTTTCTTTTCGGGAGCCTTCCCATGAGAACTCTACGGTTAAGTGTGTTTAACTTGGAGTAATCTTGGGATGGGTAACATTTTGGGAAATTTTATCAGGAAATGTGTGAGTGAGGACAAAACACACTGAAAATGACACGTGTTGGTCTGTGGGGCTAGTCGTTAGTCCGATAAGGCCCGCCCCTTATTGTCTAGTCTAGGTGGGGGAGGAGAGATATAGTGCTCCCCGGCAGACCCAGGTTGGGGCATTACAAAATGGTATCAGAGCATTTCCTAGCAATAAGTGTGATAAGATTCACACCACCTGAGTTTGGAAATATGAATTCTTAACGAGGACGTTGCATTTTGTAAGTGGGGGAGAATGTGATACCCTATGAAAAAAAGGCTTAAAAAGGATTAGATGTTACTACTCATATCAACAAGATGTGCCTTTCTTTTCGGGAGCCTTCCCATAAGAACTCCACAATTAAGCGTGCTTGGCTTTGAGTAATCTTGGGATGAGGGACCTTCTAAAAAATTTTCTCAAGAAATGTATGAGTGAGGACAAAACACACTGAAATGACATGTGTTGATCTGTGGGGCCAGTCATTAGTCCGATAAGGTCCGCCCCCTGTTGTCTGGTCTAGGTAGGGGAGGAGAGACGCAGTGCTCCTTGACAGACCCAGGTTAGGGCTTTACAAAATGTTATCAAAGCATTACCCAACCAGAAGTGTGATGAAATTCACATCGCCTGGGTTTTGGAAATGTGGGTTCGCAACGAGGATGTTGTGTTCTGTAAGTGGGGGAAAATGTGATACCCCATGGAAGAAAAGTTTAAAAAGGATTAGATGTTACTACTCATATCAACAAGGTGCACCTTTCTTTTCGAAAATCTTCCCTTAAGAACTCCACAGGTAAGCGTGTTTGACTTGGAGTAATCTTGGGATCAGCGACTTTCTGAGAAGTTTTCTCAGGAAATGTGTGAATGAGGACAAAACACACTGAAAAGGACACGTGTTGATTTGTGGGGCCAGTCATTAGTCCGATAAGGCCCCCCCTATTCTCTGGTCCAGGTGGAGGAGGAGAGATGTAGTGCTCCCTAACAGACCCAGATTGGGGCGCTACAAGAAATTTGAACCCAACTCAAGTTCTAAAACCACTAGGTCCGTTAACTATTTAAAAAAGGGGAGCCTGTTTTATAAATTAGGCCCATGTTTTATTTTATTTTTGTAAAAATAAGGCCCATTGCCAGTTTTAAAACTCGGACCTACTTCAATTCTTTTTTAAAAAACAAGTCCCATTTCCAGTTTTAAAACCCAGGCTTGCTTTAGTTTTTTTTTTTTTTTTTAAACAAAGCCTATTTCTAGTTTTAAAACCCTGGCCCACTTCAGTTTTTTTTTTTTTAAACAAAGCCCATTTCCAGTTTTAAAACCCGGGCCTGCTTTAGTTTTTATTTTTTATTATAAACAGGCCCCTTCGTTTTAAAATAACACCCCAAGCCCAATTTTTAAAAACAATCCAAGTCATCCCCCGTACGTGACCCAAGCCAAACATGTGTTAGAGCCCACGTGGCTCACTCGGGTTTACCCGAGTCAACACCCCTCATCCCTGTCCTTGCTCACTAGGTTCCGACGAATTAGCTCATCTCTGAACCTTGACTGACCCGAAGCCCTAGCAGATTCACACATAGACACGTGAATCATGAATAGGTAATACAACATCTCGATCACAACATAACCAGTATTCAAACCATGTACAAATCACACAAATCATGTAAACAAAAAATAAAAAATAAAAGTTGAGAAATACTTATTTGTGGTTGTTTTCGAGGGTCAAGTGGATCCTTGCCCTTGAAATTTCAAATCTCTTAAGATCAACACGGGTTCAGGTCTTCGGGTTTGTCTCACAGTGAACGGAGAGGCTACGGAACTTTCGAGATTAGAGAGAGAAATGGTCAAGGCCCTCGGGTTTGTTTTATAGTAAATAGAGGGAAGATAGAGAGTTGAAGGCTTGAGTTTCAGAGGGAGAGAAGGGGAGATTCAAGGAGAATCGAGGGGGTTAAGGATCTAGGGTTTCATTTCGTGTATAACTAGAAAGAGAAGGGAGACTGAGATTTAAATTGGAGGAAAGTTGCAAAAAAGGGAGACGAAGGAAGAAGAACAGTGGAATAGAGGAAGAGAGAGGCTGCCTTAAGAATGAAAATGAAAGGAAAAAAAAAAATTGGTTTAAGTATCATTTGTCTTGGAACCGTAGGATTGCGACACGTGGTGTCCAATCTACCACCGGCAGGTAACACGTGGATTAATTACGTCCACACAGGTTTAGACGAGTGCGGCTCTCTTTGAACCGCACGATCTGTGCTTTTAGGAAACGACGAGGATTATGCCACATCATTAATCCACGTACACCCTATCCCCCATCGTTTGATCTAAACCTCTCCGCACGATCTATGCTTTCAGGGAATGGTTCGGGTTTGAGCCATGTCACCAATCTACACCTGTGTGAGCTCCTTCACTTAGTCACTGACACGTGACGTTTCCACCTTCACACACACCCAACATTACATGGCTCTCTGAGAGTTGTCAAATTGACCCTTTTTGGCAACGGGCATGATAATGCCACGTGTTCGATTTGGGGCATTTTTTACCTGCCACTCAACTGCTGACATGTGGCTTTGACCGTTGGCTTGAACATACCCTCATGAGTCGTTGACTCCCTGGTCGGTCCTTCCCCTAGATCGTTTGACCTCTTAAAACCAATTCTAAACCGGTTTCCTTTTAATGTTTTATTATTTGTATAATATTTTTTAAAAATTTATAAATTCACAAAAACACTTTAAAAAATCACATAAAATTCTGAAAAATTAGAAGAAAATTAGGAAAATATTTAACTTAGTTTTCTTTATTTTCCTTAAATTATTATTTTTTTGTATCACATTATTTAATTGTTTAAAAAAAATTGGGAAAAATATGAAGAAGGCACAAAAAATAAGGAAAATTCAAGAAAAA
The DNA here is from genome assembly GCF_029873635.1 of Malania oleifera. Lineage (NCBI taxonomy): Eukaryota > Viridiplantae > Streptophyta > Magnoliopsida > Santalales > Ximeniaceae > Malania > Malania oleifera. The sequence continues at coordinate 87,017,770 of NC_080420.1, forward strand.
TTCAAAAAAAAAAATATTCTGAGGCCATAAAATTGTTATTTGCACTTGAAAAAATCACAAAAGTTCGGAAAAAAATCATAGAAAAATTTTAAAAAATGTTTTTGCTCACTTTTCATCCCGAGTGAGTCCAAAAACCTCCCAGAAAAATTTGGAATATACTATTTGATATATATATATTTTTAAAAATTATATAAAATTTGTGAAACAATTTTGGGAGCTATTTTTGTAACTTATTTTCTCGATTTTCTTTCCCTATGGTTTCAAAAGGGGGCATGGGCTTTTTGAAGTATTGTATGCCTTAGTTCTGAGGGAACATATATATTATGTAAATATTTGTGTGGTTTAGTATTTTGCATGTATTTGCATTTTTACAATTTTTCAAGGGGACTAATTTAAAAGGCTATTAGATTTAATTTGAGGGATAATTTTAGATTAATTAGGTACCGTTCGTAGAACGGGCGTGTAGAGAGTACCAGTACCTTCCCCTCACGTAACAGAACTCTCGATCCCTACTTTGGTATATGCAGACCAATTCTACCCTTAATTGGGTAGTAATCACGCATTCTAACCACATTCTAAAATATTAGTGGCGACTCCATCACACCATTTTTCACGAAAATATCAAAACACTTTTTTATTTGCCCACCCTAGGGCACCCTTGCTCCTAGGGACGTCGCGACAGGACACATCATTTGGCTTAGGCAAAACCATCATATTAGTAAAGAGGATCATATCAATCCATCCACATGAGTCTCCAAATAGGATCATATCAATCTCATCAAGTCATAAGAAAAGTGCTAACAGTTTGCTGAAATTTAACCACAAGATTGAGTAATACTTTAGCTTGTACTCCATTCAATTGGTGGAAAAATAATAAGATTTTTCTTGCACATTATGAAAACATTCCAATCATATCATACTCCAGTTAGTAGTTAGCAATTATATACGCTCAAGTTAGAATAGGGCTCGACCTTCAAGTTATGCTTCTTCACAACCCCCTTGGACACTAAGTGGAACTATTACTTGGATCAATAGCTAAAGAAAATAACTACTTCTGACATATTACTTGAGCTAAAAAAGTACTCATTATTTTCTAATCTTAAAAGATATCAATTTAGTGTGAAGAAAGCATATTCTAAACACTATGCAATCAAACTATATAGTATCCTATATCTTTATTTCTCTTGTGGTGCCATTTGTCTTACCTTTATATCCCTTTCTAGCAAGTGCAAGCTTCGACAATACTTAAGAATGTAAAGTGAGTTGCTTGATTATTGAAGCATTGGCATTTGAAATAATGAGCTCTTATTTGGGTCTTAGACCATATACTATACTCATGTTCAATAGACAATGATTACCATTATCCAAATTTTGGTTTTAACGTTTCCATATAAGAATAAAAGTAATGGCGTTAGTTGTACCACATTCCTAATCACACATAGAGTGAACTAAATTCTTGTAGCAAAGATGAGATGACAACTTTTGCAAAACTCTCATGATCTCTATTATTGAATCCTTGCCTTAATATAGGATTACTAAATCCTCTCCACGTAAGTGATGAAAATAGAGATGCAAGTAGAGGAAAATAGAAGCGGAGAAGTCTATAATAAAAAAGCTGACAATTAGTATTGTTCAAGGAGTTAATTTCTTATGAAATGTGTTGTCACTAGACCTAACTTGATTACATTGACATTAACTAACGAGGGCCTTAGGGACCGACCGCTGCCCTTAAATGTACCACAAAACACAATCTTGTGATTATCACGTGTCTTGGGACCACTAAGCTATTTTATCGCTTTGAGTTGGCCAGACACTGAGATCTTACCATATCATCACTACTAGGAAGAACTAGATTGGTCCAAGAACTAGTTCACCGGCATTGCTTGCTTAATAAAGTATTTATATTTGGTAGATGTTATATAGAAAATATCTAGCATGAAAAAATGCCAAACACAATTTCTATTTTCATCTTCTTTTAATCAATTACATAGCAAAAAATTAGTTAAGAAATAAGCATCGTAAATAGCAGAATTGAAATAATAAAGTCTTCTCAAGATTTAAAGGATGACTAACGAGTTCTTACGAACCTGCTATTACTTTGGAATCTGACACGGATATCAGACCCAAAAAACTTTGAGCAATCTTTGAGAAGGTGAATAATTGAATAATCTTAAACAAACGGTTTTTCTGATGCACAAGATCGAACTGTCGCAAGTGCAGAGCATACTTATTTTGAATAATAAAGTAATGGAATAAACACACACAATCTTGTATTAAAAACTTTGTTAATTTACAGGAAGAAGTGACCTTACAGAAGTTGAGAGGGATGGGAGAAAAGAGAAGTTGAGTGGAGCTCAAAGACTCAGGCTTTCTCTAGTAGAAATTAAACCCTCAACTTGGTGCAAGGAACAACTGAAGCTGAACCTCTTATTTAAAGACAGACTGGCTCGGACTTGAAGGGTTTGGAATCCGGGAAAATAAGTGGGGGTACTCTTTGGGCCCCATCGTCCACTTAAATGACACGGAATCCTTACAGGACGGACGAGCCGACGCAACAACACAAAATACTTTAAATAAAGGTGACAGCACATGGACGGCTGCATTTGTGTGGGGGTCCCACCACCTTTAAATAAAATATTTGACTCTGACAAAGAAATACAACCCTGGCCCCAAGTGGTGGACAGGTGTAAAAGCTTTAGACTCAAAGATAAATAATTTACATAAGCTGGGCAAAAGTTGACAGCTGTAAAAATCTTGATAAATCTTGACAGGATGTCCTGTCACAGCTGTCATTGTCTTGATAAAATTATTTTGAACAAGCTTCATCTGGATCATTCATAAATTTGTACCAGGATTCAATATTGGATCCTAGTAGGTTGAAGTTCGGTGCTGGTGGCGAGTCGGGTTCGGATCCGGACTCATCAGAAGCGAGCTGGGCGATCATCTTTAGTAATTTTGACTTTGTAGAAGATTTTGACTTTCTTGAGGAAAGTGACACTGTTGACATTGTGTCGTCTTCTTCTTCAGGAATAAATTTCTTCTTTTGTGTAACTGGAATTTCTGGGTAAGAAGACTTTGAAAGCCAGGCACGCACTTTTCCTTCAAGCATAATGAATTTGTCCCACCAACGAATTTTAAAGATTCTTCGTAAAGTTCTTGAGTGGCCAAATGAATTGTCTTCTAGGGAAACCAAGACATAGTCCCAGCAGAAGATCCAAGTGATCATAAAATATGAACAAAAGAAGAGAAGGCTTGCAGTCTCTTCAAGGCGTCCTTTTGAATAATCGATTGGAAGCTTAAAATTTTTTCTAAATAAATCAAAATCATCTCTAATATTTTTTGGGAAATTCCAGCTTCAGCACCGAAGTAAGAAAACCAGGTGAGAAACCATTTTGGAAAATTCTTTATAATTTTCTGATAAAAATGCACGAACCAGGAGTGAGTAAAATTTCTTACATAAAAAACATAATACCAGACCTTTTGATAATCTTGGTAATCATAGGTCTGCGTAATAAAAATTCCTTTAAATTCTTTTAATGTTCGAGGATGCTGTCCCCAAACTGAGGGAGTAATGACTTTAATAATTTTTAATTTTGAAAAGTTGATCTTTTGAGAATCTTGAAGATCATAAGTATGATCGATAATGACCGAATTTGTTTCAATGAGAATTAATTCGTAAAATCTTCGATCCTTGATAATATCTGGAGTGTCGAAATGACATCCTCTGAAAAAACATTTTTTGATAACTTCAAATGGTTGAGAAGCTTCCCATTCAGCTTCAATTGGGAAAAGATCTTCATAATTATTTTTGGTAAAATATCCCCTTGGGGAGTCTTTTGATGGAGAAGGTCTAGGAGAAGACACTTTCCCTTCCATAATGTCTTTGAAGCTTGGAGTTTGAGGCTTTGAAGGTCTCTCAAGTGGGGAAAATCTATTGGTTAAAGGGATTCTTTCTGGAGCTTTTGAGGAAGAGGCTTTGGAATAAAGGTCACTCGCGGTTTGTCTTCTGGCCATGATTTCCCTGTAAGAATTCTCTTGTTAAAAAATCCGGGATCGAATTTGAAGTTCCTTTAATAAATTCAATTTTAAAGTCAAAAACCGAAAGAATTGCTTGCCATCTTGCGAAAATCTGTTTTGAAACGAGATTTTTAACATCTTTTTTAATAATGTTTTTTGCACTAGCGCAATCAATACGGAGTAAAAACTCTTTGTTAATTAAATCGTCTTGAAACTTTTGAATACACAAAACGATTGAAAGCATTTCTTTTTTAATAGTGGAGTAATTAACTTGGGGTCCTGACCAAGCTCCTGAATGAAATCTAACTAAGGTTTCTTTTGAATTAATCTTTTGTTTAAGTATTCCTCCAAATCCTTCATTAGAGGCATCAGTTTCTACAATCATAAAGGCTTCTGGATCGGGGAGACTAAGACATGGTAAAGTTTTGACCAAAGTTTTGACTTTTATAACAATTTGGGTACATTCTTCATCCCAAATTGGGGGGTTTTTCTTAAGTCTTTTAAATAATGGTTTTATTAAAATTCTGATTTTTGGAATAAAATCTGCTACGTAATTAAGACATCCTAAGAATCTTTGCAGTTGATTTTTATTGGTAATTTCATTTGGGAATTTGTCAGCAAATTCTAAAGACCTCTGGATCGGGGTAATCTTGTTTTGATAAATTGGATGTCCAAGAAATCTGACATTGGTTTGAAAAAGTTTAATTTTTGGTTTAGAGACAATTAAACCATTTCTCTTGACAATATTATAGAAGATGTTAAGATGTTTAAAATGTTGACTAATTGATTCTGAGTAAACAAGGACATCGTCAATGTAGACAATGGTGAAATTTGTATAATTATTAAAGATTTCATTCATAATGTTTTGAAATTCTGAACGAGCATTTTTGAGTCCAAAAGGCATCACATTCCATTCGTAGTGTCCGAATGGTACTGTAAATGCAGTTTTGTACTTATCTTCTTCAACAATTTGTATTTGCCAAAATCCTGACTTCATGTCAAATTTTGAATAAATAACAGCAGTGTTAAGTCTATTGAGTAAGTCTCTTTTGTTAGGTATTGGATACCTAATCCATTGTAGGTCTTTGTTTAATGGTTTATAATTAATAACAAGTCTTGGGGCTCCTCTTTCTATTTCAGCTTGATTCTGAACATAGAAGGCTGCACAGCTCCAAGGTGATTTACTTTTTCTTATTAATTTTTTGTTAAGTAATTCTTGTATTTCTTTTTTACAATACTTGAGTAATGTTTTATTCATTTGAATGGGTCTTGCTCTTGTAGGTATATTTTCTTCATTAAAATTTTTAACGTAAGGTAATTTGATTGAATGCTTCTTTCTTTCCCAAAAGGCATTTGGGAGATCAGAACAGACTTCCTTTTCAAGTTTTTCTTTGAATAAATCAATTTGTCTTTTAATTTCTGGATTTTTGATTTGTTCTTCAACCTTTTTATGATAAATTTCTCTTGATAAGGATTTAATATGTCTTTGTTTATTTTGGATAAGATTTATTTTACTAATTCCTAAATCTTTAAGTGTGTTAATTTCTTTTTCTTGCATTTTGTCAACAAATTCGAACGTAATGTCTTGGTTACCGATTGAAGTAAATACTCCTTTTTCATTTACTGTAAAAGGGTATATCATTGTAAAGAAAGGTGTTCCAAGTATGATTTCTTGTTGCATATTTTTGACAAGTATAAAAGTGGTTTTGAGACAAATGTTATCTTTACAAATGTGAGCATTAGAAATTTTGTATTGTATTTTGAGTGTAGAATTTGTTGCACTGAATAATTGTACTTTTGTTTTTTCGTAATAATGTGTAGGAATAAGTCCTTCTTGAATATAGTTAAGATCTGCACCTGTATCCAGGAGGGCGCATCCTTTAAGGACAAAATCTTTATTAATAACAATCTTAACTTCTGAATACCATTTATGAATATTAACCTTTGATAAATAATGAAGAAATCCTTGATTAATTTGAAAATCATCTTCATCATCTGAATTGATTTTCTCCTTACCTTTGTTAATTTTTTCTAATTTTGCATTTACTTGAATAATTTCTTGTTTAAATTCTTCACTTTATTCTTTTAATTTCTTAATTTCTTCTTTAGTTTGGTTAACTTCTCTCTGTAAATCTTGAATAGTAACATTTTCTTTTGGCAAGGCTTCTTTATCTTTAAATCTATTGAATATTTCTTCAATGTTATATCATTCTTCAATTTTGGGAAGTTTATCATTTTCTAAGTTCTTTTTTAATTTTTGTAAATACTTATTCTTAATTTCTGGTTCTTGAATATGTTCAATCATTTCAAGAATGATCTCATTTGTTTTTGAAATAACATTGACAGATTTTGGGCATTTATTACAAGAACAAAATCCTAAATCTTCTTGACAAGATTCTTCTGAAGAAGTGTTTTGACTAAGAGATTCGGAACTTGAAATAATTTCATTAATAAATTCTTTATCTGAATCTGAACTGGAATAAGTGGTTTCTGATTCTTCTGAAGTACTATTGATAATTAGGTTGAGCATCTGTCTTTTTAATTTCCTTCCAATATTAAGTTCTTTGATTTCTTGCTTAACCCTATAGTCTCTTGCATAATGTCAATTTTCCCGCATTTGAAACACGTTTTTTGATTCTTAAAATTTTGAGGCTTTTCCTTTTGATGCTTAGAAGATCCTTCAGATTTCTTTTTCTTTTTATAATATTTTTTATCGTAACTTTTGTAATATTTCTTTGATGGTTTGTATTTTTTGTGAATGTTCTTAGAATGTTTTCTTGAAGGTGCTTGAATTTTCTCATACCCGTATTGAGCACAGAAATCTCCAAGTTCACCTTTGTTTCTCTTGAATTCAGATTTCATCTGAGATTGCATTTTAAGTTCATTGCATAATTTAAGACCTTCATGATTAATTGTGCAAACAATTTGACCGTAAGTGATTGATTCATAATTTGTTCCTAAAGTTTCTTTGACTTGATCTCTCACTCTTTGAGCGAAGAGTTTTGGTAATCCACTTATGAACTTTTCTTTCCAAAATCCAGATCTTCCATCTGGTCTACTCATAACTTTAGCAATAAAGATATCTTTATACCATTGAAAGTCTGATAATTTTGGACAAGTGAGGTTAAGAAGAATGACACTATTCTTCTCATGTTGGCTACTTTGTTCACCAATAAATTGTCTAAAGATTGACCAAATAAGTGCTGCAACAGCATCACTTTCTTGAGTAGTAGTTCCATTCTCTTCCTTAATTTTCTTTGATTCGTAAATCTGTCTTTTTTCAAAAGGAGTGAGATAGTGATCCCACCATTCTCTAAGTGTTCCAGTAAAACCATGAGAAAGTAATGAGACAATTTGAACTTCACTTGCTTTGTTTGAATGAAGCCTATAGGCAGTTGCTGCCATAGCCATTTGATGTAAAAAGGAGTGAAGTTGATGTTCAGTAAGACCATCAATTCTCCATTTATGGATTTCATTTCGTTGAAAGTTTCTTTGAGGAAGAAGGTCATTTGATTCTTCTGATAAGAGACTTGGTGGAGTTGGTTTTTTGTAATAAGTTCTTTGACTTTGACTTTTCCAATCTTTTATTTTATTAAGATCAAATTCTTCCGTAAAGTTTGATTCAAGAGCATTAATTGCTGCTTCCCTAGATATTGTATTAATTTTAAGATTTGAAGTTTGACTAACTAATTCATCAATTCTTTTAATTAATAATTCATTTTGTTTGTCAAAGTTGAAATTCTTAAGATTATGATCAATTATGTCAAAACTAATTGGTTCTTCTAATTTTTCTTTTGATTTGCTTGATTCGCCTTTTTCGTAAGTACTAAGGTTCTTAATTTCAGTAAGGTTTTCAAGTTGCTCTTCAATCCTTGTTGATTGAGTGGCTATTGATCTAAGCATTTGATTTGTATAATTATTTTGACTAATTAATTGATCAACTTCGCCTTTTCCTTTTGCTTCTTTAAAAGGTGAGGCTAAGATTTCGGTTCCTTTATAATTAAACTTAATTGAGTTTTCTGGAGGATGGATTGCTTTGATAAAGTAATTGTCAGTTGTTTTCCAATTTTTTGTTGGATATTGTATAACATTTATTTCTCGTCTTTTTTTAACAAATTTGAAGAAAGGAATATTTTCTTTTAACTGTTCCATCTTTTTAAATCATTCTGTCCTAATTTGTTTTCTTTCCTTTTGATTGAATTTCTTAATAAATAATTTTCTATTTTGCTCATTTAGTTTATGATAATAATCTTTTTCAATCATTTCCATATCTGGTTTAAATTCTGTGTTGATAGCCATAATATTTTTTCTCTGATTTTCTTCGTAAAGGTTTTCTCTTTGTTCTTCTGTTAAGATTTGTGATTCTGTTGGAGAACTTGTTTCAGGGATTTCTTGATAATATCCTTGAGGTATTTCTGGACCAAAGTCAACACCTTTTAACTTAAGATTTGGTTCAACATATGTATAAAGACTTGAAATACTCTTTCTTCCTAAATCAATTGGTTGTCTAGAAGTTTGCCCTAGACTCTGGCTTCTTGTGAGTAAAGGTTGAAAGTTAATTTTAACATTTCCTTCTTGATCTTGAATAATTCTTGTGGCAGTTGTTTTTTGTCTTTCTAGAATAATTTGATGATCTGTTTCGTTTAAATTTGTGAATTCCCATTCTCCCCTAGCCTGAATCTCATTCCATAGAAGTTTCTTGGGATGAGAGGCAAAGGATTTTCTATTATAATTGGCTTGTAACATAAGAGTTTCTCCTTTCTCACTTGTTTGAATTGAATTTGGTAATATTGTCAAAGTTGTTGCCTTATAATAAATTTGGTAAATAAGTTCAAGATTTGAACTTCTTGAATCCATATCGTAACCTTTAGTTTGAATGTCTAATGTTAATAGTTTGTATAATGATTCATCATTAAGGTTTGCTCTAATATTTGGATAACATTCAAAATAAATTGGACCTTCAGCAATATTGGATTCCAACATTCATAAAAGAGAGTCATTAAAATCATGATGCCTAGCATCACGAAGAACAACACAAACTGGTTTGTTAAGTCCTGCTCTTGTTAAGGGGAATAATCCTACTTGAACCATTCCTATGTGAAGTCTATCATATTTTGATCTAAGTGATTCTAAATCTTCAAGACTAAAAAGTCTTTTTTGTTATCTTGCATCACAAGTTGTTAATGAAATTGATTTGTTAATAATTTTTATAAAATATTCTTCATCTTTTTCAATTGATCATTTATGTTTGATAATCTGACTTTCGTGTTTTGTCATTTTCCAAATTTTATTTGAATCTTGACTTGGTAAGCTTTTACCATTCCAATTTGACAATCTTCTTTCAATTTTGTCAAGCGATATTTGTAGTTCTTTCTTATCAGATCTTTTGCTTGTTCCTTCTTGTTCATTCTTATCTTTTGTTAAGAATTTTCCTTTGTTTATGATATTTTGAACTAGCTTATCCATCTTCTTTCTAAGTTTTCAGTCTAGTTGTAGGTTTTGAGGTTTTCCTAATCGGGAACGGCACCGGGACCACCCTAAAACGCACTCCTGGCAACAGCGGGCTGACCAACGGATTTTCACTGCCTTACCAACGCTTAGCGAAAATCTGCTAGACAATGATTACCATTATCCAAATTTTGGTTTTAACATTTCCATATAAGAATAAAAGTAATGGCGTTAGTTGTACCACATTCCTAATCACACATAGAGTGAACTAAATTCTTGTAGCAAAGATGAGATGACAACTTTTGCAAAACTCTCATGATCTCTATTATTGAATCCCTGCCTTAATATAGGATTACTAAAGCCTCTCCACGTAAGTGATGAAAATAGAGATGCAAGTAGAGGAAAATAGAAGCGGAGAAGTCTATAATAAAAAAGCTTGACAATTAGTATTGTTCAAGGAGTTAATTTCTTTTGAAATGTGTTGTCACTAGACCTAACTTGATTACATTGACATTAACTAACGAGGGCCTTAGGGACCGACCGCCGCCCTTAAATGTACCACAAAACACAACCTTGTGATTATCACGTGTCTGTTGGGACCACTGAGCTATTTTATCGCTTCGAGTTGGCCAGACACTGAGATCTTACCATATCATCACTACTAGGAAGAACTAGATTGGTCCAAGAACTAGTTCACCGGCATTGCTTGCTTAATAAAGTATTTATATTTGGTAGATGTAATATAGAAAATATCTAGCATGAAAAAATGCCAAACACAATTTCTATTTTCATCTTCTTTTAATCAATTACATAGCAAAAAATTAGTTAAGAAATCATAAAAAAAACATGAATCGAAATTCTAGCAATTAATGACAAACTACATCAACTGATTTATGAGATTTTTGAAGTATTTTTGTGTGTTTTTAAAAGGATTGAAAATAAAAAATTAATACTTTTTTCAATTACTAAACATCCTTAAAAAGTTTTATAGATATTATGGTAGCATGCAATATTAATGGGAGTACTAAAAGTCATAACATTTAGCTAAGAGAAGAGAGACCAAACCCATCAAATATGCCATTGTGAAGACCGCTAGTTTGATAGGGCCTATAAATCTGACTCCCTTTTTAGCTAAGTGACACTTAGCCATAACAACATGCAACTCAGTAGGATCAAACTCGACAATCACTCCCCAATTGGAAAATTAAAACTCATTCTCGATTGAATTAGAAAAAATCTTGCATGCATAGAAAAATATGGTAGTAAAGTCATCGCAAAGCATCCAACAACAATTCAAATACCCAAAATACTTCCATATGTATAAAGTTTTATAGTGACCTATGATTGTAATTTACATGACTTATGATTCAAGTAAATTTCTAAAGAAAGTTTTTTATCGAAGCCTAAATTAATTATGTGTGGTTACTTCTCTCATGGCCCTAATAAGATCTTAGCTATTGATTCCTAAATAAAATAAAAAATTATTATATGAATAAAATTAAAAAAATATTATTGATATACCCAAAATATATCACCTACCTAGAGGAGACCAGGGCGCAACATTAATAAGGGTAGTTACCGCCCAAGTCAACCGCCACGCCGAAGCAATTGACGCTTGCCTTATAATGGCCAGAGCAATCCACGCTAACGGGGTAATAACAGGAGCGATTCATGCCCACGCCATAACTCACAAATAAATGTTATATCACCCTCGGGTCAAACTCCTTCACTATAAATAGGGACTCAAATAAGAGGATAAGAGATCTCATTCCCAACCCACCTTTACCATTGCTTACAACCTCTTTAAAGCACTCCCTTACTTAGGCATCGGAAAGATCCCTCGGAGTACACCTTGAGTCCTTCAAATTACTTTTTTTTTTTTTTTTCTGTCCTTTTCAGGTAATCGAAATTAGAAGGTTCATTAGAGGTTATTCAATATTTTTTGGTTGCAACAATTATCAAGAAAAAGGAGCAATCACAAGGGATGGAGGACAATAAGTCCTCTTAAAGAATTGAAAATCAAAAACCTAGAGAGAAAGAAAGAAAGATAGGCGAAAGACTGCCAAAAAAGCAAAACCCGCTAATCTTGAAACATATCAATCAACTTACTCTTAAACGTTGTTTTATGTGCTAGCAAAATAATGAAATAAATGGTCAAAATGTTCATCACTGTCTCATCGCTTTGGGGTAGAGAGATATTTTTTTTCTCCATATATATAAGCATAATTTAGGATAATTTGGTTGTATTATGTAATTTTCAGCATTTAGGCATTTACAATTGTGTTTCATTTGTTAGAGATTTGTTACTATTTCCATATTATGTTTATGTAGTTAGGGATTTGTTATTATTTCTCATTATTTAGTATTAGGAGAAGCGGATATAAATGTTTGACATGTAACCATGAGAAGCAGATTGAAATATTAAACATTATTGCCCTAAATTGATATCTATTTTTATTCTCTTATAATTTCTTAATGGGTAATTGCCCTAAATTGATATTTATTTTTATTCTCTTATAATTTCTTAATGTGGCACGGCATGCAAAAAACACCAATTCATCTAACGTTATTTGGATAAAAAATTGCTACTTGGTGTAGCATTTTTTAATTGTCACATGTTGGTAGATGGGGGGCTAGCCCGATTTAAAAAATGGTGGATGTACTAGCGCTTTTTGAGACGCATCAATTAGGAAAATAAAGTTTGCGGGACTATTTTTAAATAGTTTTAATTAAAATAATATTAAAATTAGAAAAAAAAAAACTCACGTATACTCAACACTGATATTGTTTTAAAAAATAAAAAATAAGAAAACATACAATGCAGCTCTGCAGCTTGCAATTAGGAATTGCAGCTGGTGGCGTCTTGTGCAAGGAGTAGAGAAGTGCCGAATAAAATGCGGAGGGAGAAAAGCCCCGGCTTGAAGATCCTTTGGCTTTGGACTGTCGGAACTGCCGCCGGTGCTCTCTCTCTCTCTCTCTCTCTCTCTCTCTCTCTATGTGTGTGTGTGTGTGTGTATATATATATATATATATATATTTATATATATCTTTTTCTCTCTGAAAGTGCGAGCATCGGTATTGCAGTTCTTGTTGCGAGTGTTGTGACGACTAGGTTAAGAGACATGGAGAAACTAATGAAGGACGAAGAGATCGCAGCCACTCGCATTGACTCTGCTCCCATCGGCAACGCACCACAATCTGATGTTGTTTTTCGAGAGGACAAGCAATAGGTTTGAATCCCATTACTGCAATTTCATCGTGTTGTTTTGTCAAATTTTCTTTTCGTAGATTTTTTGGGCTGAGGCTTGATATGAATTTGTATTCAAGCACGAAACTGATTTGATGGATGTGGTGATTCTCTTAAGCTTTTGTTGCTGATTTGGTCATTTACTTATGTTTTGGCTGATTTTTTAGCCTTCTTGATAAAATAATAGTAAATGATTCTCTTTTTGGCTAATTTCTGACTCCGAAAGTTCCTTTATTTGGCCAAATGTTCTGAATTTATGGCTTCATTTTTTGATTAAATTCTTGCCAATTTATACCAAACTTCACATAATTTCTGGCTTTATGTCATTTCGCATAACCATATGGAGAGGAGTTGGGGGGGGGGGGGGGAAGAAATAGTAAATAGATAGGAAGACATGCTTTCACAAGCATGTTGATGTGCCCAAAATATATCAGCTAATAAGAGGAAGTCAATAACTAGTCATCACTCCCCAAGTCAGACCTTCTCACAAGAGCAATCAACTCCAATCCAATAAAGAGGAGGAGAGATCCATGCCGGCGCCTTAAATGGTCGGAGTAATACACGCGGGCACTTTATGACCCGGGAGCGATTCACGCCCCCGCGCCATAAAGAAAATTCAACTCAAGAGTCAACCCTAGCCACTATAAGAAGGGACGCGGGGAAGAGGCCAAGGTAAGTCATTCAATACCGCCTTTAGCCTCTCTAAAGCATTCTCTTACTTAGGCATCAAAGCGATCCCCTGGAGTACTTCTCGGGCCCTCCAAGCCTTTCTTCCTTCTCCCTTTTTCAGGTCAACGAAAGTCGAAAGAGCAGGTCCGCTAATTTTATTCCGCAACAATTGGCGCCGTTTATGGGAACTTGCTTTTGAGAGGTACTCATCTTGCTCTCGACCTCTGACATCCAAATAATGCAAACTACACACAGTTCTAGCTCTAGTCTTGCCACCGGAAAAGAGTCGGTCCAGTCCATTCACTCCGCACCCGCACAACCATCGGGGGTCACCGGGGAAGAATTCTTTGCTTTTCAAAAGAAACTGGAGGATATATTCAACCTGCTCTTGCAGCAAAAGAGTTAGGAAGGACATGTCCCCATCAACAACAAGTGAGTCCCGACGCAACCAAAAAAACAGATAAGCCAAAGGAGAGTGAGGATAAAACCTACCTCACCAAGAAGGTAGAAGACGCAAATAGCGTAGGTGTCAACCAACAAAAATCCGCGGAACTGGAAGAAAGGATTAAGAAAATAGACCAAATAGAGAAAATGATGAAAGAAGGCAAGACCAACCCCTTCTACGGGGAAGCATTTCTAAGATTCTCGGAACCACCATTCACCAAAGAAGTGATGGAGGTTCCCCTGCCGAGCAAATTTAAGATGCCAACTTTTGAAAGGTATGGGGGTCTGTCCGATCCAATTGACCATTTGGACACTTTCAGGGTGTTGATGCAATTGTAAGGCGCTCCTAATGCCATAATGTGCCGAGCTTTTGCAGCAACCCTTAAAGGTAGTGTCAGGGATTGGTACTGGACCTTGTGACCTGGATCGATTGGTTCCTTCTCGGAGATGGAACAACAGTTCATCGGCCACTTCCTTAGTAGTCGAGAATCGTCAAAACATCAGCCCATCGAATGAGCATGGTCTAGGGAGAAAGGGAGACACTAAAGAAGTTCATGCATTGCTTCAATACTATGACCTTGGAGATCTGCATCCTAGACATGGGGGTGGCTTTGGCAGCTCTGACCACGGCCTTTCAGCTCGGAAACTTCCTGTTTTCTCTGGGGAAGAACCTGCTGGTTGATATGGGAGAATTGATGGCCCGAGCACAGAAGTACATCAATCTGGAAGAAATGATGGACACCAGGGGAAATCCCATCAAGCTGAAAAGGAAAGGTAATAGTCGGGAGACGGGAGAACCCTCTAGACCCACGAAGAGACAGGAGACTAGTACACTGCTCGCTAGCTCTAAGACGAGAGGGCAGTCCAGTAAGTTATTCACCTATTCACCTTTAAACGCACTGCGGTTTGATTTGTTGATGCATATAAGGAAGAAGGACTATGTCTTGTGGCCTGAACCCATGCGAACCCTTTCATACAAACGCAACATGTCCAAGTTCTGTCAATTTCATAGGGATTATGGGCATGATACAGAGGAGTGAATTCAGTTAAAGACGAGATTGAAGCCTTGATCAAGAGGGGATACCTGTCGAGATTCATAAAGAAGGAAGATCGGTAAGGGGAACCTCGCGAGCAGAAGAGAACCAACGGGGACGAGAAGGAAGGACAGATCATAGGGGAAATTGTGGTGATCTTTGGAGGATCTACTAATGGCGGAGATAGCGTAGGTACTCGCAAAAGATTTGCTAAGTAGGTATTTTCAACAGAGAGAGGGGAACCAAGCGGTAAAAGGAATAAACAAGATGATGTTATCTTCTTTGACAGCGGAAACGAAAAAGGAGTGCAACAACCACACGATGACGCACTAGTACTCTCCCTACTGGTGGCAAATTACAAAGTAAGATGTGTATTGATAGATAACGGGAGCTCGGCCAATCTTATGTTCTGGTCGATGCTCAAGGGAATGAAGATCGGTAAGGAACGATTCAAATCAATCTCAACCCCCCTGGTCAGGTTCGATGGGGACGTAGTTCATCCCATGGGAACAATCACACTATCGATAACAATGGGGACGACCCCACAACAAGTTACTTCACTGACGGAATCCCTAGTGGTCGACCGGCCATCAGTATACAACATCATACTAGGCCGTCCCTTGCTTAACGCGGTCCGGGTTGTAACATCAACGTACCACCTTAAGATGAAATTCCCTACTCCGCATGGGATAGGGGTGGTCAAGAGAGATCAAGCAACGGCTCGAAATTGCTACGTAATGGTCCTAAAAGGGAAGACGGAAGCACGGGAGACCTTAACTGTAGAAGACCTAGAAGTGAGGGGGGAATACCCTCAAATCAGCACGGTGGATGAAGACATCACACGTATACCCCTAAAAGACAATTAGGAGAGGTGCGTGCAAATCGGGAGCCGCCTACCTAACACCTTTAGAACATAATTCACCCAAGCGAACAGGTCAATAGTTTGACCGACCAAGCGAACACGTCTGCGAATTCGCCCAACAGCTCCCTTAGTTTTGTTCTCAAGGTGTCAGGTAGGCGGCTCCCGATTTGCATGCACCTCTCCTAATTGCCTTTTAGGGGTATACGTGTGATGTCTTCATCCATCGTGCTGATTTGAGGGTATTCCCCCCTCACTTCTAGGTCTTCTACAGTTAAGGTCTCTTGTGCTTCCGTCTTCCCTTTTAGGGTCATTACGTAGCAATTCTGAGCCGCTGCTTGATCTCCCTTGACCACCCCTATCTCGTGCGGAGTAGGGAATTTCATCTTGAGGTGGTACGTTGATGTTACGGCCCGAACCGCGTTAAGCAAGGAGCGGCCTAGTATGATGTTGTATACTAATGGTCGGTCGACCACTAGGGATTCCATCAGTGAAGTAACTTGTTGTGGGGTCGTCCCCATTGTTATCGATAGTGTGATTGTTCCCATGGGATGAACTACGTCCCCATTGAACTCGACCAGGGGAGTTGAGATTGGTTTGAGTCGTTTCTTTCCGATCTTCATTCCCTCGAGCACCAAGTAGAACATAACGTTGGCCGAGCTCCCGTTATCTATCAATAAACGTCTTACTTTGTAATTTGCCACCAGCAGGGAGAGTACTAGTGCGTCATTGTGTGGTTGTTGCACTCCTTCTTCGTCTCCACAGTTAAAGATGATAACACCATCTTGTTTATTCCTTTTGCCGCTTGGTTCCCCTCTTTCTGTTGAGAGTACCTACTTAGCATATCTTTTGTGAGCACCTCTGCTATCTTCGTCACTAGCGGATTCTCCAAAGATCACCGCAATTTTCCCTAAGATTTGTCCTTCCTTCTTGTCCCCGTTGGGTCTCTTCTGCTCGTGAGGTTCCCTTTGCCGATTTTCCTTCTTTATGAATCTCGACAGGTATCCCTTTTTGATCAAGGCTTCAATCTCGT
The DNA here is from genome assembly GCF_029873635.1 of Malania oleifera. NCBI lineage: Eukaryota > Viridiplantae > Streptophyta > Magnoliopsida > Santalales > Ximeniaceae > Malania > Malania oleifera. Next base: position 87,034,521 of record NC_080420.1, read on the forward strand.
TCTTTAACTGAATACACTCCTCTCTATCGTGCCCATGATCCCTATGGAATTGACAGAACTTGAACATGTTGCGTTTATATGAAGGGGTTCACATAGGTTCGGACCACGAGACATAGTCCTTCTTCCTTATATGCATCAACACATCAGACCGCAGTGCGTTTAGAGGTGTATAGGTGGAGAATTCACTGGATTGCCCTTTTGTCTTAGAGCTGGTGAGCAGCGTACTGGTCTTCTGTCTCTTCGTAAGTCTAGAGGGTTCTCCCGTCTCCCGACTATTACCTTTCCTTTTCAGCTCGATGCGATTTCCCCTAGTATCCATCATTTTTTCTAGGTTGATGTACTTTTGTGCTTGGGCCATCAATTCTCTCATATCAACCAGTGGCTTCTTCCCCAGAGAGTACAGGAAGTTTCCGAGCTGAAAGGCCGTGGTCAGAGCTGCCAAAGCCGCCCCCATGTCTAGGTTGTGGATCTCCAGGGTTGCAGTGTTGAAGCGATGCATGAACTTCTTTAGCGTCTCCCTTTCTCCCTGGACCATGCTCATTCGATGGGCTGATGTTTTGACGATTCTCGACTACCAAGGAAGTGGTCGATGAACTGTTGTTCCATCTCCGAGAAGGAACCAATCGATCCAGGTCGCAAGGTCCAGTACCAATCCCTGACACTACCTTTAAGGGTTGCTGCAAAAGCTCGGCACATTATGGCATTAGGAGTGCCTTACAATTGCATCAACATCCTGAAGGTGTCCAAATGGTCGATTGGATCGGACAGACCCCCATACCTTTCAAAAGTTGGCATCTTGAATTTGCTCGGCAGGGGAACCTCCATCACTTCTTTGGTGAATGGCGGTTCCGAGGATCTTAGAGATGCTTCCTCGTAGAAGGGGTTGGTCTTGCCTTCTTTCATCATTTTCTCTATTTGGTCTATTTTCTTAATTCTTTCTTCTTGCTCCGCGGATCTTTGTTGGTTGACACCTACGCTATTCGCGTCTTCTACCTTCTTGGTGAGGTAGGTTTTATCCTCACTCTCCTTTGGCTTATTTGTTTTCTTGGTTGCGTCGGGACTCACCTGTTGTTGATGGGGACATGTCCTTCCTAACTCTTTTGCTGCAAGAGCAGGTTGAACATATCCTCCAGTTTCTTTTGAAAAGCAAAGAATTCTTCCCCGGTGACCCCCGATGGTTGTGTGGGTGTGGAGTGAATGGACTGGGGAGACTCTTTTCTGGTGGCAAGATTAGAGCTAAAACTGCGTGTAGTTGGCATTATTTGGATGTCAGAGGTCGAGAGCAAGATGAGTACCTCTCAGAAGCAAGTTCCCACAGATGGCGCCAATTGTTGCGGAATAAAATTAGTGGACCTGCTCTTTCGACTTTCATTGACCTGAAAAAGGGAGAAGGAAGAAAGGCTTGGAGGGCCCGGGGTGTATACTCCGAGGGATCGCTCCGATGCCTAAGTAAGGGAATGCTTTAGAGAGGCTAAAGGCGGTGTTGAATGACTTACCTTGGCCTCTTCTCCGCGTCCCTTCTTATAGTGGCTAGGGTTGACCCTTGAGTTGAATTTTCTTTATGGCGCAGGGGCGTGAATCGCTCCTGGGTCATAAAGTGCCCATGTGTATTACTCCGACCGTTTAAGGCACCAGTGTGGATCTCTCGTCCTCTTTATTGGGTTGAAGTTGATTGCTCTTGTTAGAGGGTTTGACTTGGGGAGTGATGACTAGGTGTTGATTTTCTCTTATTAGTTGATATATTTTTGGCACATCGGAAGTTATTTTCAATCATCTTTCCAAAATTGTCATCAATTTACAAGTTATCTATCATTACAAGAATTTACAAATTATAGATATATAAGTAATTTAGTAAATTATTTTTATTTTAAGATTAAAAAATCTTTTTACTTTCCATTATATTTTTAACTCCCTATTATCCCCTTAAATAGGAGATTTGAAACACAAGGCACACATTTAATTTTAACTTTCCATTATCCCCTAAGATAATAAATTTCAAAAAACCGGGTGCACACACATAGTGTTTGTTCACGACAAGTTATTAATTAAAAGAAGAAAAGACGGTTTTCAATTATTTTTGAAAAAAAAAAAAAAAGACTTTTGATACCTTTATATTTTACATATGTTCCATTGAAAATAAGGTTATATATAAAATTGTATTTAACCAATTAATTATAAAAAATTCAAACAGCCCACCTTCTTTTTTCCTACTTTTTTTGGCCTCACCATCTCCAAATTGCCAATTATATCCTAAAAACTAAGAACTTTATTTTAAATATAAAATTTTAAAATCAACCCATAATTCCCTATTATGTCAACCACCACTACTATATCCCAAAGAGAATGTTATTTTAAATTTAAAATTTTGAAATCTATTGATAGCGCCTCATTGTCTCAAGATTCTCAACTTCCCCCTACTATATACTAAAGAACAATAATGTTGAGAAATAAAGGAAGGTGGGCTGTGTTTTGTAATTGATTTTCCCTGACTTTGATTTGGCTTCTATAATTTAATCGATTAACACACACACACGTGTGTGTGTGCATGCGTGCGACTTTGCGTGTTCCTAATTTAGTCAATAAGCAGTAAAAATAGGAAAAAAACACAGGTGCGCACGTGCGCGCACACACACTAACACGCACACATATATATATATATACATGTATGTATACATTTATAATCAGTGTCAATTGAATCGAGTTACTATTAACTTAATTTTGTTTCGTGCAATTGTTCATTTTTCTCTGATGATTTCAGTTGTCATCTTCAATCAATTAGCTATATAAAGAGAAAAATACGTGTGCCCTAGTGCAGAAAAATTCCACAAGCGGCATATATAAAAATAACCAGAAAAATTAGAGAAAAAGAAACCACTGGCCTACGAGTTGCTGAAGATCGCAGTCTCAGATATAGTATCACCCACTACTATTTGCATGTTTAGTAGATAATGATGGAGTGGAATTGGATGGAATAAAATCGAACTTATTACTTCATTTCTCATTGTTTCCATCCAAATTAAATTCCATTTCATACCAGTCCTATGACGCTTATCTCCTATTCTATTCCTCAACCTAAATGTCATGTATGTGTTTGTAATAAGGCAATCAGCCTCTTCATTATCAAACCCAAGTCACTCGTAGGCTCTTGTTACATGCACATCGATAAAGATACGGAGGGAACTCGTCCAAATTGTAGGGATATGTGCATTTGGAGAGACAAAAATAATAGCAGAGAGCAGAAAAGATTGAATGTTGTTTTTAGGACCTGTTTAAGAAAAACTTGTGCCTATTTCCAAAAGTTATCTCTAAAAGGGCATTAGTAGTTATTTGTTATCAAGAACAATTTGAAACAAAATAGAACGGCCTTTGTAGAAACCCTGAAAAATATCAAAGCTTAGTACCCCTGTGTGTAGTAGAATATTCCGGACTCTGAGAGGACCCAAGGAAGATTTCAGAATCCTTTGAAGAAACTCTCGGTCACAAAGCTAAAAATTTTGCAGCATTAGTTGTATTGATGGACCGAGATGAAGCAGAAGCAAAATCAAGAGAAACTGAAGCCAAAGCATGTTGAGAAAAGCCTTTGTAAAAACTCTGATGAACAGCAGCCAATATAATCCGAAAAGCTTCAAATCTCCTCCCCTACTGGCTCTGAAGAGCCCTAAAAGAAAATAGCAGATCCTTCTGAAGAATTCATATATTTTCGAATTCACAGGAATGGAATGGATTGGAGAATGGAATGGGGAGTGGAATGGAATGACCATTCACGTTCCACTATTTGGTGATAAACATAGAATCACATTAGAATCGAATGGGCATTCCCATTCTCTATTCCATTCTTATGTTTGGTATAAGTAATTAATAATGAAATGGAATACTTATCAATTTTTAAAAATACATTAAAATGTACAAATCTAATAATTTTTTTTAAAAGAAATTAACTCTTTTAAATGTGATTTTTAACTAAAGAAAATAAAAATAAAAATAAAAATAAAGCATGCATTGATAACACATGTAGAATTTTAAAGAGAAAAATAAACAAAGTAAATCCCAACAATTTCATTCTATCAATATCACATGTTTTAAGTGCATACTAAAATTTTTAAAATTCCTATTCTATTAAGAAGTTCAATAGTTTGTCAAATAAAACCAACATCCACATAACAAAACTAACTAAGAATGATCTTCACCCATTCGTCCTTTTGATTATTAGCAACAGTTAAAAAAAAGCTTAGTTAACATGCAATGTGATCCAATTTTTATCATTGTCTTATGCCTCTCGATCATACTTAGACCTTGTATCTTCAAAAGCTCATCATTGATCATCAATCTCAATTCCCTAATCGATGCATCTTCAATCGCACGACTAACCTGTTCGCTAAACTTGTATAACTCATTGCCCGGAAAGGTAATTGATTCTTTTAATATCTCTGCAAATGCTTCAACACTGTCAACTCTTTTCTTCCTTTTCTTCTTCAAACTCACCTCAGCAGAAGTAGTTGGGGCACATGCATGGGCAACAGAAAACTCCATGTGATCAGGAGTATCTCCAACATCTTCATCCTCCAAATCATTTTTTCCTTTGGCATTTTCTTCTCTTTCCAATTCTTCCAAAACATCTGCAAGAGTTTTAGCATCCTTTCCAGTTGCACGATCTTTCCCAAAAATTAAAGAAAGTGAATGATAGTATGGATAATGCTTGTCCTTAAATTTTCCTGCATTCTTATGACTCTTTGAAAATTAGGAAAAATACATTGAAGGTTAATTTCATTAGTGAACATAAATAAAGCACTATCCATATGTCACATGAATGTCCCAAACTGACTTTTCTGCAACAACACATTGCTTGACATCATCCCACCCAAAACCAGTAGTACTTGGCCCATGCAACATATCATATATAATGTTGAATTGTTGTTTCAGGGTTTTCATTCTAGATTTAGTATGAGGACCAATTTTCAAGTTACTACAAGTATCCTCTCAACTGCACCATAATGACCTGTTTTGAAATTGCAATCAGCATTATACTTTTCTGTGTTTTGCAAATCAAGAAGAGCCTCAATTAATTTTTCATCTTCTTTCTTCTTCAGTCCACCACCTTTTGTTTTTACTTGGACTATGAGTGTCTTCTGATGCCATACCTAAAAACCAATCAATATTCAAGAATACATTTAAGAAACATTTAATATAATGGATGCATTATTTAAATTCAATATAATGGACAGTATCACTACAATCAAGATTCAAAAATACATGTCAAACAAAAAAGTCCATTCATTTAACATACATATAGGAGTTGTCTTAATCTAATTAGAGACAAACATTTAAGAAACATTTAATATAATGGATGCATTATTAAAATTCGATATAATGGATAGTATCACTACAATCAAGATTCAAGAATGCATGCCAAACAAGAAGTCCATCATTTGATGAACATATAGGAGTTTTTACATTAATTAGTACTTCAAGAAGTAGATACAACCAAACAAACTTCATTAGACACTTTTGTCTCCACTGATTGAACATATCAATTACTAGATTATCTCTCTAAGATGTCCATTCATTTGATGTTTCAATTGTTGTGATTGAATCACCTTGCATGTTAGAGGATGCTGGTTGCAATTTATCCAACTTATTCTCCAATGGGTCAATTGTCATCTCTTTTCTTATGAAATTATGGAGAAGACTACAGATCATAACAATTCAACTTTGTATTTTGATTGGATGAAAAGACAGACTCCTAAGGATGACCCAACGTAGCTTCATCAGTCCAAAATACCTCTCAATGACATTCCTAGCAGCAGGTCATGTTTCATATTGAAAAATTCTTGACGGGTGGTTGGTTGGTGTCCTTCCCTCAATTCATTCAAATGGTATCTTTGTCCTCTATAGAGTGCAAGAAATCCTTCACAATTTGTGTACTCAGCATCAACAAGATAATAGCAACCTATATTTGGACAATCATATGAACTACCAATTAATATTTTACGTTAAGTATATGGTAAAGTTTTTATCACTGAATGTAAATACTTTATTTACCATGCGGGACTTTCAATCCATTCCTCCCATTCACTGTATCTCAAAGTATTCTACCATCAGCAGCTGAGCCTTCTCAACCAGGCAATATGTAAATGGATTGCATATCTTGAGAACATGTGGCCAAGACGTTAGTAGCAATTTCCCCTTTTCTTGTCCTATACCTAGGTTTTTCCTGTACAGGTACCCTCACTCTTATGTATGTCCCATCTAAATCTTCGAGGCAATTCTTGTGTGTTTAAGGAAAAGTAAGTAAAATAAGTTAAATTCTTTTAAAGAAATTATGAATGTATTTATGGAAAAAATATGCATGCATAGATAGCTTGAACCACTTTCCCCTCCCATTTGTTGAGTTTGTTGGTATTGGCTCTAGCTTCTTAAGTAACTCTCCTTATAAGCATATAACAACACTTAAAACACTATTAAAATGCTGACTAATAGTTTTATTTGACCGCTGAAAATATTTTTTTTTATTACCCTATACTTTTGATGAGGAGCAAGAATATGCAAAAACATTGCCACTTGTTCATCCATCAACATATTTTTGGTATCTTTTAATCTACCTAAACTTTGGAGCATGAGACATAATTTGGTTAAAGCTTGCCTATTCATTCTAAGTTGCGCTATGCAAGTTGAGTCACTCACATATGTTAGGCAGTAGATGTTCTTTGTTTTTTTTAAAAATAGAAATCCATGGTATATCTTTTGCTCAGAAATTTTTATTTTTAGCATGTATCTTCGTAACAAATGGGATGCAAAAAGGTACCACTAAGATGCTACACATTGCATGTTTTTTGTATGCGTCTCTTTTGCTACCAACTTCTTTTGTCTTATCAAAAGGTTTTGATCTATGTTTATACATGCCATAACTGCAATAAATACACCCGGAAGAAAAAATTATAAATATAAATCAAATAATAACAGTAATGTACAAACCAACACAGTAGCTGCATTCAGTGTTTCCTTTTTAGTTTAGAAAATAAGGAAATAAAAAAAAAACGGTGGAAAGAGATCCTTTAGAACAAAAATAGAATATATGCGAAAGCAGAAAAAACAAGAACCAATGGTTAATCGCGTGTTAATTTTTTTCACCAAACACCATATTGTTACAAAAAGTTGAATTGTAACACGCTGTGATCCAAAACTTATAAAGAACCAATTGAAAAAACAAAGTACTATTTTTATATATTTTTTAATAATTAAAAATAAAAAATTATAAATACAAGTACATTTCTGAAGTGAAGGCTAGAAAAGTTGTTGCTTTCTCTAGGTGCATGTTAGTACGGATGAGCTAACCTACATTTTGTACTACATTTTATTGAAATCCAATATATCTTCAAATGCAAGTCCTCTCCAAACATAGGGTAATTGTCTTGTATGGTTAAAACAAATCTCATTCAACATATGGACTCTTTGAATTTCTCTACTGCAGAGATCGCTCGAAGGATATTAAAGATTACACTCAGCTAAAGTTGGAACTCCAATTTTCTGATTGTTTGGTTGTGGTTGGTTTATTCATGTTGATCATCCATAAAAATTATTTAAGGTTGGATTCAAGAAATGGAAGGAGTTGATTATAGGTAAATTCTTTTGAAAATCACCAGCATACAGTTGTATCAGAAGTGTCGTTGAAAAGATGAGACTTGGATAGTTGAAAAATATAGGCCATGGTTCATAGGCAATCACCCAATTTTTTTTTTTTCTCTTAATGGAATCCTACTTGTGAAGTGGAGGTTCTGAATTTGGATAAGATCCCAGTTTGGGTTAAATTCAGCAACATACCATCTATATATTGGACTTATACCGGTTAATATGAGTTATCTATCTACTTTCTTTGGTCATCCATTGTATCTTGGTTCAATCGCTAACCAAGTGAGGAGTTGCAATCTAATTAGAGACTAAAACATTTAAGAAACCTACACCAACTTGCTGCCTCAATCTAATTTTAGAAACAAAATAGCAAAAATATAATTATATATATGATATCAATCTCCCTTTCTTGTCTACTTTGGGGGAAAAAAATGAAACTGGGATTTTCATTTTACAATTGGTGCTGCTGTTGTAATGGTTGTTTGGGATTGTTAAATTAATTTCTCCCTCAATTATTAGTGGCAAATTTTGCAAGTTTTTGAGTTGATTACTGTTGTGTTGAGAGTAATTAATATTATAGCCTGTTTTGAATCAATGAGGAACAATGATCCCACCAAGGAGTGCTGTTTGGATTTTCATTTTACAATTGATGCTGCTGTTGTAATGGTTGTTTGGGATTGTTAAATTAATTTCTCCCTCAATTATTAGTGGCAAATTTTGAAAGTTTTTGAGTTGATTACTGTTGTGTTGAGAGTGATTAACATTATAGCCTGTTTTGAATCAATGAGGAACAATGATCCCATCAAGGAGTGCTGTTTGGAAACAAAGAAACTGCAAAAAACCTTGCAGAGAAAATCAAATTAAGAACTGATGAAAGTCAATTATGTATAAATTAATTAATGGGCCTATTTCTGCAGGTTTAAAAAGACCATGACCGAGCCCTACAACCAGCCAAACATGAAGTACAATGTGAATGCATGGTATATATATTGGCAATTTAATGGGCTATGCAGAAGTATTGGGTGTTGACAATAGGGTGACAAATGCATTCTTGAAAAAAATTCTGTTCATTGTAATCTAGAAGTACTGAAGGGCTCTCCAAAGAACCCTTCCTTCATCTCCACCCAAGTAACTAATATCTAGGTACAACATTGCTATAGTAAATCTTATATTTAGTTCAATCAGTATAAATTCTGTGCTTTTAAAAAATAAAACATGAAATAAACAGCTCAAACCAATCATACGGTAGACCAGGCACTTAAAAATTGCTCTTGTAATAGAAGGTAATCTAGGACACTAGGGTCAGCCTGAATACCCCAGCCAGAACTAGCACGAACTCCAAACTCTATGTTAGAAGGCTGATGACACAATGTAGTGACAAAATTGTGATGAAAATGTGAAATCAAATGGAGAATGATTTCTGATATTCGTCTTTCTTCTAGTTGATATATAATGTTTGTTAAAAAGCTGAACGGAAAGACAGAATTTGGAATAAAAACTTTTGGAATAATGTACATGATGGGCACTTAAAATTTTCTATTATAAAGGAGAAGGACTTGACCAGAAATTTTAGAAATTGAAACTTGACAATAAAGGGGAAAAAGGAACTACCCAGAAATAGAACAAATTAAGATCATTACTCGGAATAACATGGCATTGAGAATAACCGAACCCGTTGGGATAAGCAAAAAATCATGAAGGCAATTGGAAAATAGAAACAATGAAAGTAAAAGATAAAACCCCAATACTATGTCCATATAAAGGTTACGGAATTGAGAATGACTGGGAAATTAAAAAATTAGTTAATTTGTTCTAATATTTAGGGTGTTTGAGTGGGAGGCTAGAATTATCATTCTGGATGGTGTACAATTGTTCTTTTTCTTTTTGGGTAAGATACTTCAGGCGATAAGGATAGGAGAATGACAAAGAATCCAATGCTACCCAAAATGTTGTGGCCCATGGTTCTATTGGAGATGTAGAATGTAAGAAATCTGATACGAAGAATGTTATTGCTAGTGTCTCACTTTATAATAGCTTTTTGAATGCTCTTGGAAGTGTTGAAGGCCAAACACCTAAGGCTGATGATACCAAGAGGGTGGAAGAGAATGGTTGTGAATTTGTTCTCATTGTGATTGACTCAACTGTTGAAAAAGCAAGGACAAGATGATTGTTGAGGAAGACTTCATCCCTTCGGAGTCAGTTTACACTATGTGAGTCTGTGGTTAAGCATGCTCCCAATTTAGGCAAGTCTGCCATAAATGTAGGGGAAAATAAAGGAAAGAGGATGGGCAAACCTCCTAAAAAGCAAATTCAGCCAGAAAATAATATAAAATCTCTTCTCTGATGAATATTGATTTTGCTTGTTGGAATGTTATGGGTTTAAATTATCCTTTTAAAATAAATGAAGACACAAGATTTGCAGCTGATTACAAGTTGCAAATGATTGGGTTGTTTGAAACAAAGACAAAAATTAAGAAATATGTCGTAACTACAAAGATGTTAAATAAGAGCTGGATTTTCTTTCACAGCTATGAGGATTATTTTTCTACTGCTAGACTTTGGATACTAGGCATTCTTTGCACATAACACCAAACCCCCCACTTTCACACATTTGAAGAAATATATATTCATGGAAATGCTTGGGTGATAACGGAATTATATGGTTAATTAATTTATTTAACCAATTGTAAAAACTAAGAAAATGTTAGATGAATGGAGGAAAAACACTTTAATATCTATATACAAAAATAAATGAGATATTCAAAATTGTAATAACTATCATAGAATTAAACTTATGAGTCATACAATGAAACTATGGAAAAAGGTAGTTGAACAAAGATTAAGATTAGAAACGAAGATCTTAGAAAATCAATTTGGTTTTATGCTTGGGAGATCTACCATAGAAATTATTTATCTTTTAAGAAGATTAATAGAAAAGTTTAGGAAAAAGAAGAGAGACTTGCATATGATATTTATTGACCTTGAGAAAGCATATGATAGGATACCTAAGGAAGTTCTATGGTCGATTTTAGAAAAAAAAGGTGTATGTTGTAGGTATACCGATGTCATTAAGGATATGTACGATGGAGTAATGACTAGTGTAAGGACTATAGATGGACAAACTAGAGAATTTCTAATTACGATAGGTGTACATCAAGGATCTGCTTTAAGTCCTTATCTTTTTGGTTTAGTGATGGACCAATTGACTAAGAGTATTCAAAAGGAGGTTCAATGGTGTATGTTGTTTGCAGATGATATTGTATTAATTGACGAACTAGAGACGGAGTAGAGGCTGAGTTAGAATTATGGAGAGAAATTTTGGAATCTAGAGACTTTAGGATAAGTAGAAATAAAACAGAATATATGAAATGTAATTTTAGTAATGATAGGAGGAATATTGGAGACAAAATTAAAATTGATGATGAAAAAATAAATAGCATTTGTAGATTTTGATACCTTGGATCTATTATGCAAGTTGAAGGAGAAATTGAAGATGATGTAATGTATAGAGTTAAAGCAGGTTGGGTAAAATGGAGAAGTGTTTCAAGTGTACTATGTGATCGTAAAATATCCTTAAAATTGAAAGGAAAGTTTTATAGACAGCTATAAGATCAGTTACACTATATGGATCGGAATGTTGGGCGACGAAGAAACATAATATCCAAAAAGTAAAAGTTACTGAGATGGGAATGCTTAGATGGATGAGTGATATAACATTGAAAGATAAATTAAGAGAATAAACATATTCATGGTAAGTTAGGTGTAGCTCCTATAGAAGATAAGATAAGGGAGGGACAATTCAGATGGTATGAACACTTGCAACATAAGCCTTAGTGTACCTGTGAGGAAGAGTGACTTAGTTATTGTGGGAGGCAGTAGAAGGGGTAGGGGTAGACTTAAAATAACTTAGTGAGTAAGGATTTAATATACTTGAATCTATAAAAAAAAAAGGTCCATGATTGCATAAATTGGTGAAAAAGGATTCATATAGCCGATCCCACTTAGTGGGACTAAGGCTTGGTTTTGTTGTTGTTATTGTTGTTTTTGTATATATATATTCAAAAAAAAAAATAGCATGGACATGATTAGATCATTCGCACTGTTTGTTCTCTTTGTAGACACCCTAATTTTTACCAAACCTTCTTGAAAAGACCCGGTATAATAAAGCTGATCTTAAGTCAAATTAAAGTCCCGATCATTTCAAGCTTTGGGTCCTTTTTCAAACTTAAAGATCTTTTATATCTTTTCTAAATTCAAAGAGGACTTTTTAAGAACCTTGTCAAATAATCTTCATAGTCAAGAACCCCACCGTTTTGAAAAGAGATGAGTACCCTAAGTCAAACCCTGGTGTCATAAGAAATTTCGCTTTGTCAAATTCGTCTAGAGTCCTTTTAATTTAGACCTGGAAGTTTAAATTTTAAATTTGTTGAAGGTCAAACTTTAAATGCTTAATTTGTAAAATTAACTAGTCCCAACCTTTTTAGTTAAATCTGGTGGGTCATTTGATGTTAAAATCGGAGATTCGTTTTAAGATCATACTTTAATAACCGAGGTCTTTTAAAAGTCCAATGATCAACAATATCAGGTCAAAATCAAGATTTGTATGTGAAATTATGTGCTCGGATGGATAGGGACCTCCACTGAAGTACGTACACAAGTAAACAATAAACAAAGGAAAGTATACAGGAAACATAAATTGTATACATTGTTGTTGCAAGAAATAAATCCAGGTACATACATCAGCATACATTCATATGAAGATTACAAAAGAAAAAAATTCAAAAAAGTAAAGTGGATAGGCTTGTGCCCTCCAATCCTTGGTTGCCAGCTAGAGAGCATCTTCCAAATCACTTGTGCGCAGAAAAGCACAAGAATTGGTTAGCAACAGAAAAAGGAATTGCAAAAATAAAATTAAATAAGAGGAACCATACTCACCAGTCCAATATAGCCACTTGAAGACACTCAAAATGCCCTCCATTCCCTGTTGGTCACGTAGACCCTCAAAGTCACCTACGCACAGAAGGGGGAGAATTGGTTAACCAGGATCAAAAACCAAATCAGCCACACGTGCTAAAAAAATATTATTCCCTGACAGAGGCTATTAGAGGGGAATTGCTGAGGAAATTGGCGCCAAAGGCCACACTAGCCTCCCTATAAATAGGGAGGCTCGCACATTGTAGAAGGGGACACCTCGGGAAGAGCATAAAAATACTTTGCGGAAATTAGGAGAAAAAAAAACCAGAGAGAAACCCTGCCACGGAGAGAGTAGTAGCAACATGCTGTAGGAATTGAGAGGTGGGAGTGAGAAAATCCGAGGAAAGAAACTCTGTCAAAATACAGAGAGCTAAGAAAGAGAAGAACAGAGGGACAGAGTGGAGGCTTTGCCGAAATTACAGAGGGCAGAAAGTCGAGGAGTCGAGTTCGGAAGTTGATGCAGAGCCAACCAAGCTGATAAATACAGAGAAGAGGGGGAACAAAGAAGGAGGAGGAAAGAAAAGGGTAATAACTCAAGCACTCTACCCTTTGAATTTGTTCAAATTATGCATTCATTATGAATTAAGAGTGTGAGTGTAGGTACCCCCTCTCAGGATCAGGTTCTTATCCGAACTTGAATTTTGAAAATTCAGTATGAAACCCCCCACATTCCCGAGCCTAACATCTTGGGCCTGAGCGTGAGCTCAGATTAATCCCCTCTTACTCCTAGACTCGAGCCCTCTCCGCAAGTAAACCCGAACATTGACCCCAAACCCGAACTCGAGTTCGGATCCTTCAGACTCTCACCAGACTCGAACTCCAATACTAGACCCGCATTCAGATTCGACCTCACTCCAAATCACACTCAGAACCGAGCCCCCAAAAGTCCCTTTCAAAACCCAAAGCCCATCTTCTAAAACTCATTTGAAGCCAGCTTTTAAAAATCCACCCATGGCCTTGTTTAAAAAGATGGAAATGGGCCGGCCCTGATTTTGAAAACTCCGGGCTCTGTTTAAAATGATGGAAATGGGCCGATCCTAATTTTGAGAACTCCGGGTTTTGTCTTTAAAAATGGAAATGGGATGGCCCTAATTTTGAAAACTCGAGGCCTATTCTTAAGGAGACTAGCCCAAAATCCCCACGTGATCTAGACCCAACATGTGCCAGCCATCCTACCCGAGTCAGCCCATTGAACTCACTCGGGACGACCCGAACCTGCTACCCACCTGGGTTGACTCGCGCAAGTTGACTTCGGTACCAACTCACTAGGTCAAAACGAGTGAACTTGTCTTCGTTCCCAAACCAAACCCTAACCCTAGACACACCCAAACACAGACAGATGCGTAGACCCTCTACCCGAAACCCCAAATTTTTTAGCTAGGAACCTTGAAGCTACTAAACTAGTATCGAATCCATCACAGAACCAAAATCACCAACTACACACACACGATCTCACGAGCATGAAAATTTAGAAAGGAGATACTTAGCTTTTCTAAATTCTTCATAAGCCTTTTCGGGTACCTTCGTGTATCCTTCTACTTGCCATCGTACAGCTGAGCGTGGTCGAGATCAGGACACGCCTATGTGTTCAAATGGCTCACCAACAACTGAGGGATATTGAGTTTGGGGCTTCCGCGCATCTGTAGAGGGAAGTAGATTTCGTTGGCTTTAAGGATTTCAGAATAGGAGGACTCATAAGGTCAAGATTCTTAGAGGACCAAAATCTAGGTTTGAGAATGAGTTTCTAGGTAGTTTAAGGCTTCAGTGACTGGGGGTTTGAACACTGGTTCGGACCGTTCGAGAAGAGAGTTACAAAAGTGAGTGAGAGGTTTACATGGGGTTTGATTTTTCCGAGTTTGGTGATTGAAGGGAGAGCCCTGGTTGAATGAGGGATAGAAACCCTAGGGTTCTTGTTTGTAGAGTCGCAGAGGGAACAGAGAGCATTCAAGGGAGGAAAGGGCGAAAATGAGCAAAGAATAAAATTTGAGTTTAAATATTTCCCACCTCATTGCCGTCGGATTAGGACGCGTAGCACCCTCTAACCCGTTCGATTAGAAGGAGCACGTGGCCTCCCTCGTGCCGTCCACCGGATGTCTTTTGAAACACGACTACGATTTGTCCATGCCAGTAGTCTGTGCAAGATCTCCCCTTGCCATTGGATCAACGGCCTTGCGGACGGTTGAGATCGCCTCTTGACAGGGATCATTATGAAGTCTTGCACGCTCCTTTGCACGCGTTGACATGTGGCAATCCCGTTCTCGCCTCTCATTTAATACGTATGGGACGTGCAGGCTTTCTCTTCAACCCTTAGATCAGATCCGCGCACGGCTAAGGCCAGGATCATTTTGAGCAGTCGGGATGAAGCCACCTCATGATTAATTGCTCACCATCCGATCTGGATCTATTTGAAAGGCCACGATTTCACCATCAATAATATCTTTGACCCGTTCAACCTTGCTGTTCGATCCTTGCGAAGTATCAACAACCCTGATCGTTCGTGTCAAAGGCATTAACCCCGATTCACTCCTCCAATGACATGTGGCGAGCCAGTCACCTCCGTCATCAACGCTAGGAGGTTTGTCGACTCCCAGCCATCGGATCTCCATGCCATGCCAATGTCCAGGATTGCTCCGCATTCCACCTTTTCAGCTGATCACTGACGTGTGTCCATCCGGCTCTGCGAGTAATAAATGCTTCGATTCTTCTCCGTTAGATGCTGGGGTTTCATCAACGGTGGTGACCCTCTTTGGCCAGGAGCCTTCTCAAATGCTCGCTGACGTCTTTGATCAGAGGCCAACACGTGGATTCACATCCCTTCCTGCGCTTCACCATAGCCGCCAAATCATTCACTCCTCAAACAACCAGGATTAAGCCACGTGGTTCAATCCGCAACCCACTTGCGAGCTCCTGTTGCCACACGACACGTGGTGGTCAGGTCCGGACCTGGACCTAAAAAAAACGGTCTTCCCGGACCGGTAACCGTCTGACTGGTCCTGCCCCCTTCCTGAACTGGCTTCGGTCGGTTCATTTATTTTCATTTTTTTTTTATAATTATTCATTTTTATCTTAAATAATTTCCTTTTAATCCATAAAAATCGTTAAAAATTCAAAAAAAGACGCATAAAAATTTAGAAAATTCTCAAAAAAATCCAAAAATTTATAAAAACCTTAAAATTTGTTTACACTTGAAAACTTTTGAAGAGAATCCAAGAGGAGTTTTGAAAACATCTTTTTTGAAGTTAGTTTTGTTTCCTTACATCCAAAATTTCAAAAATATGTTTTAAATTCCCACTCATATTTTCAAAACTTTAACTTTTATGGTTTTCACCTCAAATTTCGTTTGGAAGAATGGTCTTAACCAAGACCTTAAATTGGTTTTCCTCGGACCGGTCAACGTTTGACCGGATTGTCCTTCCCTGAATTGGTTCACGCTGGTTTTCTCCATTTCATTTGCTTCTTATTATTGATATTCAGAAAATTCATAAAAACCACAAAATTTTCAAAAATCCTAAAAAAATTTTCATACTTTGATTTCTTTTGATTTCATTTATTTTGAAAGTTCGGGAAAAATTACAAAAAATCACAAAAATGCTTTCACACTCGGGAAAAATCACAAAAATATTTTTAGAGCACAGAAAATCACTTTCATCTCGAACAAATTTCAAAAAACCTGCTGGAATACTATTTTCCTATTTAAAAAACCTACAGATTTCAAAAACTCTCGGGAGCGTATTTTGTATCCTATTTTCGATTTTCTATCCCAATGATTGCAACCAAAGGCATAAACTCTTCGGAGTACCAGATTGTCCGGGTTATAAGGGAATACCTATACGGTATTTTCATTTCTTTAATTTTTGAAAGTGAGTAGTTTTGAAAGGCTTATCAAATTTATTTCAGGAATAATTTTTGACTAATCTGGTACCGTTCGTAAGAACGGGGGCTTAGGGGTGCTGATACCTTCCCTTTGCGTAACCATACTCCCGAGTCCGACTCTAGTGATGCAGACCGATTCTACCCCTAACGGGGTAGTAATTAAGTGTTCTAACCGCACTTCAAAAGGTTAGTGGCGATTCTATCACATATCGTTTTTTTCACGAAAATCACATTTTCAACATGCACATATCATTTTCCCCCGTTTGCTAGTTGAACCTACCTTGGTTGGGTCTGGGATGTTGCCACACTCTTCTTCATGTCTTATTTTTCAAATGTTGCCTAGCATTTAGGAATGTTGCAGCATACCCCATTTTACTCATTAAGATTTAAAATTATATATTTCTACGCAGTCCAATTGGAGGCATAATTAATTAACATGAAACAAATCAGCAGGGCATTGAATATCAAAAAAATTAAAACCAGTGCATGCAGCAAACAGAATACACGACACAAAAAAAATTAACTTCCACCTTGAAACTAAATCCTCTATGGTTTTTGAACTGTGAACCAGTGAATTAACAAATAAACCCTTGATACAAAAAACTCATTAAAGATTAAAGTCAACCTATATATTATGTACTGGAAAGCCAACTTATTGAAGAAATTGATTTTGATTATCGTTTATCCAAGCAGCTCGTCTCTGCGAAGAAAAGCCCAAAATTTTCACTGTCTTTGAAATGCACCACTTCTAACCAGATTTCCTGAAGCTCGTCTATGCAAGGAGAAGCTGAAAAATAGGAGAAAGGATGGGAGAAGTGCAGAGAGAGAGAGAGAGAGTTGGGGGATTCTTACTTTAGGTTAGAATCAACATTCCTCCATCTAAATAATGGAGTCTCTATTCTCAGTTTTGGTGGGAATGAATATTCTAAGGAAATAAAATGTTGGAATGATCCTTTCATTTTATATTTCATTCCATCGTACCAAACATAGAGTTTGACTTTGTGGTGATTGTTACATTAGATTGCAATAACTGTGATAAAACAAGAATTGTAAATTCTCTTCAGATAAGTGGGTATCTATGAAAAATGAGAAGATGTAGAAATGAGACCTAGATTGGCAAACAACATAATGAATAGTATTGAGAGGATAAGGATGATGGCAATGCTACAAAAATTTAAAAATGCACAATATTTGTCCTCCATTGGCTTGCATTGGTTGCTGTAGGGTGGCATCTCCTTTCTTTTAAAAGGAAGTGTTGGAATCCTCCAACTAGCATCTTCTTTTGTCATCAACTATTGTCTAGTGGAATTTTTTTTTTTGTTTTCTTTTTAAAGCTTCATTAAATGTCTGTCTAGATAAAGGATTTTGCTTGAAAAAAAAAAAAAAAAGAGAATGAAGAGAAAACTCACGTTCCACTATATTTTCATTTTATATTAAATTCTATTAAAAATAAAAATTAATTTGAATATTGTAGACACCTAATTTTGAGCGGTCATATTTTATATATATATATATATATATATATATATATATATATATATATATAAATTTGGGTCTTTTTACCTTCTTTTCATTTTAATTTTAGGCTTATTTAGATGATCTTTATTTTGAAAAAATGTAGGTGTCATCTAAGGTCTTTCCTTAGGTGTAGTCCCTCATTTTACTCATCCTTACTGCCTTGTCTAGTGTGTCCATGCATTAGGTAGGTTGTAGAATAGTTCATTTGCATTTATAAACTACAATAAAAAATGATAAGTACAACCAAAACAACAACAACAAAAAAAGAGAAAAATTAAAAAAGAAAAATTGGAAAAAATCACCCTCGATTGTCCTCAAAGCTCCAATCAGACTTGCCTTCCAAAAGATCCTACACTTGCACACATAAGAGATCAAAGCCCAAGTTAGCTGTAGCCCAACAAAGAAGTCCAATTTTGAGCTTGGTTTTAAATTAAAGGTCTACAATGGGTCTGTGTTTAATTTAAGAACCAATTCGGACCTACTTTGCATTTTGAGGCCCATTGTGAGTCTGTGCTAGTTTTAAAAGCTTGACTTGAACTTAACTGTGTGTCTGTGATTAGCCTAAAACCCATTTGGGGCTTATTTATTTGAAGTCCAATCCCAGCCTTTCACCTGAGGACAACCACCTTGTAGGCTATCCTTTTCTTGCAGCTACTCTTCCTAATCTACTACCCTACTCCACTAGACTCAATTGATCTATTTGGAACCCCAAAACCCATTTCAAAATCTCTGAAATCCTAAAACTAGAACCCCCTTAAGTTTCAAAAACTAGAAGCCCTAAAATCCCAACAAAGAATTAGAAATTGTATCCATATCCCCAAAATGTAAACCCTAAAAGAATTTGACCAAAAACCCCTGCCAAATACCTCAAAAATCCCGATACAGACCTGAGGTTTTTGACTCAAATCCAAGAAAAACATACTTGAAAACACAAGATAGCCTACCCATACCCAAGTTGCAGGACCTGGATCCATTAACCCATACTTGACCTAGGGACCCGTGTCAACTTGACCTAGGTTGAAGTTAACCAACTCGAGTCCAATGACCTAGGTCTAACTTGTTGACCTGAGTTAATTGACTTAGCCCCCAAGCCCAAACCTAGACTACACTAGGCCCAGTTGGGCTTTACCCAATTGACTTAACCTATTTAACCCAAACCCAAAGGCCCCTTGACCCACTCACCTTGGCCCATCTCAACAACCTTGAACCTAACTCCTCTTATACCAACCCAATATCCCCAAGCCCCACCAAGCCTAACTTAAGCCCACTAGTCTACCTAGTCCAAGCCCAAGTCCAAGTCCAAGCCACCTAGACCAAAGGCCAACCTGCCTCCAACCCAATTGGGCCCTTCCCCAATATGACCAACCCAAGGCTTAATTCGGCCTTGCCCAACCTGTCCTATTAACCAGCCCAAACCATAGAGCCCAACTTAACCTAACCCTAGCCCTAACTCTAACCCTAACCTTAATCATATTCCTAACCATACCCCAAAACCTGACCCTAGTCAAACCTTAATCTAACCTTAGGTTAGTCAAACTAGCCCAGGACATTGTTTGGCTCGTGGGAATTCGCAAGAAAATCCCAAAAAATTCACAAAGGACTCCCCAAACACACACAAATGTGCTCGAGAGAGAAATCAAACAAAAAATAAATTGAAACCAAAAAGGAGGGGTGGTTTCCTTACCTTAGAAGAGATAGAGTGGGGAGTGTACCTATGAAAAGAGAGGTGGATCCACCGCAAAGGCCGCTGTTGGTGGCGGCCATGGCAACAAGGAAAGGAAAGGAAGAAGTAGAGAGTGGGTTCAAGAGAGGGGGTGTAACAAAGAGAGAGAGAGAGAGAGAGAGAGAGAGAGGGGGGGGGGTGCAAGTGACAGAGGTCTTGAGGTCAGAAGGAGAAAAAGGACTCTACCAAGGGTGGTGGCCGCCAGAGGTGGCGGCAGCCAGGGAGACAAAGGGAGAGAGAGAGAGAGGGTTTTAGGGGAAGCCAGAAAGAAAAGAAAAAGAAAGAAAATAAAAAAGGTATATATATATATATATATATTATTTTAACTTTTTTTTTATTTAAAAAAGGTCAAAGTGGGACACGTGTCATCATATGATGGTGACACGTGGTGCAATGGTGACTGCATGATAAGGGTGACGTCATTGCGTGACATGGTGCGCTTCTAGTTGTTGATCATGTGTTTTCTCCCAACGACTGGATCATTGCCATGTTAGTGATCTATGCCTTCTAATCTTCGCCAGTGGCTTTCTGCCACATGGCAGGATGACGTCACCCTACATCATTAAGGCTTGATAGAAAAAAAAAAGGGAAAGCTTCATCTTTCCGTGCACTGCCACGTGTTAGTGTAGAGGCCTGACACTTGGTAGCCCCTAAATCTTTCTCGCCTCTACTCCTCCTTAAACAAGGTCAACCTAATTTGACTTGAGTCAATTGGGCTGATTCGTTGACTCGGTTCAAACCAGTTGAACTGGTTTGGACCTTCACCCCCTTTTTATGTTAGTAATTAATTTTAAAAAGAATTTTTAATTTAGAAAAATTGGGAAAAATAATATTAAAAAATCAGGAAAAATGAAAATTTTTTTTTGGAAAAATAGAAAAAAAAGTTATGAGAGCCATTTTGGTTCAAGGGATCATAAAAATAAGAAAATTAAAATCTAAAAAATAAACAAAAATTAAGAAAAATGTTGAAAAATTGTAGAAAAATTCTAAAAAATAGAGAAAAAAATTGAAATTTTTTTGGGAATATTCTTACTCATTTTGTTTTTTAAAAAAAAAAAAAAAAAAATCAATTTTCAATGATTTTTATTGTGTGGTTTGTTTATGTGTGTCATGTTTGTTGCATGAATGCATGTTTTACCCTCTCTTTTATGCATGTGTGTACCTGTATGCTTGTGTACGTGTGTGCACTTCCCCTATGAGAAAAAATAAAAAAATGAGGATCTTTGATCTTAAATTATCTTATAAGGAGTGAAGATTCTATCCAAATCACTTTGTATTTAGTGATTCTTTTAGGATCTTTGGATTATGGTGCACGCCTTGTATGCATTTTTTTTTTTTAGATGTTGTGATTTTAATTGCATGCTATAAATTTGTTTAGTCTTTGCATTGTCCTTGCTTATCTTGTTAAACTATTGTTTGAGTTATATCTTTGCATGCCTTTGAAGGTTG
Source organism: Malania oleifera (assembly GCF_029873635.1). NCBI lineage: Eukaryota > Viridiplantae > Streptophyta > Magnoliopsida > Santalales > Ximeniaceae > Malania > Malania oleifera. The sequence continues at coordinate 87,055,684 of NC_080420.1, forward strand.
AAGGCATAGAGTCTTTATTTTATGCAAGTCTTTCTAAATATAAAAGTCAGGTAATGAACACATTTTAAAAGAAAAGGAAAAACATGAAATGAATAATCCTTGAAAGGATCACTTGGAGTTGTATTCATAGCACTCTTTTGGGGTTTTGAGGTGAGGATAGTATCTGTCTTTCACATGGCTATCCAATATTTAAAGGATTGGTAATTGAAATAAAAGGGAAGAATGTAATGTCTTGATCGGTTAAATTTGAAGGTAATCCTAGGCTAATCAAGTACTGTCCTTTGGAGGAGTGTAAAGTGGTGCTATTACCTTCCTTTTACCTAATCGTAATCCCCAATCCAACCTGATTACGTAGACTATGGACTATTGACTTCCTTGGACCTAGGAATAGCTTAGAGGTCAACAAACCGGTAGCATATTAAATAAGTATTCTAACCTCTCCTAGAGTTAAATAGGTTAATGGCGACTCCCTTGGACCATATTTTGACCTATTTCTCACTACATGCATTACCCTTTAATATAATTTCAAGTCTGTCGTTAGGTTGAGGCAACACAGAGATTCGACCCCCATATTTCGAGAGTTGACCCCCCTCTAGGACATTGCGATAACTTTGACGATTCCGTTGGGTATTTTAGAGAGTCAAGCCAAGGGTTAGTTTTTGATTACCTAGAATTTAACTGATTAATAATTATCTATATTCCATGGTGATTTGGGTGCTTTGGTTGTTGTTTATAAATATGCATGAATTAAATAAACTTGTTTGTTGTATGTTTCTTGGTTTTGGGGTTTTGCAGGACTTTTCCGCACACATTACACTAGTTCTACACCTAGGTTGTACTTTAGGTTTAGGACGGAACGAAGTAGTGTTGGCCCCTAAGAGGCAAGAGTCTCCTAATAGGCATATGAAACGTTCCACCCAAGATGTATCTTGTCCACTATTGCCTGTAATGGATAAAGGCAGGAGTTCTAACTCGCCTTCTGGTTGGTTAGAAGTAGGCTAGGAACCTTTCATCCTTAGAGTTAGAGCCAAAGCTCACATAGTGAACTATGGAAATTCCAACCCTAGGATAGAGTCTCAGAGCATTACCTTGTGTATTTAGAGACCAAGGTTTTCGTAGCAGGAGCTTCATCCCTCCGAGTAGACCCTTTTGTACATTTTTATCATTGATGTTTTTTGTTGTACATTGTTTGTTATTTGCATTTGCCTTCATTAGTTATGCATGTTTCCTACCTCTTTGTTAGAGTTCTATGACAAGGCCATAACTATTTTTCTTGCATTTCTTCGCAACCCTTTGAATAAAGCCCAAAGCTTAGTCTTTCAGGGGTTATTTCTTTCATGTTTTCTCATTTGTCCGCCATGTTGGTTTCATTCCCTTTGGCTATCATTGGTTCGGCACAAGGAATCACTATCCACGTTAGGGTTGCCCTCCTATCTCTCCTAGTGACTCCTTTATCAAGATATCATTTCCCCCTGATATGAGCAACTTCTCCAGTCACTCATATTTGCTTGAGTGTTATATCCGATTGGAGATAGTCCTGTGAGTTGTTCAGGTCATCATTGCCAAAGCAATTACTTCGTCCTTCTAGCGTAAGGGCCCTTTTATGGGTCTGATCTGTGGTATACATTCCAAGCAAGAATCCATCGGTTATGTGGTATACCCTATCATTGCCTTGTAAAAGAGCCTTGATTCCAAGAATCTCCATCGAGCTGTGCTTAGGCAAGCATTCATATTGGCTTACAACCCTTAATTCCTCCTTTTTTCTTTAAGGAAGCCTCCTATTCATTGGCATAACATAAGAGCATTCTTTTTTTTTTTTTCCCCATGCTTACTAACTCGAAGTGTGGGCTTTTATTCAATGGTACATCTAGAGGCTTGGGGCGTGAAGGTAGCCCCTAACTTCGATTTCGTCATTTATTCTACACTCATGCAAACATGCTAGCTTGCTCATTTTACATGAAATCAATTGGGCATTATTTCACCCACTCGTGTGATCACTCAAGTGCATAATAGAATCATAGACTATTTCGCTTTCTAGAAGGCTGCATTTGTGAGTTTTGATTTTTTTTTTTTAAAAAAGAAAAAGAAAAGGGGAGTTAAAGCCACTTCTAAAAGTGATCAAATCAAAGGCTTCTAGGACCAAGCTTCTTCCAAAGGCGGCATTGATAATCATGGTAGGGAGCCATAGGACAAAGGGAGCATATTTGCAAATTTGACCTGTCGTTAGAATAGTGAAGTTGTTGGGAAGAACCAACTGAACTCTTGGCTTAGTTAAAAATTCGGCTAGAATAGACGAGTAGTAGGTATAATAGATGCAACACCAAGCAGCAAAGGGAATGAATGGTGGCGATTCACATTTAGGTAGTGAAGGTTGAACCCTCTCAAGACAAAAAATGGGAAATCAAGAAAAGAGGAAGAACTCAAATTAGTTGCTCACCTTGGTGCTCAGGTGCATGACTCAAGCTTTGTAGCACCTTTTATGAGATAAGTAAAGTCTTGTGATATTCAATTTTTGTGTGTGATAATTGTCTTGGAGTTGATTTGTTGGTTTTTGGACTAAAGACAAGTGGTCATCGTTTGGCCGACCAGCAAATCCCTAAAGAATATTATTGAATTATGTTTTCACTTGCTAATCCATTGAGCCTAAGCTATTAAACCAATTTCTTCCTAAGTCAGTAAACTAGAACGACCTCGGGTTCGGGGCCTTTAGTAAATGACAATTAAATTGAGGCAGTGGTGAACATAAAAATGAAGGTAGACCATCTTTCGACTATCTCATTAAATATGAATATGATCCTTTGTAAAGCTCAATTGAGCTATGCACTCGTTTCTTCCTGACCCATCAAAAGATCACCCCCCACACTAGGGAAGTTTTAAGGGTATTGATAAGAAAATGAGCAAGAGTGAAAAATCAAGGAAAAATGAAAAGTCAAAAGATGATCGAAAAGACAAGAACATAATGAAAGTGAACAAATTGAAGAAGATGAATGAAAGTTCATGCCCCAGTGCAGAAGAGTGGGGCAAAAGAGAAAAGGTGTGAAGAGGCAAATAGAAAAAAAAAAGGGTGGCAAAACCCTTTAAAGGTGATCTTTTGACCAGTTCAAAACCTTAAATCAAAAAGAAATTTAAGCCTTATAATCCTTTCCTTTTGTAGCCCGTAACCTAAACCTATATTACGATCCTAATAGAAGTCTTGACCGAATTGATATATTAGCTATGCCTCAGTTGAATTGTCAAAGCAATACATCGAGTCTTGAACTATGTCATGACCTAACCTCAAAATGGGTACATAGACAACTTATTATGCCCAAATAGCAAGTTTGATCAAAATCTCCTTAAGTTAAATAAAATTCCTTGAGCTACTACGGGCAGAGGCGTTGTTGAGGTTTTTGAGCCACGTTTCCCTTCTTTTGAAAACTCTAAACCTAGCATATGTTTTTTCTGTATCATTAAGACTACCTCGAGGCCTAAGGACCCAACAAGAATGCTCAAAATAAATTTTTATCACACACAAGGATTAAATCATTAAGCTAAGATTGTGATACCTTGAAGAAGTCACGACAAATGATGAAGAGGCAAAAGGTACTGGTCAGCATTGAACAAGTGTAGAAAGTGTGGGTCGATTAGTGCGAACTTTGGTTGAAAGTAAAAAGGGCATTAAATGTTTCCCCCCCCCCCCCCCCCAAAAATGAATAGGCTGGTAGAGTTGAAAATTTTGAACGGGTGACTTCGTAACTTTTTGAGCCTTGTCAAGGGAAGCTGTTATTTGGAAACATGATAGGGGCATAAATGCATCACAAGCAGAGTCTTAAACTTAGAATATGAGTGAGGCTACTCAAACTTCTGTGAAGCTATTATCCGTTAGATCAACCATCATAGCTAAATATGCTGGGATAGGGCAAATTGATCATTAGGTCTCTGTATTGCATTAATAATGTTTTGATTTCATGTGATTCTAAAGTTAGAGTTAAAAAAAAAAAGAAAAAGGCATCATTCTATTTTGAAAACCATGAATTCATTTGAAAGACTATGGATAATCAAGTGTCATTTGGGCCAACTCTTTCCCTATAGTGGCTTAAGGAGACATCACAAGGCAAAGTCAATTTGAAGTGTTAAATCAACCTGAGAACTGATGAATTCAAAGTAGTGGGATTCACCCTCATTCAGGGCTCAATGTATAGGTTTAGTGCAAGGTTCTGAGCTATATTAGTATGAGAACTCCATCACTTGTGATGGTAGAATGGGTACTAGACCATATAAGGTCAAGAGACCATGCATTTCATGCATAGCATACACACAACATTGCATTAATTAACTGTGTAGATAAGTAAGGCATCCTTGGTATGTGTTGAGTCTGCCAGTGTTAATTCCTCGTAGCTTGGTACGGTCTGTGCACTACTTTGGAGGCATGTGGCAAAGATTCCAAATCTAAGTAGTTTCTTTACAAACCATGTTGGTTTGTCTATCTTGGGTATAAGGGTTGATTCCCTTCGATCCTCAATTGTTTTCCCTTCATTGCTTCTGAGTAGTTTTCCCTACAAACCATGTCGGTTTGTCTATCTTAGGTATATGGGCCAATTCTCCCTAATCCTTAGTATTTTTCCCATCACTACTTCGGAGGCATGTGGTAGATGACCAAATCCTAGTAGTTTTCCTTACAAACTATGTAGGTTTGTCTATCTTGGGTATAAGGGCCGATTCTCCCCAATCCTCGTGTTTCCTTACATAAACTGGTATTGTCTGCATCCTCCAAAGCTAGTGTGTTAACCATACCACCTTTTTGTCCAAACCCTGGAATGTGTTGAGTTTGCCAGTGTTGGTCTCTCTAATTCGGTGTGCATTGAGTCCACCGCCCTTTAATCCCATCCCTGGTATATGTTGAGTCTGCCAGTGGATCCAGTCAGCACAGTGATAAGAAAGGCCTGGCACCACATCCCTTTCCTTATTTTGAGAAATAATGACACATTCACTTTTGCAAGCACACACGTATTGCTTTCTTGCCAAATTTTGCTATATAACACCCAATCCAAAATTTGTGTCTTTTATCTTTATAGATTTGTTACTATAGGATGCTGGAAGAAAAGATCTTCCTAGCACCTAAGTAATAAACCTATAAAGAGGGCCAACTGTAGACATCCAAATTTTTTTCGGTCGTTATATAGCAAAATTTAGGTCTTTTTACCCAAGGAAGAAGAAGGTAGTGCTAAAGAAAGAGAATGAGGAGGTAGAGACATAATGTTGTTCTTCCCTAGTTCTTAGAATACTAGTTTTGTTAGTGATATCTTAGATTCAACTTATCTATTTGAACCCCCAAAACCCATTTCAAAACCCCTAAAATCCCAAAACTAGAATCCCCTAAAGTTTCTAAAACTAGAAACCCTAAAATCCCAACAAAAAATAAGAAATTCTATCCAAATCCCCATGATGTGAGCGCTAAAACTCCAAAAAAAGAATTTGACCAAAAATCCCTTCCAAATTCCCCTATAAATCCTAATACAGACTTGGGTTTTTAACTCAAACCCAAGAAAAACAGACTCGAAAACACAAAATAGCCTAAGTAAACCCGTGTCAAAGGACCTCAATCCATCAACCTAGACTTGACTTAAGGACCTAGGTCAACTTACCCAGGGTCCAAGTCAACCAACCTGGGTTTGACCCGTTGACCTGGGTCTATTGACTCAGCCCTTAAGCCTAAACCCAAATTGCCCTAGGCATAACTAGGTCTGACCCAATTGGCTTGACCTAATTAACCTAAACCCAAAGGCCCCCCTGACCTACTCACCTTGGCCCATCCCAACAACCCTAAACCTAACTCCTCCTAGACCAGTCCAATATCCCCAAGCACCACCGAACCCAACCTAAGCCCACCAGTCTGCCTAGCCCAAGCCCAACCTACCTAGCCCAAAGGCTAACTCGCCCTCGGCCCATTTAGGCCTTTCCCCAATATGACCAGCCCAAGGCCCAATTCGTCCTAGTCCAACCTGTCCCATTAACAAGCCCAAACCCTAGAGCCCAACTTAACCTAACCCTAGCCCTAACCCTAACCTTAACTATAACCTTAACCAGACCTCAAAACCTGACCTTAGTCAAATCCTAACCTAACCTCAAATTAATCAAACCAGCCCTAGATGTTGTTTGGCTCGTGGGAATTCACGAGAAAATCCATAAATGACCCATTAAACAAACAAAAATGTGCCCAAGAGAAATCAAACAAAAAATAATCAGAAACAAAAAAGGAGGGGTGGTTTCCTTACCTTGGAGAGATCCAAGCTTCGACCTGAAAAAGGAGGCAGAGAGCTTCAAGATCTCTGCTATTTGAGCAGGATCTTTTGCGTAGGACATGCAACGGGAGGAGAGAGAAATTTAGATCGATGAAAATAAGAAGAGAGAGTGGGAGGTGTGCCTTTGAAAGGGGAGGTGGCTCTGTTGGCAAAGACCATCGTTAGTGGTGGCCATGGCAATAGGGAAAGGAAAAAACAAAGAGGGGGTGAAAGAGAGAGAGTGGGTGTGAGTGAGAGAAGGGCGAAGGTCGGAAGGAGAAAGAGGGCTCTACCAAGGGTGGTGACCACCAGAGGTGGCAGTAGCCATGGGGTTGGGAGGGAAGAACTTGAGAGGCTTCTGGGGGAAGTTAGAAAGAAAAGCAAGGAAAGAAAGAGAAAGAAAAAAAAAAATTTTATATATATATATATATATATATATATAATTTTAACTTTTTTTTTAAAAGGTCAAAGTGGGACATATGTCACTGTACAATGGTGACACGTGGTGCGATGGTGATCGCACGGCAAGGGTGACTTCATTGCGCGATGTGGCGCGCTTCTAGTTGTTGATTTTGTGTTTTCTCCTAGTGGTTAGATCGTTGCCACATCAACGATTCATGCCCTCCAATCCATGCAGGTGTGACAGTGTGACGTTAGCATGATGTCAGCCTACATCATCTTGCCCTTAAAAGAAAAACAAAAGGGAAACCTTCATCCTTTCATGCATTGTCATGTGTCGGCATAGAAGGTTGACATGTGGCAGCTCCTAAATCTTTCCCGCCTTTACTCCTTGAATCGGGTCAACTCGGTTTGACCTGAGCCAATGGGGTTGACTCATTGACTTGGTTCAAACCAATTGAACCGATTTGGACCTTGTGAACCACCCCCTTTTTTAAATTAACAATAAATTTTAAAATGCTTCTAATTTCAAAAAATTGGGAAAAATAGTATCAAAATCAAGAAAAATGAGAAAAATAGGGAAAGGAATTTTTTTTTTTGAGAGCCATTTTAGCTTTAGGGGCAAAAAAAGAAAAAGAAAAATTAAAATCCCAATATGTGTGCGCTTGCAAAAGTGAATATGTGTCAATATAAATTTGGAGACTTGGCTTTAAAAGTTTTTCACATTGTGTTTGAGATCGTGGATTTCAGCTTTTGAATTTGAATTTAAGTAAATTTGGACAAAATTTCAATACGATTTTATATTACATCTTATCCAAATCCAAGACCTCTTCAAATATAATATCAGATTTAAAATACAATTTTATACTACATTTTATTCTAATCCACATAAATCCAAATTCATGCTCCTAATGAATTATCAAAATTAGTCAGGACAATTTTAGCCCTCCTATTGTAGGATTTGGAGTTAACAAAATTGGTATTTGGAAGGGGCCAAATTCCAGGTTTTGATTTAGGTGCTAGGCAAAAATGAGAGTTGTGAAGGCATATTGGCTAATTAGTCACCAAAAGACCGCCATTGGTGGTGGTCATGGCAACAGGTAAAGGAAAGGAAAAAATAGAGAGGGGCGTAAGAGAGAGAGTGGGTGCGAGCGAGAGAAGGGCTAAGGTCCATGCCCTCCAATCCATGCCGGTGGCTTTCTGTCACATGGTAGTGTGACGTTAGCATGATGCCAACCTACATCATCTAGCCCTCAAAAGAAAAACAAAAGGGACACCTTTATCCAGACCTAGCAAAATGGATAAAAATCTGTTAATCTGACCGGCATTCGACCCGTTTTAATCGACTTATAATCAACCGCTTTTTAAATGAGTTGAATATGATTTTCCATTTTCATAACCGCCCCCTTAGCGGGTTAGGTCAGGTTTATCCGGCAGATATTCGCCAACCTACTTACATTATTAACCCAGAGCCGACCCAGCCCTAATTAGCCCATTGCCCAAGTGCCCACACGGCCCACACGCGAGACACCCCGCTCAGCCCCTTCCACAGTCCCACTCCTAGGCCAGCCCCCCCTAATGCCCTATTCGATTCGAGCCCTAGCCCTAATGCCCTATTCGATTCGTCACTCGAGCCAACTGAGACTCTGAGAGCTGAGAGCCAGCACAAGAGACCCATCTTCTTTGACCCTTCAAAGCCCTCTGCCCTCCGACCCTTCGCGAGTCAATCTTCGATCCTTTGAACTAGCAGGAGCTTTGTGAGTTCATCTTCAACACTTCGAACTAGTAGGACCTTTCGCGAGTTTGTCAGGAGCTTTCACGAGTTTGTAAGTCTTCCTTCTTCTTCTTCTTCTTCTACAGATCTGGTTCTTCCTCTCCTCACAAAAAATATTTTTCAAGAAAAATCTTAGCAAAAAAGGTCCGTACGCACCTCTGCTTTTCCTACTACTGTTCGACTATTCATGGCTTCTTCCAGTTCATCTCCATTTGCATATACCTAGTTGCTGATCTTTTTCCTTGTTCTTCTCTATTTCTGTACTTATTATAATTGTTTTTTGTTTATTGTTTTCCTCTTATTTTTTGGCTTATTTTTGTTTCTTCCTTCTCCATTGGAGGTGAAAACTTCTTAATTATCAGTAAATTATAAGTAAATAATAATATAAAATATAAAATTGATAAGTAAGAAGAATAGAAGAGATGATTTGATAATGTTTTATTATAGAAGACATTTCTCAAAATTATCTATTAATGAGAGAACAGATGATTTTGTAAACTTTTTCTTGTGTGACACTATCTTTTTAGATGAAGATACAAACACTTCTTTATTACTTTTTTTTTTTCTTTTTTTTTAAGTGGGGCTAATTACAAAAAGAGCTTGAACCTGCATAGTATATTTGTCTTGTGGAGTGACCTCCATCTAATGGATAATCATTTTTTTGACCGAATGTAAAATCTATCATGATGTGTTCGTGTGGAAACTTTTCAAGCACAAATTGAATACATATTTGTTATTAAGGGAATTTTTAACAAAACTTATTCTTTTTTCCTGTCCTGAAAGTTTTCCAGGATCCTAACAATTCCAGTTCCTTAAGCATGGTCATGAAAATCAATTCTTACAGAATTTGTATTGGTTTTTTGCTGTTGCTTTGTCCATTCTCATTCTTTTTTTAAACTAATGAAATAAAACTAAATAACTTGCAATTAAGGCAATTTTCTCGAGGCAGGAACCAAGTCCTAGTTGTTTGATCTTAGTTTCCTCATTACAACATAGGTAGGCTTGAAACTTTTTTGGCATGGCGATCAAATCTCTGCGGAGGTGCGAACATATTGGATTTTTGCTTTTTAAGGCTGCATAGGAGCAGTGATGATGAAATTATAGCTAGCATGTAATAAAAAAAATATGAAACAAAAAGTGAATATTAAGAAGTAGAATGCTATGCATGTGTTAGCATAAATTCTGGAGCTAATCAGAAAAAAAACCTTGCGAGCTTAATGATTTGTAAGTAGTACCTAAGTTATTATTATGGGTAAGGAGGTTCTAATTTTGTCAATTAAGAAGTCATGTCTTCCAGAGTCATGTTAGATTGATTTGTGAACTTAGTTATATTTGTGAAGAGGCTAAATGATAATATTTTGCAATCTACTCATAAATTTAACATAGCTATGGCTTCTGGAAAACCATCATTGTTGATGCGTGGATGATTTAAAAAGGCTTTGTTTGGGAGTGAGTAGGATGCCTTTCTATTCAGTATGTGTTTAATACAACTGTGTTTCTTAGTTAGAAATGTTTACCTAACTTGGTTAATATGCTTCCGTTATGACTTACATCATTGGATTAATGGATTAGTTTTCTGTTCTTTCTTTCTATGCATAATGACAACTTTTTGGTCAGTCAAATTTCAATATAAATATTGTGGTCGTTGGGACTAATTTATTATGTTTTATTGTTTACAGTTTTACTTGTGTGAATCAGGAGTTATTAATTAGTATGAACGATTAAATTATTGATATAGTTACTAAAAAAGTTAATACACAAACTAATCGTAAGTTATCATACACAACTTAAATTATTATGAAACAAAATAAATTATTAATAAAATTATATTTGAGAATGACGGATTATCAGCCCATCCGTCACTTAAACGAGTCGAATATGGATTATGATTTTTTTACCCAATAATCTGCCTTATCTGCCATGGATTATCCGACCAAATCCGCTTTGCTAGGTCTACCTTCATCCTTTCATGCATTGTCATGTGTCGGCATAGAGAGTTGACATGTGGTGGCTCCTAAATCTTTCCTGCCTCTGCTCCTTGAATTGGGTCAACCCGGTTTGACTTGAGTTAATCGGGCTGACCCGTTGACTTGGTTCAAACCGATTGAATCGATTTGGACCTCGTGAACCACCCCCTTTTTAAAATTAATAATAAATTTTAAAATGCATTTCTAATTTCGAAAAATTGGGAAAAATAGTATCAAAATCAAGAAAAATGAGAAAAAAATCTAGAAAAATAAGGGAAAAAAATAAAATAAAAAATCTTAAGAGCCATTTTGGCTTTAGGGGCTAAAAAAAATAAGAAAATTAAAATCCCAAAAATAAATAAAAATTGATAAAAATCTTGAAAAATTGCAAAAAAATTCTAGAAAAAATTTGGGACTATTCTTGCTCATTTTTTTTTTAATATCAAAATTTCAATGCTTTTTCTTGTGTGGTTTGCTTATGCGTGCCCCGTTTGCTACATGAATGCATGTTTTACCTTTTCTTTTATGTGTGCATATGCCTGCATGCTTATGTGGGTTTGTGCACTTTGTATGCGTGGAAAATTAAAAATTGGGGATCTTTGATCTTAAATTATCTCCTGAGGAGAGAGATTCTAACCAAATCACTTTGTCTCTAGTGATTCTTTTAGAATCTTTGGATTATGGTACATATCTTCTATGTATTTTTTTTTTTAAATTTGATTTTAATTGCATCATGTGAATATGTTTAGTCTTTCCATTGTCCTTGCTTATCTTGTTAAACTATTGTTTGAAAAACTTTAATGAATTTTCCTTTAAATCTCAAAGGCTACGTTGCATGCCTTTGAGGTTTGAAGACACGAAGTCTTTGTTTTAAGCAAGTCTTTCTAAAATTAAAGGTCAAGTAATGATCACATTTTAAAAGAAAAGGAAACACATTGAGTGAATAATCTTCGGAATGATAGCCAGAAGTTGTGTTCTTAGCACGCTTTTGGGGTCTTGAGGTGAGGAGAGTCGTTGTCCTTTGCAGGGCTATTCAATGTTTAAAGGGTTGGCAATTGAAATAAAAAGGAAGAATGTAAGATCTTGATCAGTTAATTTTTGAAGGTAATTCTAGGCTAATTAGGTAGCATCCTTTGGACTGATGTAAAGGGATGCTATTACCTTCCATTTACATAATTGTACTCCTGAATCTGACCTAGTTATATAGACTATGGATTATTAGCTTCCTTGACCTAGGACTAGCTTAGAGGTTAATGAATTGGTAGCATATTAAATATGTGTTCTAACCTCACCTAGAGTTAAATAGGTTAGTGGCGACTCTTTTAGACCATATTTTGACTCATTTGTCACTACATGCATTAACCCTTAATATAATTTCGAATTAGCCATTCAATCGAGGCGGCACGTAGATTCGAATCCCGTATTTCGAGAGTTGACCCCCCTTTTGGGATGTCATGACAAATATGATTAAAAATTAGGAAAATTCAAATATAAATGATATGTAAAATTAAAATTTTATTTATGGATTTCGTATATCTTTTTTTTTTTTTTCACTTTCCTTAATAATCAAATATGAAAATATGGATTCCTTGATATTTTTTCCTTAATATTTTCCAAATTCCAAATGGAGTTGTTTGAACTTTGTCATTTTCCATCCATGTACTGCATCTTTTAGAACATGTTTCAAGGTTTAGTTTTTGATCAAGAACTTTATTTGAAGAAAATAAAAGTTTAAAAATAAAATAATTTATTTTAATTATATTTTTATTTTATAAAATATTATAAATAAAAATATTCTAATTTGATTAAAAAATTTAAAATTATATGTTACTATTATGTAAAATTAAGATGATAAAAAGTGAGTGATTTCATATATATATATATATATTTTTTGTAATATTTTTTAAGTTCTTTGGGAGAGACTCAGCCTGTTTCTTTTATTCCTTTGCATGGAAATTATAAATGTTCTTCAAAATATATAGATCCTTTTGGGTTTTAAATAGATGTGGCTGTAGGCTGGGTGGGCTGTGGAACTGGTGAGCCCAGGTGCTGACGAGGCCCGTGCACATGTTCGAGTAGCATCACAAGTGAGGCCCAACCTGGACTCACTGCACTTAAATTGTAGCTGCACCATAACTAAATCATATAAATCTGATTTATGGGGCATTTAAGTGAGCATTCCATAAAATTAAACATTCCATAAAAATTAAAAGATTTGTGCACAAATTTTTGTTTTAGCAACAATAATGTTCTCAACTATGGAACATAAAAAGAAATACTAGTTAAGAATATATTTTAATTCTAATATTATAAAACTTAAAAAAATATTTTCCGACAAACATTATTAAAAATGATGATTTCTTGTTAATAGCTCAACTATGATTGCAAGACTCAAGAACCCTAATTAATAATAAACAAACACGTATCGCTCATTTGATGAAACAAATTATACCATTGGGGTACCATCTCATACATCCATATTTTTAAAAACTAGCCATATAATTTTTAAAAACAAATTATACCATAGGCAAACAACAAGCGGGATATCGAAAGATGAAACCTTGAAAATTCAACTTTGCCTTTACCACTTAAGCAAACTCAGCTGGGCCTCAAGCTTCCAACATAAACACATAAATACTGTCATATCAAATACATAACCACACTATTGTCCCATACATCCAACATGGATGGTGTTGGGTGGTCTTGGGCCTCTTAACCCCAAAAGCTAGCTTATAAAGTGAGGTTTTCTCTTACACTTAATAACTGACCACCAAGTTCCTTTCACAATTGATGTGGGACAACCCCCAACAATCTCTCCCTCACACGTCAGGCTCCAAACTCCTCACGAATTGTGCTCATCAAATTGGCAGCACCACATGCCCAGCATCTCAGGAAGAAACCATGAGCTCGGATACTAGTTTTGGGTGGTTTTGGACCTTCTTAATTCTAAAAGTTAGCTCATATGGTGAAACTCTCTCTCACATTTAATAATTGACCACCAAGCCAACCGCTGTGGGACAACCCCCAATAGATGGATGCAGAAAGAATCACAAACGCATGCAAAATGAGGAATTTCCTCATAGAACATCTATCAACAAATGAAGTCCTAATTTATGTCCAACTAACTTGATTCATCCTTCTGCTCTGTCAACGTCACCAAGCTTTACCCATGATCCATGTTCCTTAAGTCATTGCTCCTCACCAAAGATCCCCATGGTAGCTAAGATGAGTGTTTAGAGTATTGTTCTTCATTTTCAGCACTACGGTTACTTTCACCATGCTTGGGCTTGTTGACTTAAGGAAATGACAAATTATGTGTATTTAAATTCAGTATGGTCTTAGATTACTAATATGAACATATGAAAATTAAATATTTTCACATTGCGTTTAGAAGCATCAATTTTGAATTTTGGGTTTAAATTTGAAGCAATTTAGATAAATTTCAATATAATTTTTATATTACATTTTATACAAATTCAATATGAATTCAAATCTAAGAATTCTTCAACCATAGGGTTAAATAGTATTTGATAGCATATATTTGGGGATTGAATTTAGATTTGTGTGGATTTGGCAGAAAGTTTAAATAATTTAATACTATATTTTGTCCAAATTCATACAAATCTAAATATAAGGTTTCAATTCCATGCTTCTAAATGCAAAATTGTTAAGCAAATATATAATTATCCTACTCTTGCAATGTTAATTTAAAAATGATAGATGTGCAATTATAAACGTTTAACCATTTGAATCCAAGCCTAATATTTTTTTTTTGAGATTATCATTTTGGTTTTTCATTTGTTTTTGAGTAATCTGCATATTAAAGGTTCTTGCTCCAAACTAATCCGTTTCTTAATAGGTTTGATTAACTTCTTGTAGGTGTTGCTTCAAAAAAAATACTTGGACTTAGTTTTAGTTGTGGAAAACAATTTTTAATTTTTAATTTTTTTTTTTAGAAAATTAGAAATGAATACAACTTATTATTTAATTTTTGAGACATTTGTATATTAGAAAAAACACTAGAAACAATAAAAAAGTTTTAATACTATTCACTTGGAAAAAATATTTTAGTTTTATTTCTAATTTTTTGAATAATTAAAAAAATGGCATCATGTTCTCCAATTTTCTAAATTTGTACAGGAAAGTTGGAAGCACATTTTTATGATTATTTTTTTAATATTTTTATAATGTTTTTTTTTTTAAAAAAAAGTAGAAATAAGGTGTAATTTTGTAATTATTTAGAACTCCTGAAATGAAAAAGAAATCCACAATGAAACAAATATTTTATTCTCTACCTTTTTTACACAAATTTTAGAAAACTAAAAAAATAAATTGTTGATTTACCTCAAAATATCCTCATTTAAAAGGAGGAACGATTTTAATTCCACCATTAAACCTCCTTCCATAACCGACGGGTAGACTTAAATTACACACATTAATGAGATGAACGGTTATGAAATCATATTCAAAACCTCCACATAAATACTTATAAAACTTATGTAACTCGTACAAGCACAATAATGCTCATTAATACTAGAACAATGAAGGGTCAACCACCACCACCGCTATAAAAAGGGACATAGAGAAGAGGTAAAACATCTCATTTATACTCATTCTTTCTGCTGTTGCAATTCATAGTCTTTCAATTAGTCCCTTACTTGGGCATCAGAGTGATCCTTCGGAGTACAAGTCGGGTCCTCCAAACCATCCTTACCTTCTCTCTTTCAGGTGGTCGTGATCAATGAATGTTTCCCAAGATCGTTTGATTTTCAAGTAGCAACAACTGTCATTTCATGTATATATATATTTTTTGAAAATAAAAAATAAAAAATAAAAATTATTTTTCACTTCTAACTCTAACAAGTTCTTGGTCTCCAGCCATTCCTTTGATTGCCAACATAAAGCTCCATTACTTACACATATATTTTATTTATGTGAAAAAGAGAGAAGAAACAATTAAATAAAGTAGTCATTATTATTTCAAATGGAAGTTTAAGTCATGGCAATAGCATAGTAAGACATGGCCAGATGTTACAAGTCTAGTTGTAACACACAAGTTTAATTAGTTAGCTAGAAAGAAGTAAACCACAAGTTCACTATAGAAACACATTCACAATCACCAAATGCAAAGTAAGTAGAAGCAAGAAACAAATGTGAACGTAAATATGAGTCAACTGGTAAACATGTAAAGCAACACAATTTTTAATGTAAAGCAACACAATTTTTACTATCCTGCCTTCATAAGCATCATGTGTCTACGACAGAAGCTAGTAGGCTAAGCACAATTACAAAATCTAGTGAATTATATAATAATTGATAAATACTTACTCTCCTCTAGATAGCTTTTTATGCTATGCTCACTCTCACTTTGAAACATCATTGTCACTAGTCATACTCCCAATTTCACTAAGGCATTATCTTACTCAAAGAATAACTTATAATAATATTTACATGATGGTTACTTATCCTGTACAAGACAAGTCATCACAAGCAAACATAATGTCTTGAACTAGCATGGCTTGTGATATTCCCATAAATTTATGTAGTTGATCTCCTTGTATACTTCAATGCTAAGTATTCTTTAACTTTCCTCACAAATGATTCCATGTCTTTTGCTAGCATTCAACCAATTTCTTCCTTTTCACGATATTTCCACTTTAGTAATAATTTGTGCCACTGCTTCCTTGATAATGTAAACTCTTTATTTGCAAGGATTGCTTCAACATCTTGCCTATTGATTGTGAGGTTTTTAGCAGTGCTTTGGTTAACTAACTCCACATTGGATCTTTAGTGATAAATGCTTGAGGCAATTGATATGAAACATAAGATGCACCTTTATCCAAGTTAGGATAAACCTTATAAGAGGCCTTCCCTTCCTACCTTTGGCCAAGATGGGATTGATCCTTTATATTTGCGAAGTAGTATCTTATCTCGATCTTCCATTAGTGACTTGATTTGTTCTTAATGAAGTTTAACAAGCACCAGGTCATCCATGTTAAATTGTAACAACCTTCTCCACTGATATGTACACTTTTTCATCTGCTTCGAAGCTTTCCCCAAGTAGGCGTAGGCAATCTCCGCATTCTATCTCCATTGTTCTTAGACTCTTTCCTTAGTACAACTTGTCCATTATGTGAGGTATCAATGATTGCTTGCTTGTAAAAGCTCAAAAGGACTCTTCTTGTTCGTTGATCTCTTTTCAGCATTAAAATAGAATTAAGCCACATAAGGTAGCTACACTTAGTTCTTTTTCAGTAGGCTATGACGAAATGATGCAAGTACTCCTCTAATAGCATGTTAAGTCTCTTCATTTGTTTGTAGCTGATAGCTCAAAGAGATGTCAAACTATGAACAGAGGATTTTAAAAAGTGTTGTGCAAAAGTTTCCTATGAATTTTGTATCTTAGTCATTGACAATGTCTTAAGGAAGAGCCAAATACTTCATAATATGCTTGAAAAATAATTATTCTATCTTTTTTATCGAGTAGTACTTGATGTTAGTATGAAAGTAGTGTGCTTCAAATACCTATCTATTAGCACAAGTATAAACCCCATTCCCTGACTCTAAGCAGGTTGGTAATGAAGTCAAGTGAGACACTCTCCCATAGTGTTGTTGGTACTTGAAGGGGCTCTAACAGTCTTGCAAGCTTCCTCCACTTGACCTAGTCTTGCTAACAAGTGAGACAGGTTTGAGTATACTCAACCACCTCATACCTCATGCATAGCCAATAGTACCCTTGCTTTAACAATTCTAATGCCATCTTGGTGGCCTGCCCACATGGTGTTAGACACCTGCTCAGTAGTTTCTTCCTTAAGTCACTAGGTCATAGAACAAAGAGTCGATTACCACATGGTAAGTCATTCTCTAACTATAGTGGTGCATATGCTTTGCCCTTTTCCACCAATTTCATTAGGTTTTACACAACAAGTCTTTGAATAGGTTTTACCACAAGTGAGTTACCAATTGTGAGGTCGCATGCTTAGCCTTCCTACTCAGTGCATCTATGACTTGATTCATTCACTCCATCTTCTACTTAAAAGAGAAATCACACTTTGGTAGGAATTATTTTTAATGTTCCTTCTTGGGGGATAACTTAGGTAATGTAAAGAAATAAGTGAAAGCAAAATTATCCATATTCATCATGAACTTAGACCTGTGTAAGTAATGTTGCCGTGCTTATAGACTATGAATCACTACTAGCATATATTTTTCTTAAGCCATGTACTTTTGTCGAACTTTATGAAGCTTACGACTCTTGTGCGCAATAGGATGCCGTCAAACTCCATTGATGGCATAGTATAATCCATATGTTCGTATTTAAAAAGTTTCCTTATATTTGAGAGAGTAAGTATTGGATCTCTCACCATAACTTCTTTCAACTTGTCAAAGCTTGGCAATCTTGCTTTCAGTTCCACCTATGACCTTCTTTAGCAATTCAATTAAAAGGAATAGGGTGGCAAAATAAATCAATGGCCAATGAATCATGATTGTCGCCCTTTTAAAGTTTGATTTTAGGGGGAGGTGACGGTCAACCTGAATCCAACATAAATAATTAACGGGTTAGTTGGGTTTAGTTGAGTCACTCATTTAATTTTTTTTATAAAAAGTTAAAATTGACATTTCATTTTCATTTTTTCACATATTTAACAAAACCTATTAAGCAAAAATTGACAATTGGTTGTCGTTTGCCCACTAGCCCACCTATGAATATGATTGTAACTCTTTAACTCTTAACCAATAACTAGTGAACACTTCTTTGACATTTTGGGCTAGGGCTTCTTCCAAATTTCCTCTTCTAGGTCTTCTCCTCCTTGCACCGTAATTGTCACCCTTCGCAATCATAGCGAACAAGGGATTAATTTCCTCTTCTCCTTTTCATTTCGTTCATCATTTGTTAGCAGTAACTAGTTGTTCAATGATAGTTCAACAGTGCCATGGCAACTAGCTTTAGCCGGCAACATCACAATGCATAAATGCACCATCAAAGCACAGAGCGCTTTGACTTCAACTTCGAGTCTCCAATAGTTTGACTTGTTTTTTTCTTTGATAAAAGCTATTGTTGACTTTGGTGTGATCCCAAGATGGGGGGTGAATTGGGTTTTAAAAACTTTTAAGCTAAATTTAAACATTTTGCCGATTCACCATAAATTATATCCTATTCAATATTAAATGCGTGTACGTAAAAAGATTTAGCTATTTGGTTTATGCATGCGTGCGTATCTCATTCAAAGTAAATGTGTGCATGCAACTAAATATAACAGTAAATAAATAGGTATACACATACTGAAGTTAAAGTGCAGTAATTTAAATGAGATAGAGAGACATAAGATTTGTTATTGAGGTTCGGCAAAACTAGCCTACGTCCCTACCTTGGGCATACCCTCCAAGGATTACACTATACCCGCTCACTTAAACGGGCGGAGCAGAAGCCGTTTACATCCTCTCCTTACGGGGCGAGGAAAACCCAACTCAATTACTAGGCTGAGCCAAACTAGTCGCACTTACGAGGCTGAGACTCCCCAGTTCAATTTTCAGGCTGAACCGAACCGGTCTCACTTATGGAGCTGAGACTTCTTAGTTCAATTAACGGGCTAAACCCAACCAGTACATGAAAAACATTTTTGTACATGAAAATTGCTTCTAAAACATACAAATAGAAATGTACACATTAAGCTCATAAAACGTCCAGTCTCAAAAGATATGAAATAAATGCTCAGTAGAGTAAAGATGTTTTCAAAATGATTTTTACACTATTAAGATTTTTCAATGAAAGCATGAATGTAAAACTATATTTCTCCAACAACATATTTACCATAGAAGTGTGTGGAGAAATCTCAAAGTTTACTCTTAAAATGATTTTCAAAGTGAAGAGTAAATGAGAGTATAGAGCTTTGAATGAAAACAAAATGCCCAAATAAACACTCTCTTGTAAAAATGATTTTCAAGAAATAAATAAAAAAGAGTTATTGGAGAGTAAAAATATTTGCCCCAAAATGATTTTTGAAATGAAAATGTAGTTGGGGGAACTTTTATTAACTAAAAGATTTGAGAGAAAACATTGCTAATCAAAGTTGTAATTTAAACAAATGAAGGAGGTATATATAGAGATTTTGAGAAATATGACCGTTAGGGACCTATTGAAAATTTTCATAAAAGTTTAATTAAGTTTTAACCTAAATTACAGTAGTTAAAAATGAGCAACCTGAGCGGTTCGGTCGACCACTTTTGTGGTTCGATCGATTGTGGTGCCAAGTTCAGTCGACTAGGATGAATTTGAACAGAGTGTTTGGTCGACCATTCTTAAGGAGATTTCAGAACTTTCGCGGTTCGGTCGACCGTTTTGGGTTCGATTGACCGAACTTGGGTGTTCGGTCGACCAGGTCAATTTTCTTTTGAAGGTTCAGTCGACTAGGGTGTCGGGATCTCCCCATGTGTCAGTTCGATCGATCAGAGCGTTGCAGCTCATTTTAAGGTCGGTTGACTGAAGGGTCAAATGATTGACCCTAGGGAGGTTTGGTCAACCGAAGTCTTCTTTGTATTAGAGTTCGGTCGACCGAACATGCCAACTTTAGAAATTTCGGTCCTATAATCTTTATAAGATTTTCCTTAGTTGCATGATAAATAATTCTATGTCAATATAAAACTTTTTCATGCAAAATTATGAGTCCTAAGGTTAATCTAAGGCCTTTGAGAGATACCTTAAAAATCTAGCGTTGGTCGATCGAAGGGTGCCCTATGGTCATTTGGTTTCCTATGGTCAATCTACGGTTGATCCGAGCATTCATCCATATCATGTAAATGCATGCATTATTACAGATCAAAAATAAAAAATTAAATGCAATACAATTACAAACAAATGTCTTCTTCTTTGCTATTCTATCTTTCGTGGAAAACGCCAGTTGATGTGAGCTTTCTGGCTTCTGTCTTCCTCTTCTGTGTGTGCATTAATTCTGAATTGTAAACTTGTTCAAAATACTAGGCACACACATAAGATATATGTGCTTTCTCAGCATCAAAACAGTGATCGGACTCAAAAAGTCACTAATCTCCCCATTTTTTATGATGACAAGCACCTAAGAGCAAAATGGGTATGGTCTGAAAAGACTCCCTCTAAGAATATGCATAATGTAAAAATAAATAGTAAAGCTCAGGCATATTAATGAAAGAAGACATTACAAGAAATTATGCATTTAAATTTTTACATTAAAGCACAAGCTCAGATATTTGCCCTTAAAATTTTCCTTTTCGATCATTATCATTTTGCTAAAAAAAATTCTCTCCCTTTTGTCATCACCAAAAGGGTTAAGTTAAGTAGAAAACATTTTGATCACTTAGAAATAGACTTAGCAAAGAGAACTCCCCCTTTTAAGATAATTTTTAATTTTCTTTGAAAAATCCCCCCTTTTTGATATAACAGTTGGACATAAAAGAAATTATAACTTGTTAAAAAAAATATAACAATTAAGCACACAATGATTTTTAAAATGTTAAAATGAAATGTTAATAAGATCAGACTAGAAATATCCTCAAACCATTGCAATTTAGGCACAACATAAGACCCGCAAAAGATTCAAATTTAAAGCATGCGACATATTAAAAATAGGTTTGAGCATAAGTATGGTCTAACTAGTCCACATGCATTTCATGTAAGAACCATGAACCAGATATGTAACACTCTTTTAAAAATAAAATTTCATGACATAAGATTTTAACACGGAAGGGCACAAGTCATGAAAGCATTTAAGCATATAAGCAAGAAACAAGATGTATTCTATATAAGTTCAATTCTTACTTTTAAAACTGTATATATATAAACATATAAATATATATATATATGTATGTATAAAAATATATATATCCCCTTATGATTTTTAATAAACATAAGGGGCTTATGCTTGCTGAAAAAGAAACTTTAATTTAAAACTCAAGCAAGCATTATTTTTCTAATTTATCATTTAAGCACAAATCACAGAGTACTAGAAAAATGCAGCCATATAGATCCAAAGATATTAAATAAATTTAAAATAAAAATCATATGGCAAAACCTAAGACACATGTGGCTAAGAAGTATATTTTAAATCAAAATTTTCAATAAAATCATTTCGTTTAAGCACAAGCCACAATGAATTCAATAACAGATCTAAGACAAAAATTTGGTGAGCATAACAAGATAGAATTTTAGCCTAAGATGCTCCCCCTATCAATTTGAGTTCATGCTTCAATCCTTTTAACTACTTATGCAAAAAAAAAAAAATTAAGCGTTTAAACAGTATAAGTACCATTTTTCATTCATAAACTTATTTTTCTGGGTAAAAGTTAAATAGTTTGGTTTCCACCAGTAAAATGTCTCTAAACACACATGCGCTAAAAATCAAATACTAAGACATGCATGGTGTTTATCAGTACCTTGAACAATCCATATTAAAGAATGATTCAGTAGAGACAGGATATGATGTTCATGGTATTAAAAAAAATTTCGGACTCAAAAAGTAGAAACAATGAAAATATGAGTCCATGGGTTAGGTATTTCTAATCCTTTTCTCAAGGATGGGGCTTAAACTCCTCGGTATAGTCTCATGCATGCATAAGTGCATTTACGCTCACGGATGAATTTCATTTAAGCACACTCAATACATGTTCATCCTTCATAACAAAACTTAGCATGCAAGAGATTATAGGCATTAAGCTCTTATTGATTTATCCTAGGATTGGGGCTTAAGCTCCCCCTGTATATTTGCATGCATGCTTACTTGAATTAAGCTTAAGGATGATGTTCATTTAAGTGCATGCCTTATATATCCATCCTATCAAATGAATTCAGCATGCAACAAATACTAGTCATTTAGTATGCAAGCATGACAAATTGCATTTCAATTTAAACAAGATAGCCATTCAAGGCTATTACTCAAGATTATGCAATAGAGGTTCAATAAGGATGACACAACTCAAAATTCACAATGAGTGTGTGTGAAGTGAAAACTCCCCATAAGTCATGCAATTGCTCATAGTTACATGGACTTAAATATAATAACATGATGATTGACCATTTGGGTCCTTCATGAAGTTCATATCGCAAGGTTAGGACCGAATGAAGTCCATGAACTAAGTTTCTCCTAGGTCCATAAAATGTGTACATGTTTTCAGTTCAGCGCAAACCAATAAGATTTAACATGTGCTAATCTATATAGTTATTTTGCATGCATTTTCAACGAAGGGTGAGAAAAAAAAGATTCTTTTATGATTCACTCATCCTTTCAAAAATGTTCGGGGATGTATTAAACTATCTATCCGAATGCATGACTTCATTTATGGGAAAAATTCTACCGAAATTTCAGTAGTATTTCGTCTGTAAATAAAACATTTTCCCAATTTTTCATGTACATGAAACTTGATAAATTCAAGCAAGCAATATAAAATAATTTGCATCATGCAGATACCATTTAGTTAAAGGCATGTGAGAACCTATATTCACTACCAGCATGCAATTTACATACTGTATCCACCATGCAGGAGGCATTCAAAATAGACATGCATTCAGTAGTTCAATCAATATATATAATTAAATATAAACTATCCATATAAACATATAATCATTTTGCAAACAATGGACAATTGCATTTAACTCAAACAAATCATCCAATAAACAAAACAAGAAAAGCATAACATAATATATTGCTTATTGGATGAATTTTGAAAAACAAGGCTGCTCCTGTAACGACCTGCTATTTCTTTAATATATTATTATTTTTTCTATTTGAATATAATAAATGTCATCTGTCTGAAGTACTACTGGTAGACTCAGGCTCCAAGGAGTGTTGAGAATAATTCTGTATATCATATGTATCTAAGCAACGGTAACTGAAAAACGGTACATTGGCTTATACACAATACCAGAAAACTTTAATGCTCTGAAATATAATTACAATACAAAATACTTAGTGACTACATCCAAAACTTGAAATCTACCCCAAATCACTAGCACAAAAAATACACCTACCCTTCCAGCAAGGGCAGCCCACGACAATCTCTAACCATAAGTCTGATCTACTCGCCTAGTAGGTTCTCCTAAAAAATAATAAGTCACTGGGATGAGACAACGCTCAGTAAGTGGAAATATGTAATTACTAGGGTGTGGCAGTTGAGTTAATCGTTTAAAAAACTGAAATAATATTGATACTGTAATCTGAAAAAACTGAAACTGTACAGAATATATATATATATATATATATATATATATATATATATATATCATGTAATCTTTAAAATACAACTGTATATTTGAGTTTGCTATTTGAACATACTGCTAATATAATAATATATACTATTACTGTGTGATATATCTGTATATAGGAACTTCTGCTATACCCTAAGATTTGTATATCATGATATATCCCCTCATGATAGGGTTGTGCGGCCCGTAGGCTGGACTTACTTTGGTTGGTCTACCAGGCAAGTCAATTTGAATCTCGAACATCCGCCAATCTATGTAAATCTAGCCCACTGCAATCACTCCGGGCCATCTCTAACCTTTATCATCGTCTAACCGGCTACCTCAACCCAATATGGTGGGGAGATTGCAATCTCTCCTCGCACGGTTATACGAAATCCTCAAACTATCTAAGTCATATGGTTGCACGTGTCTGAAATAGCAACGGTACCGTGCTCTGTTGTATATATATCTGTCTGTAATTTCCACAGGGATATGATATTGTGTAATACTGTATACATATATAAATATATAATCATCTTGCTACTTTTAACATGATTTCAAAACAATCATAACACTATAAATCTGAGCTATAATATCTGAAACATCTATCTTAATTATCAGTAATATCTATTTAAAATATTTGAAATATTTGTCTGTAATAACTGTGATACTAATATGTAATATCTGTAATATTTGTATGAAATATCTGTATATCTGTCTGTAATTTCTGTAATGTCTGTCTGAAATATTTGTATATCTCTCTGTAATTTCTGTCTGAGTGTTATGGTTTAGAAATTATGTTATTCTGAGAAATACTGTAAGTCTCATTCATTGCTATAATCTGTATAACTAAATATTTGTAATACTTTAAAATCTACATACTATACTGTAATAAACTCATGCCACACATTTGGGAAATCAAAATCTCATGCTCAATTTCTGTAATTCTGTTATAAAAATAATATACTATTTTGGAAAAATAATCTGATCTGTATGCTTTTAAATACACATTTATAATCTTTTGAAATATATAACAAAATTTCTAGCATAACATATTTTCCTTACCTTAAATCTGAAAAGCCTCTACTAAATTTTGGCTCTATACTCGCAAAGTTCCCAAATCAACTCCTTGAAATCAACATCCCCCAGAACCAAATATCAGTATTTTTCTGTATACAACATTTCTTATAACTGCAGGGAAAGCAAATCTTGAATAAATTGTCTTACCTTGAAATTGGGATGAATTCCAAACCAACTTCTCTAACAATCAGCTCCGGCAGATTTGTAGAGAACTTCGCCAGAAGCGTCGTGATTGCCTCAAATCTTCAATTTGACGAGAAATGGAGCTGGGATCAAAGAGAAAAGGGGAGAGGGTCGTTAGAGAGAGAGAGAAGGGTTTCTTGTGCCAAGAATCTTCTAAAAATTTGAGTTTTAGCTATTTATAGAGTTGGATTCGTCGACGTGACAGGTCATCTCGTTGACGAGTCTTATAGAAAGTTCGTCGACGAACCTGCACCCTCGTTGACGAATTTCAGACTTCCAAAAACCCTCTGTCGATATCTTCTTGTCGATGATACGTGTCTTCGTCGACGAGGTCCTCATGTTTCCTCATCGACGAATCCCTTGTGTTTGTCGACGAGGCCCTGATTAATTTCTCGGGTTATTACATTCTCCCTTCCTTATAAAATTTCGTCCTCAAAATTTAGTATCTGAATTATACATCATTCTCTAAGGAAAATGGTCTACTTATTTTATTACTTACCCTCACTTATGACGAAGGAATACCGTGGTTACATTCTAAATTCTAGGAGATTACATATATAAAACTAATAACTACTTTCATCTATTCAATACATGTACCTGCAAAAGAAACACTATCTAGCTATTATACTTTACCTGATTACCTCTAAACCTCTTGGAACAACTGCGGGTATTTCTGTCTCATCTGCTCCTCGAGCTCCCAAGAAGCTTCCTCTATAGAGTGATTCTTCCACAAAACTTTTACTAGATGGATTTCTTTAGTGCTTAATTCTTGTGTTTTTCTGTCTAATATCTGTACTGGTGCTTCTTCATAAGCTAATGAATCCTTAAGCTCTATTTCTGCATAACTAATTATGTGGAATTGATCTAAGACGTATTTTCTCAACATAGCAACATGAAACACGTTGTGTATTTTGGATAAAACTGGTGGTAGGGCTAGCCTGTAGGCAACCGACCCTATTCTTTCTAGTATCTCAAAAGGGCCAATAAACTTAGAGCTCAACTTGCCCTTCTTTCCAAATCTCATAATCTCTCTCAGAGGAGCTACCTCCAAGAAAACCCGATCCCCCAAGTCAAACTCTAATTCTCTACGGCGAGTGTCTGCGTAGCTTTTCTGCCGACTCCGTGTAGTACTGATTCTTTCTTTAATTAGTCGGACTTTTTTATACGTCTGCTAAACAATCTCTAGACCCAAGACTAGCCTCTCACCTACTTTATCTCAGAAAAGAGGTGAATGACACCTCCTACCATATAATGCCTCGTATGGTGCCATGTCGATACTAGCCTGATAGTTGTTATTGTAAGAAAATTCAACTAACGGCATAAAATGAGTCTAGCTGCCCCCAAAATCTAGCATGCATGCCCGAAGCATATCTTCTAATGTCTGGATCGTCCTCTCAGTCTGACCATCTGTCTGGGGGTAAATGCTAACTGTGTACCCATAGCCTCCTAAAAACTTTTCCAAAATTGTGAAGTGAACCGAGGATCCCAGTTTGAGACTATGGATACTGGTATATCATGGACGCGAACTATCTCCTGAACATATATTTCTGCCAGTCTGTCTATGGAATAACTGATGTTAATAGGGATGAAATTAGCAGTCTTTGTCAGACGACCAACAACCACCCAAATTGCATTCAATCCCTACCGCACTGGTGGTAACACCGTAACAAAATCCATGGAAACGTGGTCCCACTTCCACTCTGGAATGAAGAGTGGCTGCAATTGTCCTGCTGGTATTTGGTGCTCAGCTAAACCTACTGGTACGTCAAGCACTGCTGTACAAATTCGGCTATCTCCCTCTTCATTCCACTCCACCAAAAGTACTCTCGTATATCCTGATACATTTTAGTACTGCTGGGATGGATTGTGTATAGTGATCTGTGAGCCTCCTCCAATATAGTTTTCCTAATCTCGGTATCTGCAGGACCACATAGCCTAGTACGGAACCGCAGGGCTCCGTCATTTGATATGCTGAACTCCTCTCCCTAACCATCCTGCACTCTAGCCATTACCTCCACCAATTCTGCGTCATCTCCCTTAGCTGCTTTAATTTTCTCGTATAATATAGGCTGTACAATCAGGTTGGCAACAAATGCCTGAGGACTATCCTCTACTAACTCTATGCTAAGTCTCTCCAAATCCATCAGGATCGGATGCTGAACCTCCATAGCTGCCAGTGTTGGTCCCACTGATTTCTTGCTCAGAGCATCTGCTACCACATTTACTTTCCTTGGGTGGTAACTAATAATGCAATCATAATCTTTAATAAGTTCTAGTCACCTTCCTTACCTCATATTCAATTCTTTCTTAGTAAAGAAATATTTCAAACTCTTGTGATTTGTGAAGATTTTGCATTTTCCACCATACAAATAATGCCTCCAGATCTTAAGAGCGTACACCATTGCAGCTAACTCCAAATCATGCATAGGGTAATTCTTCTTATATTCTTTAAGTTGTCTAGAAGCATATGCAATAACCTTGCTGTGCTGTATCAATACGCGCCCAAGTCCCTTCAGGGACGCATCACTGTATATCACAAACCCATCCTCCCCTAATGGGATAGCCAATACCGGGGCAGTCACCCACCTCTGCTTCAATTCTTGAAAGCTCTACTCACAGTCATCAGTTTATTCAAACATCACATTTTTCCTCGTGAGTTGTGTCAACGGACCTGACAAACTGGAGAAACCATCCACAAAACGCCGATAATAACCTGCTAAACTCAGGAAACTCCTAACCTCTTGAATATTTCCTGGCCTTACCCAATACTATAGTAGGAGATGCTTGAATCCTTTACTTTTTTCATTTAAATGATGTTTACTGAATTTTTATCATTTAGCGGATATTTTTTTATTAGAATCATGTGATATATGTTGAAATGGAAATGTATGAATTTTCTATACTATGTATATGGATTATGGGAATGGAGTTCCAATTTGTTATATTGAGAATGTGGAAAACAGAGGCTGGTTACACACCAAGTTGTATCAGTGAAACAAAAAGGGGTAAACCGAGTGGATAGGCGCTGGTTTGAACCCGATGTGATTATCTGAATTTGTGAAAATACTAAAATTGCACAAGTTACTACATTTTGATATAAATTGTATATATGATACTGGAACCACAACTTGCTACCAAAAGAAGTTGAAAAGAACTTCAGTGATGGGGTTGAAAAATACTCTAAACTATTATAAGCATGGTTCCGATGCTGGCAGTATAGTGCAACCATACATGAGGGATCAGTATGGGTATGTTAGATAGTCGACCTACGAGGAGATAGTAAGCTGTTGGTAAAAATAAACTAGGGGGCAGTTGAACTACAAAAGATGCTCGGCTTTGTCCGTACGAATAGGACACTATCATAGGTATCAGTGCACAACCCGTGCCACGGGGGTAAACAGGAAAATTGTCATACCAAGCTAGAAGTGTTCTAATATTCATATGCATGATTTAAATACTTGAATGTGCAGATAAATTTTATATGATACAGTATTATAAAGAAATGTTCCATATGTATGAGTTTTTATGAAAATATGCATATATGCAGTCACACATTGTTGTAACACTTTCTTCCTTACTGAGAGGTGTCTCACCCCATCATACAACCTTTGTTTTTAGGTCCTTCAGTGCATTGGTCCTAGTAGCTAGAGGCACTAGGGAGATTGTTTTTGGTTTAGCATTACGTAAGCGTTCCAAATTATGTACTAAACTTTGATGAAGTTTTTTTGTTGGAGGGTTGTAATAACAGGTTATAATTTATGCTTGGATTTATGTACTTGAGGATGTAATAGTAAGCTCTGGTATAAGTCTAGTAGAAATCCCAATGAATGTTTATGTTTTTCCGCGACATTTATATTGTAATTATGTGTGGTTTACACCCGTATGTCCCTGTTTAGGGTGGGTTGTCTATGTATCTGGAACAGGTACATGTATTTTATATTTGGGTTAACGGTGCTGGTTCGTATAAAGGGTCGGGTCGTTACAGAGAGCCTTTGATGGAACTATGAGGGAAATAATAGGAGAAGTGAACTTAAACATTGAGATTAGACCTTGCACATTTGAGGTACCATTTCAAGTGCTAAAGATTGCGCCCTCATTCAACATGTTGCTCGAAAGACCTTAGATTCATACAACTGAGGTAGTACCATCATCTCTTCATCGGAAGTTGAAGTTTGTATTAGGAGATCATTTGATCACCATAAAAGGGGAAGAATGTATTAGGACAATCAAGCCTAGAATTATGTTACATATTTGTGTTAAGACCAAAAGTCCTTCCAACCTCGTAGAAATAACATCTCCCATGATTAGAGGAGACGAGGAATTGGTTCTTAAACCAAAGTTTAGCCAAGTAAGCATGATGAACGCAAGACAAATGATGAAACAAGAGTATGAGCATAGAAAGGGACTAGGAAAGCATGTGCAAGTAATCACAGAGCCAATCACATTAAATGTCCATTAAAATGAATTCAGATTGGGTTTTCATCCAATCAAGAAAGATAAAGTAGAAGCTTACATTCAGACACATTTGGATTGAGCTCAATTGAACCTTAAACCCCAAACATCAAATCTCAATCCAACCTAAATGCCACATTTTGAACTTAATTTGACCCTAAACCTTTAATTGAATACAAATTTGTGCTCCATGCACAAAATTGGAATGAAAGTCTCACAAACATGAAACATCAAATTTCAAATTCAACATTTCACATGTATTTCATAACCAGTATCACTCAATTTCATTCAATTTTTCTCAATTTCATTTAATTTCACACACTTGCACTCAACTATCCTTAATTTCACTAAATTCAACAAATGCATTTCACTTGTCACCCAAATTCTACTCAATTTTAAACATAACTCAATTCCAAACATCATTCAATCATGCACACTACACTCACATTTTACTTAAATTCACCCATATCACCACCTTACATTCACATTTCACTCCATGCACATGCTCTTGCACATGCACACACCCAATCTAAACCCAAAATTCCCTTATCCTCAAATTTGATGTCCTCCCGTACACCACCCCCATAGTATCCCAACAACAATGCTTATTCATACCGTTTTTCTTTTTCTTTTTTTTTTCCTTTCATAATTAGCCAAATATTTCCTGGAATCAAGAGAGCTCTACCAATGGGAGGCCTCCACCTATATTCACTATTTCCCAAGTTGCCCCAATTCAACCATTTAAATCCCTTCTCTCTTGGTCCTAGAGCGTGATAGACTATAGAGGTAGATTAGATAAGGGGAGTATATTCATTCCTCTTCATTTATTCCCTCATATACATTTTGCAATGGGAGGAGTTACATTTTCTTCTACGCAAAGAGCCCCTCTCACCCTCTCCCTTTCCATTCTAAATCTCCCTCCTCCATTGAGTAAGAGAGCTTAAAGCTCTAAGAGAATTAAAGGAAAAAGAGTCATTTCACAAAGGCATACAACTGCATGTATAACTTCAGTACGTGAGCTTGCTCATATTTTGGTAGAATAGGATTGCATGAGTCTTGAATTCTTGATTTATTTGGACTTGCTCCTAATCGTATTTAAAATATTGAACTTGAAGAAGGGATGAAGTGAGCCTAGATTGAGTTTGCAAAGATTAGAGCCTCTGAAATCCAAAGGGATATGAGTAAGCGAAGCCTTGGAGTTTGGATTTGCTTGTTTAATAAGGTTGAAAATCAATATATATATATATATATATATATATGTTATATTTTAGAAGAAAAAAGAATTAGTAGTGAAAAAGATACAAGGATCAATCTGTTGTTTAGAAGGAACATGGAGGTGAAGAGTGAAAAAGCCAATATGCAGGATTGAGAAATTAAATCACCAAGAAGGAGAAGTTAACAGCTAATTTGAATCTGATGGGTGGAGAGGAACGCTCAGTCACTAGTTGTGACTGAAACTTAGTGACAATAAATGCACAATAATAATATATTTAAATTTGAAAAAATACAAAAAACTTCAAAATCAGAACTCTCTCTCACGCTCACTGGTTTTTCACTCTCAACACACCACACTACATTACACACACACACAACAATTTATAGCAGATACTAAACCAAAATAATCAACAAATGTGGGAGCAAATCTTCAACGGAGGTGGGCTAGTAGGTGAAGTAGGTTGCCTACCGATTCCAAAGAAATCAACAACGGTGGGCTGCCGGCCATCTCTAGTCAAGTTTACTATTTCATCATCCCCCCTTAAACTTGACTCTCCTAACTTTGTCATTCCGAGTATTGTCTTCAGTCTCGCAAAAATATCATGCTTGAGTGGTTTCATGAAAATGTCAGCAATCTGATCATACGTTCTGCAAGATATCAACTCCACTTCTTTATTCTTGACATGATCCTTGATAAATTGATACCGAGTATCAATATGTTTGCTTCTTTCATGGTAAACTGGATTTTTCGCAAGTGCAATCACTGATCGATTGTCGATGTAGACTTCTATGGGGTTATCTTGAAGAAATCCCAGATACTTCAGTACATTCCTAATCCATATACCATGACAGACAGCTGAGTTGGCAGCAACATACTCAGCTTCACATGATGACAACATTACGATGGGTTGCTTCTTCGAAGATCATGTAAATGTTGTATCTCCCATGAAAAATGTGAATCCCGTCGTGCTTTTTCTTTCATCAAGATCTCTTCCTCAATCACTATCTAAATAGTCGATAAGTTTGCAATCACCTCTTGATGAATAGAACATATAATCGGTGATGGTACCCTTGACATATCGGAGTATCCTTTTCGCTGCATTCAGGTGGGACTGGTCAGGAGTCTCCATGTACCTGCTAACAAGTCCAACTCCATAGAGTATATCTGGTCTAGTGCATGTCAAATACCTCAAGCTTCCAACCAGACTCTTGAAGTACATGGGGTCAACATCTCCTTGCTCATTCTTTCTCAACTCCAATCTCGTTTCAACCAGAGTTGTCACAAGGTTGCATTTGTCCATCCCAAACTTCTTCAGTCTTCTTTTGAATAGTGGCTCTAGGAGATAAAGATTCCTTTCTCGCTTTGCACGACTTCTATGCCAAGGAAGTGAGCCATCTGGCCAATATTCGTCATTTCAAATTCTTTGACCATGCTCCTCTTGAAAGCGGCAAACATCTTTGGATTGTTGCCGGTGAAGATCAGATCATCAACATATAGGCAGGCTATCAGCATGCTTCCATATGTCTCCATCTTTATGTATAGCGCATGCTCGTAGGGACACTTCCAAATCCATTATTCTGGAAGTAGTCATCAATCCTCATGTTCCGCTCACGAGGTGCCTGCTTCAAGCCATAGAGTGCTTTCTTCAACTTGTACACTCTATCTTCTTTGCCTTTCTTCACATATCCAGGTGGTTGATCGATATAGATCTCTTCTTCTAGAAAACTATTCAGAAATGCTGATTTCACGTCCAGCTAGTAAATCTTCCATCCATTTTGTGCTGAAAGTGAAAATGGTAATCTAATGGTTTCAAGCCTGGCCACCGGGGCAAAAATTTCTCCATAATCAATCCCTTCTTTCTGCTTGTAGCCTTTGACGGCAAGTCTTGCTTTGTATCTATGAACTTCTCCTTGAGCATTCTTCTTGGTCTTGTAGACCCATTTCACACCAATAGTTTTGTGGCCATTCGGGAGATTCGTCAACTCCCAAGTCTTGTTCTTCTCGATGGATTGAATCTCCTCATCCATCGCTTTTCTCCATTTGTCTTCTTCGTTAGCTTCCTCAAAACTAATCGGGTCGCTGGTCAACAATAGACAATATAGAGTAACATACTCTTCTAGTGGTTCTATAGTTTCATACAGATCAGCCAGATTTCGAGCTCCTCTAGGTCTCATGTCTGAGATTTCACGCTCTATTGGTGATGGAGTTTCATTCCTCTGTGGTGAACCATGTGGAGGTGTCTGCAGCTTGGGAACTTGTGGTTCGATAGCCACTTCTCTTGTCTGTGCAAGTTCTTCTATTTTAAGTGTCAATTCTGCATCTTTTGAACATTCATCCTGGTCTCATTTTTAGGATTCATTTTCTTAAAAAATGACATCCCGACTGTGAAAGACTTTCTTTTTGATGGGATTGTAGAGTCGATATCCCATGGTGCTATCGCCATATCCAACAAGGATACACTTCTCTCCTTTATCATCTAGCTTTGTCATTCTTGCTTCTGGGATCTTGGCGTAGGGTATAGAGCCAAACACCCTAAGATGACTCACACTGGGCTTGTGAGTACTCCAGGCTTCATATGGTGTCTTTGAATTAAGACTTTTCATAGGACACCGATTTAGCAGATAGACTGCACATAACACTGCTTCTGTCCAAAAACTCTTGGGCACATTCTTATCCTTTAACATGCTTATGACGATGTTAAGAATTGTGCGGTTCTTCCTTTCGGTTACACCATTCAACTGGGGAGTGTAGGTCGGTGTAAACTGTGTTTGAATCCCTTGTTTCCTAAGGAATTCCAGGAGAGCTTCATCTTTGTACTCTCCTCCTTGGTCTGACCAGAGTGACTTGATGTGGTAGTCACTCTGTTTCTCCACAAGAGCTTTAAACTCTTTGAATTAGTCGAACACCTCTGACTTCCTTTTTAGGAAGTAAACCCAGGTCTTTCTGCTGTAGTCATCGATGAAGGTTAGGAACTATTGATTCCGTCCATTTGAAAATGGTCTTAGTGGACCACACATGTCTGTGTGTATTAGCTGGAGCGGCATGGTAGATTTCCAATCGACTTGTTTTCCAAAGCTGTTTCTGTGTTGCTTGCTCAAAATACAGCTTTCATATATCACATTTGGATTATGAATATTGGGAAAGCCTTTCACCATTTTCTTGCTTCCCAATTGTTTCAAACTTTCAAAATTAAGATGTTTATACCTTAGATGTCATAGCCAATCTTTGTCTCTGATGATAGCGCTCAAATCATGTTGGATGGCGAGTGGAAAAATTTGATTCTTTGCCATTTGAACTCGAGTAACAAGCTTTCCTCGAGCGTCTATTAACACCATCTGCTTATCATTGAGGCTAATTCGATAGCCTCTCTCCACGAGTTGTCCGAGACTAAGTATATTAGTCTTCATGGCTAGCACATAATAGACATTGGAGATCTAAGCATGATCTCCAGATTTCTGTTTAATCAAAATATCTCCTCTCCCTCGGACTGAGATTTTAGAATTATCGCCAAAAGAGATCTCCCCCTAAACTTTCTCATCAAGTTCAAAGAATAAGTTCTTTCTGTCAGTCATATGGTTGCTGGCTCCAGAATCAAGGTACCAAACACTTTGGTCCTGGGGAGTTGAATTGTGTGCCATCAATATCAATGACTCTCCATCTGCATTTTCAATTTCAGCAAGGTTATCCTCCTCGCTAACCTTTTCTTGTTGTCGTTCCTAACACTCATTGCTAGTGTCCGTACTTATGACAGTTGTAGCATTGAATGTTTCTTTTGTCTACATTCGAGTGATTATTGTATCCTCCTCTTCTTCCTTGTCCTCTGCCTCGTGGGACATAGTTCTGTTGATTTAGTCCTCCTCTAGTAGGACCTCTTCTGCCTCTGCCACCTCCTCTGGAGTCAAAGTTTCCATAATTTCTTCCACGAGATCCTCAGCATCATCCTCTTCCTTGCTGTGACGTCCCCCCTTTGTCATATCTATCTGCAGTGAGGGACAACTTCGTTTGGACAACTTCCTTGCTCCAGTGCTTTATCATCACTCCTTCTGTTGACTTTCTGCTCATGGGCTTGGAGTGAGCCCACAAGTTCTTCTACGGACATTGTTTCCAAATCTTTTGTTTCTTCTAGGGTCACAGCTATATAATCATATTTTAGATCTAAAGATCGCAAAATTTTCCCAAAAATTCTCTCGTCATTTAGAGTCTCTTCATTTCTTCTCAATTGATTTAATACTACCATTACTCGTGTATAGTAGTCAGCAATAGATTCAGTAGACTTCATTTTTAAAGATTCAAACTCACCTCGCAATGTTTGAAGACGAATCTTTCTCACTTTATCTGCACCTTTGTGTGTTCGATGGAGAGAGTCCCAAACTTCTTTGGATGTCTTGGCGGAGGCGATGATTTCAAACTTGGCCTCATTAAGGCCTTGGTAGATTATGGATTTCGCCTTACAATCCTTCTTTCGATCGGCTCGCAAGGTCGTTCTTTGAGCATCGAACATAGCTGCTTCGGCTTCTTTTGATGGACTTTCTCTATACCCATCTTCAATGATGTCCATGACATCCTAAGCACATAGTAGGGCTCTCATTTGAATAGACCAGTTGTCATAATTCTCCCGGGTCAAATTTGGAATGATTGTTTGGGTAGTACCGTTAGCCATCGAATTTAATATATAAAAACTAATAGATGGGGACTGATTTTGGTGAATTTGATGCCACCAATGTGTTCAAAAGGTCGAAAAACCTTAGGAATCGGTTTTGGGTTGCGAAGAACTGGTCCAAAAATTACTAAACCGGCGATAGGAAGTTCTGGTGGTTTAAAACTGGGCCGGTTTAACTTAACTGCCGTTTAAACGGCGTTAGTGCTTATCGTTAGGCCACGTGGCAGCTTCTGCACGTTCTGCGTGTCGGCAGTTGGACGCGGGTCGAATCTTGGGTACGGATCGTGGTTACAGATTGCGAGTTGCTGGATCGGGTTGCGGGTTGCTGGGTCGCGAGTCGGTGGCTGGGTCGAGTATTGCCAACCGGGCGAGGAAGACGCGTGCAGAGCGCGTGGGCGGTGTCACCAGCGGCCGAAGTCTTTGTCGGTGCGTGGAGCGCGTGGGAAAGGTGCTGTGAACATCTGAAGCGCGGGTAAGCGCGTGCGGAGCCTCCCGAATTCCGTTTGAGATGTGGTTTCTACTGTTGGAGTCGTCTCGAGTCAAATTTCACAATGGTAGGCTCAATTTTGGATTTTGAGCAACTTCAAATCTGAGAGAAAAAATGAATTTTTCTCTATTCATCTCTGTTTGATAGATTTTAGCGTTCCTGGATGCTCTGATACCACTGATGGGTGGAGAGGAACGCTCAGTCACTAGTTGTGACTGAAACTCAGTGGGAATAAATACACAATGATAATATATTTCAATCTGAAAAAATACAGAGAACTTCAAAATCAGAACTCTCTCTTATGTTCACTGGTTTTTCACTATCAACACACCACACTACATTACACACACAACTATTTATAGCAGATACTAAACCAAAATAATCAACAAATGTGGGAGCAAATCTTCAATGGAGGTGGGCTAGTAGGTGAAGTAGGTTGCCTACCGATTCCAGAGAAATCAACAGCGGTGGGCCGCTGGCCAATTCCAGTCAAGTTTACTATTTCAACAGAATCTTAGGTAGGATTTTAGGGTTTAGTTGGTGCAAACTTGCAAAGAGAGGCTTGGTGGAGTGGTTCAGCGCATGCGGTGCATATGCATCTAGCGTTGAAAGCAATTCGCTAGCTGTCTTGCGCATGGTGATAGAAGTAGGGATCACTACGTGTGTGTGTGTGTGTGTGTGTGAGAGAGAGAGAGAGAGAGAATCCGGTGTGACAATGGTTGGGTGACGGCAATCAATAGCAAGGAAGGTTGGTGGTGTTGCATACCAAAAGCGGTGGCTCTGTGTATAAGAGCCATACACTTGAATCACAAGTAGGATTCGAACAAAGAGTAATCAGAATCACAACTAAGATTCCATTGGTTTAGATTAATTTGTTCCATAAACTCATTTATAGTTTGAGAGGCGATCGATTTAGTTTCTATTAGACCTTGTGATTTTTCACGCTTGTTATTCAATATATCTAATCTAGCATTGGTGTGATTTCCCCTGTTGCATGTGATTGTGGTTGCTCCCCCTTTTAAAATAAATAAATAATTAATTACTGCATGGCTCGCACATGGCTGACCATGCACATATTAGACTAAAAAAGAAGAAAGTAGCATATGCATGCACACTCCCACACGCATGCCACATGCACGGATGTGCCTGGCAAACCTCGAAAGTAGTGCCCTTTCACCAACTCTTCTTCCTCCTTCCTTCCCATGCTTGCCATCTACCCCACTTCAAGGGTTCTTCCACCATAATTCTCATACACCTACTTACAAATCCCTAATCCAAACAAAGCTTAAAAAGGCATTTGTTTGGCAACATTTATTTCGAGAGTTTTTTTTCTTTTTATTTTATTTTTTATAATATAATATTAAATAACAATTTGGTGGGAACTTTTTTTCCCATTTTAATGGGTCCCAAATCTCGTTGGAGGGTTCAGCGAGATTTTAAGCAAAACTCGCTGGACTATCCAATGAGTTTTAAACAAATAGGGCTACCGCTGGTTGACGCGTGGCCGCCAAAACTTGTTGGACCATCCAGTGAGTTTTGTTCGAGTTTTGAAGTCTTCTTCCTCCATTTTTCTTGCGAAATTGTAGAGTGGCAGAGTCTTGCAGAGCACAACAGCAGCAATCATCAGAAAATTGGACACTCACAACAGGTGACCATTAAGGGAGGAGCCGAATATTGCTCGTAGCCTCGCTAATCGTTGGAAAGGAAGGTATAAAAAAGAGAGATTAGGTATATAGCTTAAGCTGAAACTCGTATATTATTTCATTCAGATTTGTTAGTTTGATTCATAAATTAGTATTTCATACATTCAATTTTGTAATTGGAAGCATCATTCTGAAATCCCTAATTTGAGGTTAGGTTATTTTGTTTTCATACTTTACTTTTTTGAATTTGTTATATATTTTATGTGTAATTGTTCTTGGGCAATTTGCAATAATTTACTGTTTTAAATTTGTTATTGAAAAAAAAAAAATTAAGGTTAAGTTAATAAATTATAAAAATCAGAATGTTGAAGTGTTCATGAATTAACAAAAAAATTAGTTAAGACTTTTAATCAATATTTTTTTCAAAAAAGAAAATTGCTATCCCTTAGTCTATTTCGGTAACTAATTGTTAAAAAATAGAATTGAAGTTTTAGAGATTAAAGAGAGTGTTCTTTAGGTTTTATACGTATAATAAGTAGTTTTTCTTAAGACTTTGTTAGTTACAATTAGCATATAATGTTGCCTCCTATATTATTTTTTGATAATCTATAAAAAAATCAGATTAAATGAAAGAAGACTAATTTTACCTACATAGGAAAAATTAAAAATTGAAACTAATTTTATAATGCTCATAAATTAAATTGGATCAACAAGATTAAATCTTATTATAGTTTCTCTTTATATTAAAATTAGGAAATATAAAATTTTTTTAAAACACAATTAAAAATTAAAAAAATAAATATTAATGATGTGTCAAATAAACACAATAACAAGGTGTTATGCCATATGCTTAAATATATATTTTTGTTTTTCTTAGGTCTTTACTATTTCCCGAGGGTCAGTCTAAATGGCAGGAAACTCAAGCAGTGTTGCGGTGACTGTGTTGTTATATAGGGGGGAAGGGGGAGAATATTATCACAAGAGTTGAAGGTGATAGTTATAGTACTAAGCTTGTTCAAGCTATTTGAATTGGCAATAGGGCTAAATTAAAAATATTGTATGCGAAAATATACAAATATTTGCATATTAATCAAAACCAAGATGCATTGCGGGTGACCGCAAGATACCCTATATGAGGGTTCAATGATACAGTAGTTTATGAGGTTGTTCCTGTAATAGATGACTATGGTCTGCACATTCTGTTTGATGCACACAGCTCAGGCGTTACACATATAACTGTGCAGTTATAGGTGGAGACCATTCCTCAAATGGGTGTTGTTGCGGATAGGCAGACGGAGATGCCTGTCAAACATATGGTTGAAGTAGAAGAAGACACCCAACAAACACGTCATTATGAAATGACTGTGTTTGGTTGTATTGAACCATACATGAGTGCATAATTTGGTGGGACGTTTGTTGTGGATTTGAATTAAGGTCTGGTATCGTCGTTTGAGCCGCCAACATATGAAATCCCCATTTATCACATGGATGAATAGGGAGGGCGCGCACAAGATCCCGCTGAAGGTCTGAAATCATTGTTCGCCATTATGAACGTTGCATTAAGCGAGGGGATGAATATTACGAATATGGTTAATTTAGAATATGAAGAAATGTACGAGCAGGAAACCGCTGAAGCGTTAAATGAGTTCACCGATGATGTGAACCAACCCCCCGTGAAATGAATGATGCCATCTACAACGCTCAGTTTGTAGACGAACCTCCAATGTACGCTCAAATTGATGTTGATGCTACAAATTTGCCACGCGAAGAGGAGCTTCCTATACAAGTGACTTGTTGGGATGATTCGTCCGAGCTGGGTAAGGGGATGCTTTTCGGGTCAAAGGAACAGTTGATAGCTGCAGTGCGGATTTATCACGCTCGAACCCACCATAACTTCTACATTGTACAATCTAACCTAGTCATGCCACCTCGTTCTCATCCAGCATCATTATATGAGTCATCTCCCCATCCGCTTTATATGGATTATGATGATGCTATACCTTAGGGCGAAGATGATAAACATACAAGACGACGACAGGGCAAGAGACTGAATGGAGATGACCAAGAACGAGAAGGCGAACGCAGACGGCGGACGCAGATGGCAGCCACCCCAAGACCGGAGACGACCTCCGTGTGGCACTTAAGTAGGCATTTGTTGTATATGTACTTGACCCCTATATTGTGTTGTACAGTAGTCTAATTCTTTTGATTTCATTTGTATAGCCTCATTGCATTATTTCTGTATAATTGGGGATGTTTATTTGTTGTTCCTCAATATGTATATGTGAATGAAAGTTGTGTATGAAAGTTGTGAATATACTGATATCTGGTATCGATTGCCAATGAAAAATGTTTTCTTTGAACATGTCCATGGATGGATATACTCGATTTTAAGAGAAGACTCAACCTAAATTTTTACAGTTATTCGATGTACTATAAATGTGTATGAAATTTGTGAAATACTGTTATCGATTGCTAGTATTTATATATTAACTCAATGTACCGTGAATGTCAACATTGGTGTATGAAAGTTGTGAACATACTGGCATTGATTACAAATGAAAAATATTTTCTTTGAACAGGTGCATGGATGGATATACTCGATTTTAAGAGGAGATTGCCGAAATTTTTATAGTAATTCGATGTATTGTGAATGTGTATGAAAGTTGGGAAATACAAAATGACATTTATTGTAATTTTTTTAAAGCCCTAATTGAAATATAAAAGTTATTCAAGTGCAATACTTTTTAAAAAGATATATTACGTACCAAACAGGCAAAGTAGGCAAGTGATTATTAATTTTGTAAATTTCCATTTAATAGTGTTGAATAATTTTGTATTTTTAAGAATTATTTTGATAATTTAATAATTTATGTTAAATAATTAATTAATTTTTTCGAGATGCAATCATATTGGAAAATAAAAAAATACTACAAATAGAGTTTTGAGTATAAAATATTACAAAATTAACAATGTGCAATGCAAATCTTATTGGATGGTTCGGCGAGATTTTAAGGAAAACTCGCTGGACCATCCAATGAGTTTTGGCTACCACGCATCAATTAGCGGGCAACCCTCATCGTTTAAAACTCACTAGAGTGAGTTTTTCTTAAATCTTATTCGACCATCCAGCGAGATTTGAGACACATCAAAAAAAAATTCTCACCAAACCGTTATTTAATATTTTATTAAAAAATTTAAAATGAAAAAAAAAAAAACTCTTTATTTCAAGGGTTCTTCCACAATAATTCTCAGACACCTACTTCCAAATCCCTAGTCCAAGCAAAGCTTAAAAAGGCATTTGTTTGGCAGCATTTATTTGGGTATGAAAATTTTATTTTATTTTTTAATTACAAATATTAAAATTTGTAATTACAAATATTAATCAAAAAGTTTTGATTAATTTTGTAATTAGACAATATTTAAAATGACTGTTAAAATGTTACTATTTTTTTAATTAACATTGACCTTGAGATCAACCAAGATATGATTGATCAATGGATCAAGGAGGGTTTTACCCATCTCCATTTTGGTGCTATCCATCTAATCCTCACTCTCCATGGTCGGAAAGGTCTCCCAGTCACTACCAAAATTACCCTTCTTAACACTACATTCATTTAGTATGAACATGCCGTTATTGGCACCTCTCTCACCACTCTCCAGGTAGGAAGCATTTCACTTACTTTCTTCCCCAATTTCAATATCCTCTTAGGGATAAGAATCTCAAAAACTGTATGAAGATCTAATTGCAGATATCAGGAGCTCCACAAATAGCATCTTCCTATATGGCTACTCTTCATCATCAGCTTATTTATCGACTACAAGATCATGCTGTTGATCTTCCACTCCCAGGAAATGCTGAAAATACCATTTTGATTACTGCAGAAAGAGGAGATGATTTCCCCACCATTCTTCAAATTCCAAGGCAAATTTCCAAAGATAATTTGAAGCAGCTTATTCCTTTGGAATGGATTACCAGTTATGAACAACTTCATCAGCAAAAGGAACCTATCCATCTTTCAAAAGCCAAGTTTGAAATATGTTTTGATGGAAAAGTAAAGACGGTGTTTAAACCGCCAAAGGCTACTTCGTCTAGCACTCCTTCTATATTCCAGTATTTTATGAT
Organism: Malania oleifera; assembly: GCF_029873635.1. Taxonomy (NCBI): domain Eukaryota; kingdom Viridiplantae; phylum Streptophyta; class Magnoliopsida; order Santalales; family Ximeniaceae; genus Malania; species Malania oleifera. The sequence continues at coordinate 87,097,141 of NC_080420.1, forward strand.
TCGTCCTGTCACATTTGAGGACAAAATTCCCATAAGCTATGTTAAAGCTAATGGATTTCTAGTCTATAAAGACAAGATTGAAGGACATTTCATATGGGACGTGGATCCCTCTATGTGTGATGAAGATTGTGATTGCAGTTTCGTTCCTCACCAACATCAGAGTACGTGCAAACCTCTTCCTAAACAAAGAGGACCAGAAGATCCAGATAGTCCCTGGATAGGGCCTAATCCTGCCAAAGAAAAGCCAATACCACTATGGATCTACGAAAGAGCTCTCTAAATCTTAACAGAACAAGGATTATTATCACCGAAACTAGAGCCCATACCTGAATTTCCTAAAGCCACCCCTCATCCAGTTCCAGTAGCCATTCCTTGTTTTATGGCTTCCTCATATGATAAAAATTTCCCTCCTTTTGAATCAAAATCATAACCAGAGGCAAATCTTTATTTTAAACCCTTTGTCCAGCCTACAGAAATCCAGCCTGATGGAACCAAAAAGCTGCCTTCTCAAGTTGAGCAAGTTCTCAATTGGCAAACTCAAAATGCCAGGGTTCAAAATGAAACTCTTAAAACTATGGACCACAAAGTTGATAGATTAATCTCTCAGAGCTCTCGAATGGACAATCGCATAGGCCAATTTGATTCCAGAATTGAATAGATGTATACTGATCTAAAGACTAGAATTGACCAATTTGATGTAGATTTAAGATACTACATAAAGACATTGTACTTCAGAGCAGAATTTGATTTCAAAGAGGCAGAAATCAGAAAATTAAAAGATCAATTATCCCAGATGGAGCAAGATTTTCACAAACCTCCACCTCCACCATCCTTTTATATACCCAAGGCTTATCCTTACACTCCTTACTCGTTTTCCTCACCATCTCCCCCATCCTCATATACACAACCAGATTATTCCAAACACTTTAAGTCCATGGCTAAAGTTTTCAGAAAACATTCCCTCATACATAAAAAAAAAAGCAAGTTCCAACACCTCACAACCAAATCCTCCATCACCCAGACCAGTACCACCTACCTCTTACTCAGAACAAAAACTCAAGACCCCTGTGATTCCATCTGAATTTGAGCCCAAATACCCACCCTTACTCATTGATGAGATTTCTTCTCCATCGGAATCAGCCTCTGTAAGTGATGATAAATGTGATATTTCCACTGAAGCCTTATCAGCCTCATCCCAAGAAGAATATGTTGCTGATATCACTTAGATGCTTATGGCTGCTCAAACAAACCTTGAACCATCTAGGGCTTGGGATACAAATGATATTTCTGAAACCACTCCAATTATTGAAGAACCCACAGAAGCTGAAACAAGAGCTCAGGAAACCTAAGGAACCTTCCCACTAAAGCCTTCTAATGTCCCTTAGTTCTCCTTTGACGATATTCCTCCAATCAAATGGAGAGAAAAAATAGGAGAATTCGGAGCATGGATTGATCTTCAATTATCCAAAACAGGGAATCTTTTAGAAGCCGTTTTAATGGAATTTGCATCCTGGTTTACTAGATCTCTCAGAGATTGGTTTCAAGTTAGGCAAGAGTATTTTGAGATGCGTTGCTATTCTTTGAAGAGAGAAGACCTTGAATTTCATTACCATGGAATGTCTAAGAAATACTACCTCTTAGGAGGTTTCAATGATGAAAATTTGAGACAGGTCTATATTAACTCTTTGCCTAAGGAACTTCAAGCAGAACTCCAGAGGAAAATTAATTCTCTCCAAAGACCACTTATAGAAATTTCTCTTGGGGAAATTCAACAATTGGCCTTTGCTTCTTTAGATAAACTCTGTGATACTCATAAGTTATTTTCCAAGATGCTTCAACAAAATCACAGGTTTAAAAAGCAGTGTAAAAAGCCCTATTTACAGATTAAACGCAAAGATAAAAGCTACACGTGTAGACCAATATTCGTTGCTTTATGTCATGTAAAACTTTATGTCAAGTCTCTTCATTAAAGTTTCTTTAGGTCATGTCGTTGCTTTATGTAAAAGTTGCTGCTTTATGTCATGTAAAAGTTTGTGTCAAGTAACTTTATTAAAGTTACTTTAGTCCTGATAAGCCTTATAATAGTGAACTTTCATATCTATAAATAAAGGGGGTTGCGTTCCCGTTCGAGGCAACACCAAGAAAACCTGTCTAAAGTTTCTACTTCTTCCATGGCTTTCTAAATTCCAAGTTCCTAAAAACTGATGCTTGAAAGGCTTTTGTATCCACCTTTATGAGCTTGTAAAAAGGATTCATGTATGCTCTGTGCTTGCCTCTCTAGGAGGATCCTGCACATCAGAAAGATTGTACGGTCCCCTGAGATCTACCTTGTTCGGTCCTTTAATCTTTCCTTTAAGGCACTTGTGGATGGCTTAGAAATACCCATTGATGAGGTCTGGGGGAAAACAAGTCTAAGTCAAGTGTCTAAAGGGTTTTAGATCTGTGGTTTTCAGACATTGTATGATCTAAGGGGCTCCCGACCGACCCTGTGTTTAATAAAAGTAATATTATTGTTGTTTCATAGAATTTGTTATAGTAATTAATATTTAGATATTGTACTGCCCTCAATTATTTCAATTAATTAATTTTAAGTGTTAGATATGTTTTAAATTTATAATTGTTAAAAATTTTAGATTCAATTAATAAATTTTTATGTTTAAAAATACAATTGTTCTTGATATATTTTATATACATATCAAAGATATAATGATCATCTTCTCAAAGCGTTTGTTAAGATTATGATAAACTAAACATTGATATGAAAATTCTGTATATATTTCTTGAAATCTTACATAAGATTTTTAAGAATATAATTCTATGCGGGAAAAAAAAAAAAATAATGCCGGTCTAAAAAATTATTTTGTTTCATTTTATTTTATTTTAAAATTACAAAAATCAGTTGTGCCGCTTTTTCACTTTTCCAACAGGTGAACATTCCACTACCTAAATGTTTAAAAAACTAAAAAAAAAATTGGTAACTCAACCCATGAGATCCTCTGAATGGAACCGCTGTTTTTCTTGAGCTTCCATGTTATTTTGAGTGCACGGTGATCATTAAAATGGTCCTTTCACAATTATACCGGGTCTAAGTTTTTTGAGAAATACTATATTACCCCATCCAATGCATTTTTTAGAGAAAGAGTTACGCACATTCTATACACGGTCATCGAAAAGGATTATGCCATTTTCTAGGAAGGTCCTAGAAAATGACATATTTGCTTGAAACTAATAAAAGAGATTCTTAAAAACGGTTTCTTTCCGTGATTAACCACTTGCTAAAGACGGAATTGGATAGAAGGTACACTATCCATAATTAGCATTATAGATTGGGATGCTCATTTAATAGGCTAATCATTCAAAATATCCAAAAAAAATTATTTAATAATATTAGAGAAATATACACTTTACATCTTAACAAAATATACTTTTTATTTTTTTTCTTTCCATTTTTTTCATTCTCTCATGTATATATACGCCTTTGTAATATTTAATAATCAATATAGAGCAAATTGTCTTTCTCCAAATTTAACACGGTATTAGAGCTCTAGGTTTTCTTAATCTTTTCTTTTTTCACCTTCTTTGCCGCCGCTGTCGTCGTCCCTCACTCGGACTCTGTCTCCGGCTACCCAGAACCTCCACCGTTTCCTTCTCACCGGCGTCAAGCCAAACCAGCAGATCCTCACCATCTCCCTTGCAACCCTCCACGACTCCCTCTACGAACACGCCTCAGCCTAGTGTTGCTGACCCTCTCAACCTCCAACGCACGGCCACTCCCTGGAACTCCGAGCATCATCTTTCGGCAACCACAGCACCACATCATGGCCGCACGCAATTCTCCACCTTCATCTCTGGCCAGACCATCCTCGGGTCGTCACACCATCCTCGCCGTTGTCGTCGCCGAAGTTCATACAAAGACCAACCGCGGTACAGCTCTCCTCCAGCGAACACTCTGCCACATTCATCAAACCCAGCACTTGCCGGCCATCACTCATCCACGGCAGAACGGCTCTCTCTCTCGTCTTTCTGTCTACACCGCAACACTCTCCGACAACAACAGACAACGACGACACCAGCCCTGCTACTAGCAACGATAGCCACCCTACGCAGGAATATTTTTTTCCTCCTTGACTCCCTCGCCTCCAGCTTCAGAACCTCCTGGCAAACAGCTCCGGTGTCGTCTCCATTGTTCACAGATCTCCTCTTCTCTCCCTGTTTTTTTGGCTATTTGGTTTGCCATCCCGACCGTCTTGCAGTCGTGGCAGCATCATTCTTTATTCCAGCATCTTCTCCAGCAGCTCTCCGTTCTCAGTTTCGTTCGGCAGGTTCCTTCCCGCTGCTCACAGTATCTCAGCCTCTCTCTTGGCTCGTCGTTTCTCAAACATCTCCGACAGACTCTCATCTTCTCTGACTTTTCTGCCATCTCTCAATTGCTGCTCTCAGTTTTGGTACCCACAACAACTCTGGCATCGTCTCCATCATTGCTCAGTTATCTGGCGGTTCTTTCCCATCTCCGACATCATAACTCTCAGTTCCAGTTCGTCGTCTCAGCTGTTTACTATTCATAGCTTTCCAGCGATCCATCTCAGTCCTATTTTCTTCTGTGGCGCCCATCTTCTTCGGCATTTTTTCGGTTGATCATCTCTAGGTATCCCTCAAACCTCCGATCATCTTCTCCATCATCTATTCAATTTTCTCAGTCGTTGGCGGTATTCCTTGTCTCAGTTTTAGATCGCCTTAGTGGTCTTAACACTCCGACGGCACCTTCAGCTTCTCTGATTAAACTCGAAGATTATCAAATCAAAGGTTTATATTTTTGGTCATTGCAAAGATTGGATATGACTTGATTCAGCGGTTTGATTCATCTGAACAGATCTAATGTTATGGAAGCATATGATTCTTCAATGGCTGCAAATATTGTCACAAGCTCGTCATCCTCTTCTGAGATTACTATCCTTGGTCTCACCAGCGAATAATACCATCAACTCTTGGATCTTTTATTGCCCTTGAACACCAGCTCTTTCAATTTTGCTGGTAACCTTGCCTCTTGTCATTCTGTTTCTCCTTCTAATACTAAATGGATTGTTGACTCAGGTACCTCTGATCATATGACTTCCAATTTGTCTTCTCTTGATAATATTCAACTTCTCAATCCGTCATGCCCCATTAAGCTTCCCAATGGTGACATTGTTCCTATAACTCATACCGACACTATGCGGTTTTCTTCTAATTTCTCTCTTTCTAATGTTCTTTATGTGCCTTCATTTAAATTTAATTTATTGTTCATCGGCAAACTTACCATTGATCTCAATTGTATTGCTGTATTTTTTCCTACATGTTGTGTCTTTCAGGACCAATCAACGAGGAGGCTGATTAGAACGTGTCATGGGCTTTACCATTATAAATCTCCCTCCGCCTCAGTTTTCCACTCTAAGCGCATTTCTGACACTACTCTTTGGCATCAACATCTTGGTCACCCTTCTCTCTCATGCATTCCGAAAACCTTAAATATTTCTTCTTTTCATTTGCCTTATGATGTTTGTGCTAGAGCAAAGCACACCCGTTTACCTTTTTCTTTGAATACAAATAAAAGCACATTTTGTTTTAATCGAATTTATTGTGACATATATGGTGGTTATCCTATAGCTTCACTTTCTAGTGCACATTTTTTAACAATCGTGGATGACTACTCGTATGCTACATAGGTCCATCTTATGCGCATGAAATCTGATACTTTCTCTTGCCTTAAAAATTTTTACACCATGGTTAAAAATCAATTCAATTGCCCCATTAAGCATGTGCGCATTGATAATGGTAGAGAATTTCTATTCACCCCACTTCAAACTTTTTTCCATGATCAATGCATTTTTCACGAGCGCATATGTGTGGATACACCTCAACAGAATGGTGTTGCCGAGCATAAACATTGTCGTCTTCTTAATGTGGCTCTGTGTTTACGTTTTCAAACTAATCTTCCCATCTCTTTTTGGGGTGAATGCATTCTCACAGCCACTTATTTAATTAACTGCACTCCTTCATTCAGTCTCAATCATAAGTCCCCTTATGAACTTCTTTTTTAGAAACCACCATCGTATACACACTTGCGAGTGTTTGGGTGCTTGTGTTATGCCCAAACCGCTCGCTAACATCGCGATAACTTCTCTCCTCGTGCTCTTTGGTGTGTTTTCTTAGATTATCCTATTCATCATAAGGCTTATCATGTATACGATCTTGAAAACAAAAAAAAATTCATATCCCGTGATGTCGCTTTTGAAGAAAATGTTTTTCTCTATCATCTCATACCTCCAACTCCTACATCCTCTCCAGTCCTTCCCCTTCCTATTCCTGATATACACCCTTGCTACCCTTTACCTACCCAACCATCCACACCTACCCCTAGCCCCTTATCTCTCCCTCCTTCTCCCTTGGTATCCTCACCAACACCCTCATCCTCACCCCCTTTCCCACCACCCCCTCCACCCACCTTTTCACGGCCCAAACGAGTTGTCACACTCTCTCTTACTTAGCTGATTATATTTTCCCTACTTTACCACAGTCCTCCACAGCTTCACAGGTTTCAAGATGTTCCTCAGGTATGGTTCATTGTCTCTCCTCTTTTTTATCTTATCATTGTTTCTCTAATCAACATTTGACTTTTCTTTCTGTTACGTCCTAACATCCCGAACCCATCTCATATTCTCAAGTTGTGCTACACTCTCATTGGCGTAATGCCGTGGCCTCTGAAATCCAAGCCTTAGAAACCAATGATACATGGGTTCTTCAACACCTTCCACCTGGAAAAAAAAAACCAATTGGTTGTAAACGAGTGTTCAAAACAAAAGGGCCGATGGATCCATAGAGCGACACAAAGCTCGCTTGGTGGCCAAGGGCTACACTCAGGTAGAAGGTTTGGATTATCATGACACTTTTACTCCTGTTGCTAAACTCGTTACTATTAGATGTGTTCTTAAAGTGGTTGCAGCTCGAAATTGGCATCTCCTTCAATTGTCAACAACGCTTTTCTTCATGATGACCTCAATGAGGAGGTTTATATGATCCCTCCACCGGGTTATTGCAAATAGGGGGAGACTCATGTTTGTCGTCTTCAGAAATCTTTTCATGGCCTTAAGTAAGCCTCTTGCAATTGGTTTTCTAATTATCTTCTATTTTACTTACTGAGGGTTTCCCCCAATCTCAGGCCGATCACTCTCTTTTCACCTGCTCTCGGGGTCAGTCTTTTACTCTCATACTTGTTTATGTTGATGACATTCTCATGGCAAGCAATGATCTCTCCGATATTAGCACTTTCAAAGTCATGCTCGATTAGAAATTCAAACTAAAGGATCTTAGCAAATTGAAATATTTCCTTGCCCTTGAAGTTGCTCGCTCTCCCACTGGCATATTTCTTAATCAACGAAAATATGCTCTTGACATTCTTACTGATAGCGGTCATCTTGGTGCTCGTCCTGCCTACTTTTCCATGGAACAAAATATGAAGCTCAATAATACCGATGGTGATCTTCTCTCTAATCTAAGCTCGTTTTGGCAACTCATTGGACGTTTGCTATATCTCGCCATCACTCGTCCCGACAATGTATTTCCCGTCAATATTCTCAGTCAATTTATGCTCCAGCTCAGACAACCACATTATGATGTTGTATGTGTTCTTCGATACATTAAGGCATCTCCAGGACAAGGCTTATTTTTTCCTACTGCCAACACTCTTCAAGTCTCAGCCTATTCTGATTCGGATTGGACTAGTTGTCCCCTCACTCGCCACTCCACCACTGGTTTTTTTCATTCAGTTGGGCACTAATCCAATTTCCTAGTGCACTAAGAAACAACCTACAGTGTCTCGCTCCTCCGCCGAAGTTGAGTACCAAACGCTTGCTTCCACTACTTGTGAACTTACATGGCTCAAAACTCTTTTACATGATCTTGGAGTACCGCATTCCCACCCTATGCTCCTATATTGTGACAACCAAGCGGCTTTTCACATTGCCCAGAATCCTATTTTCCACAAACGTACCAAACATATAGAAATAGATTGTCATATTGTTCGTGAAAAGTTACAAGTTGACATCTTCTTCACTAAGAATATCCCTACCCACAGTCAATTTGACGATATCTTCACCAAAGCTTTGGGTTGTGAACATTTCTAAGACTTATCACGCAAGTTGGGCATTATAGATTTCCATGCTCCAACTTGAGGGGGAGAATTAGAGAAATATACACTTTTCATCTTAGCAAAATATACTTTCCATTTTTTTCTCTTTCCATTTGTTTCATTCTCTCATGTATATATATACACCCTTATAATATTCAATAATCAATATCGAGCAAATTGCCTTTCTCCAAATTTAACAAATAAAAATAAATAAATAAAATGAGCCTAATTTGAATGAAATGAAAGATATGGTACCACACTCTTTTTTTCTTTTAAAATGGCAATATGTCCATCACAGACAAACTTCGTTATGTTAATTCATAAATTCACAATCTGACAACCGTAACACATTCTTAAAAGCTCTCCACAAAGTAAAAACCATAATCTCTCTATTCCCCTTAGATCTAGCAATGGAAAATACTTTCTTCTGTTATCATAGCTTAAACTCAACCCTCCACTCCCTAAACCCACGTAGAGCACTTCAAACTCCATCAAATTTCAAAGTTCCAATCCCTCAGGTTGAACCTACCATCACAAATTTGTACCTCAATTGAGCTATAGAAATATGTTCTTTCATAGATCTTATAACATCTTACAAATTTTTTTCCTTGCATTTGGGAGCATAATATTCAAATTTTAAATTTAAATTTATGTGCATATGGATAAAATTTAGTAGAAATCATATTAAATTTCTACTGATTCTACATAAATTTAAATCCAAATCCTAAAATCCTTACTCTCAAACCCAGGATTAGGAAATTGTCTTGGCATTAAACTTGAAAATAATCACTACTACAAATACAATGTTTTACCAGAAGATAGAATTAAAATCTGTCGAGCAATAAAACAAACCTTGCTACTGAAGCTATTGCTTGTTCTCCTCTATTGTCTCGCACCCTCCTTCATCGTCTTCTTCATCATCCCCATCATCATCTACATTGTCAATATCTTGCTTCATGGCTAGATCCAACCGAAAAAGGACTATTAAAGTGAAAAGAAATGCATGAAAGGTATATGATAAAAGGCTAAAGAGATATATAGAAGAGTAAATTCATCTCTATCATTCATTGCTCTGCACTTGAGTACACAGTGATAGCCCCGAATATATAGGCCTTGACAAACAACAACTTAGCTTCATTTTACAATTTTATCATGCCAGCTCAGCCATTTTGTTAGCTTGAGATTCCACTGGAATATGAGGCAATTGGTTGGTTTCCTTGCTGTGCGTTGAGAGCTGCATTCTGGTGTGCTGAGGTGGAGACGTGGCTGTATCTCTAACATCCCCCCGCGATTTAGACGATACTAGTGTCATAGTAAGACTGGATCGAAGCAAGGCAAAGCGAGCAGCAATGAGAGGCTTGGTCAGAATGTCAGCAATCTAATCTTTAGTAGAAATGAAGGACACTTGGAGAGAATTGGCAGCAACTCACTCTCGGACAAAGTGATAATCCAAGTCTACATGCTTTGTTCTTGAATGCATTACTGGGTTTATTGAAAGATAGGTGGTGCCAATGTTATCACACCAAAGAGTTGGTGGGTGAGTGAGCGAAATACCAAGTTTAGACAAGAGATACTACAACCAAAGAAGCTCACAGGTGGTGTTAGCAACATATTTATATTCAACTTCTGTGGATGACCGAGCAACGGTCGATTGTTTCTTTGAGCCCCAAGAGAGGAGATGAGAACCAAAGTAGACACAGAAACCACCCATGGATCAATGATCATCAGGACACCCAGCCCAATCAGCATTAAAGAAAGTAGATATGATAGGATAGGAGGAAACAGAGAAGAATAAGCCATGGTGACGGGTGTGATTGAGATAGCGAAGGATCCTCTTAACAACAATCCAGTGGGGAATGCGAGGAGAGTGCATGTACTGATAGACACGATTGACAACAAACAAAATGTCTGGTCTAGTGAAAGCTAAATATTGAAGACTTCTGACAACACTTCTATACCAGTGAGATCAGAAACAAGCATTAACCATCCAACTTACATGAGTTTTTTAAGAGGTGGACATTGGTGTGGACACAGGTTTTTTGATAGGTGCATATGGTACTGAAAGCAAATCAGTGATATATTTCTGTTGAGACAAAAACAACCCTTATCAGAGGTCTGGTGGACTTCAATGACGAGAAAAGAAAGTAACTGAGTGGACGAGACTTTGACCGGAAATTGAGATTTTAAAAATTGAATCAGATTGGAGTGGGGAAGAATGGAGCTAGTAATCCCAAATCATCAACCTTTAACTAAAACAAAATAAACTAGCAGAAGTGGTACGCATGATAAAGAGAAGGAGTTAGAGCTTCGAAACTTGTGAAACCAAAAGAAAGAAAATTAGTTTACACACAGCGTTGCAAACAGGCCCGGAGAGCATAATTAAGACATAGGAGAGATGTTTTTTTACTTATAGACATGTGAAGGGGAAGTAGAATTCACGAACCCTGGGGGTTGCTTCATGTAGACAGCTTCCTCACAGGTCCACGTGTAAGGAAGGCATTCTAAATGGTCAAGTTTGATACAACGCCCAATGTTGAAGAGACCCGCAACAAAAGAGAGAAGAAGAAGACGGGATGGTACCTGCTTAACAACCGGGCTATAAAAGTTTCGTGGGTAATTGAAGCATGCCCGGCTAATGAAATCCGTGAGCTTACAAGGCGAGGCCTTGGGACCTTTCAAGCAAGCCATCAGCTAGGCGCTTAGTTTTGAAAATCACTTTCAGCCAAGCAGATTGAAACTTGAAGAGACAATGGAACAGACCGAGGTTTGCTTGTGAAGAGCAAGAAGGCAGCAGTTCAGACGACATAGGATGCGCACCAAGCAGAGGTTTAGACGCCTCGGTGAAGGGACTTGGGTTCTTGGGAACTGAGGAGGAGTTGGTAATCAAGTAAAGGAGGCAGATGTTTAGATGCCACGGAATGGCACCATCGGTACGAGGACGTGGCGAAGGACGGAGACTTAGATCTGGTCATCTGGAATGAGACGGGAAGACGGAAGGCTGGCGGGGGAAAAAGCACGGGAGAATGGAGGCCAATGGGTTTTGGGTGTGGTGGGTGACGAAGCGAGGGAGGGAGAGACGGAAGTGGGGTTAGGGAAGGTGGTTGACAGGAGTGGGTCGAGACAACAGAATGGGCCAGGAGAGGTAGTGGAAGTAGCTTGGGCCGAAGTACAGGAGGGGAATGGGAATTAGGATATTGGGCTGAGAGTGAACAGACAGTGTGTAGGTAAGACCAGGGCTGAAAAATGGAAATTTCTCATTCATTGTGAAGATAACATCCGAAACAAATAAAGCCGACATGATAGAATATGTATAGCCATGTGAGGCTTTATGATCTTGGCTATATCCCAAGAAGAACCACAGCGAGTTGACTAAAATCCATTTTTGTGCTTATTGTTAGGGCCAAAGATTAGAGCCAATAGGTTGGCAAAGACACGAAAGAATGCGTAATCGGTACTGTAAAAAATTTTGTAAGGAGATCGTTTTTAGAAGGGCTGTGGCATGCCAAATAAGGAAAGTTGCGGTTGGAAAGGCCTCAACCCAGTATGATTGAGAAGGATGATGGGGATAAGAATGGATAAGCAAGTTCGACAATTGTGACGGTTGACGGCGTTCGACACTTCCATATTTGGGGTGAGAGCCTCAAACATGTGATTTCAATGTGATAAATGCACCGGATTGAAGAAATGATTTTTTAAAGGGGAAAAAAAGTCACCACCCAATCAATTGAATTGCAATGATTATTAGCATTGAAGGTGTTATGAACAAACTAAAGGAAGGCTACACGATAGGGAAGCTACAATTAGATTTGATTGCATAGGGAAAAGCCAAAGAAATTTGGGAAAAGTCATCAACAATGAACAGGATAATAGCGAGATTATTTGTGGAATGGTGTTGGCGCAGGACCCCAGACATCCAGGAATAGGAGCTAAAACGGGTGTGATTGGGATGGCAAGGCTTGTGAGTGTGGACGCGCATGAGCTTTTGGCGGAGGAGAAGATGGACAGTGCCCACAGTTGATGCTAGAAGAGAACGGGAGATTAACGAAGAAGAAGAACCAAGGTAGTGCGAGGGGAGGAGATATGACGAGTCGTGAGCGCCATAGGTGGCAGTAGAGCGGAGAGAGGTGGAAGAGCAAGAAAGGCTTGAGGTGGGAGAGGTTGAAGGAGCTACATCTACCAGGCAAGGCATACAAGAATCTTAAAGAGGCCCTGAGGAGCACATCCGGGGAACGTTTTGACTCCTTCACAACAAAAACAATATGGATGTGAAATTCAAAGAAAACATTATTTCAAGACAAATTGGACGAACAAAGAGAAGATTGTGAGCAATAGCAGGAACATGAAGTAAATTGTTTAGAAAGAAAATTGACAGAGAGGTGTTAAATGAGCAGAGCCAGATAGTTGAATAGGTAAGGAGGATCCATCCCCATAATGACTTGAGTCGGTCCTGATAGGAATCTGAATCCTGAGGAGATTACCAAAGTATGAAGTGAAAAGGTGTTTGTGCAGACATATTAGGAAACCAAGATTTGCCGTAGCGGAAGGTGCAGGGAAAGGTGGTATTGTGGCCACAAGGGAAGGCTGGGTGGTGACTGCCAGTGCTTGTCTCAAAACGGTTAGAGCAGGTTCAGGCTGGGTGTCATAACTTGTACACACAAACATTGAGGATGATGAGGTATCTGAGGAACTGTTGAGAGGGACGAAAACCTTACCAAAGCCACGACCTCACCGACCCCGCAGATATGAACTGGGAGTGACGGCCACGAGCATCATACCTCGAGGAGGAGGTCGAAAAGGTAGTAAACGTGGAACCAACGTTGTGAAGATGAGAAGAGAGCTTGGGTTTGAGGATTAAGCGGGACTCATGTTTTTCTAAAAGATAACTGCGATATGATGTGGAGAAAGCGAATCTGGACGGTGGTCAAGGAGGTGATATAAGAGACTCCTACTCGTACCACGTCGGGTGAGGGAGGTAGAAGAGAACTAGAGTCGAGAGTGGACGTCTAGCGCTAAACAGGGGTGAAGGCCAAGTTTAGTAAGACCGAAGGAATCAGAAATAGATGCAAGGCCTCTGAGTGTTGATAACTAGTACG